>NC_138380.1:1122664-1167888 GCF_054177405.1 Leptonychotes weddellii | reverse complement strand
CCCTCCCTGTCTTCCCCCTCTGGGGCACTGTGCCTCTGCCTCCCTCACCTCCACTGCAGGGGTGAGGCTATTTAGGAAGGAAAGGGCAGGAGAAGAGGTGACAGGGTTTTATGGGACCACCCTGGCTGCTGCGTGGGGGGGCAGACGCCCAGGGGCCAAGGCAGAGAAAGAAGGCCTCACGGTAGCCCCAGAAGTGGTGGCAGCTTGAACTTGTGTAGGAGTTCTGGGGGGCAGGGGAGCTGGGCTTCGGGTAGGTGTCCACACTAGAGCCAGCAGAATTTTAGTTTGGGATGGAAAGCAAGACCCCACTAGGCTGTGGGAGCGTCTGCAGGAGGATGGAGGGAGGGCCCGCCAGGAGGCTGGTGGTGGCCTCGGGAAGTCTGAGGCCCTGGAGAGGCAGCTGGCTTCAGGGGGGCAGTTCGCAGGGCCTGAGACCTTACGGAGCAGGGGGAGGGGGCGGGCTGGCTCCAGACCACACCTGTTGGACACCTGCCAGCAGTCCCTCAGGTGTGGAGACTGAGGTGCAGAGCCCAGGCCAGGAAGTCACGTTTGGACAGTTGAGAGGACATTGGGGGTCAGATGGCCTCTGGAGCCCACGTTCTTCGTGGCTGGGGTTGGTGCTTCAAAGCATTATTTCTGTCTTTAATCTTGTTGCGAGACAGGATTTGAAGCACTTTACAAAAATGAACAAAATGCAGAGAATCAGGGAAGAAGAATAAAAGGACAGAAGGAAGAACATGCGCGAGGATAGGCCCCTCCTGGTTGCGCTCTAAGAACCTGTCATGTTCTTGCCCCAAACTGCTGACCCTTGTTAAAAACCCAGATTCCCTGCTCCCCCATGGAAACCCTGACTTAGGAGGCCTTGAGTCCAAACTTCGCCATGGCCTTACAGCTGGACAGGGCCCTAGGGGTCCCAACCTTGGGCAGGTGCTGAGTGTTGGTGCCAGCATGTCTCAGGCACATTCTTGTGCCCATCCAGGGCTGCTTAGCCTCATATTCAAGCCAGGCACCCTCAGTTCCTCCCACCTGAGTCCAGTTGTACATGTTGTGCACTGCACAAGGGCCCCTGGCTGAGGGGACAAATTGGGGCTGAAATGCAGCCCTGGTCTTGTGGGCCACATGCAGGAGGCTGCAGGGTTAGCAGCTGCCCTGAGCAGAGAGATCCTGGGGCTCTTACCTGCAGGCCCCAGATGACTCCTCCTCCCGGAACTGCTGAGGAGTTTGAACACCAAGGGCGAGTCAGCCCCAAGCACAGTGAGCACCAGCCCAAGGCTGGGCTCCCTCGATGCACTGTCTGGAGGCAGGGAGGCCTGGGGCCAATCCTACTTCCTCTGTCACTGTCACTGCACTCAGCTCTGTGAGGCTTCCTTCTGACTTTCCCAGACCAGTCAGAGGGAGGTGGCGCCTCCTCCACCCTCCCTGCCCGCTGCCCCAGGGCCTTGTTTCTGGGACCTCTCTGCCCTGCCTCTTCTACTGCCCCCTCCTTATCTGCTGCCCTGCTGTGCCCACCTCCTTCCCGCCTTTTGGCACCGTCCTCCCCATGTCCCCCCGTCCTGGGCAGGGAGGTGTCCTGTGAAGTCAGCCTCTGCACTGGGGTCTCTCAGCCCCCCCACCCCCTGCAGCCCCGCGGGACTGGCACACAGCATTCCAGGCACTGGACAGCCCTCGGCTCCGGGCGTCCCAGGCCAGGCTGTTGAACCCCAGGAGCCATAGTGGGGGCAGGGCTCCCATGCCTTCGACTGTGTCCTATTTGATATGAGAATCTGGGAATCATCCATAAATCTTCATTTTGGAATCTGGGAGTTTATCAAAACAGCCTTGTTTCTCAGTAATCCCAAAATTTTGTTTCTTAGTGATACTGTTTTCTGATAATAATGCACATTTGAACCCAGGAGACACGCTATCAAGCAAGGTGTCTGCCGTGGTGCTGAGGCTGTGTGAGGGCGAGCGGGGCAGCTGGGCCTCAGATGCCCAGGCCCTCCGAGACAAGAATGGGACGGCGCCGAGCTGCGGTGACCAGCCTGGTGCGGATAATGGTGAGGGCACTGCATGCAGGCGCCCCCCCCAGCCAGAGCCAGAGGCCTTTGGGCCGTCACAGCGGGTGCCCAAGCAGGTCCCCCACCTGCCTGGAGAGTCTGGCCCCAGGGGCAGTCACAGCAGGTGCCCAAGCAGGCCCCCCTCCAGCCTGGGGAGACTGCCCCGGGGGTGGTCACACCAGGTGCCCAAACAGGGCCCCCCCAGCCGGGGAGACTGCCCTGGCGGCTGCCGCGGGAGCGCAGGGTCTGTTGCAGAGGTGGCATGGGGTTGTAACTGCAGGGCCTGGCGGGCCAATTGTTCAAGGACTGACTTTGCTGGTTGAAAAGGGCAAAGGACAGAAAATGAGAACGTGTAAGGCGTATCAGAGGCCGGAGGAGCAAACACTCTGTGTAGTGATGAACAAAATGGGGCAGCTTTCTCGGGGTGGGCAGAGGGTTGAGGGGTACCAGGTGCCCAGGAGGAAACAGAAGGCAAGGTGGGCGGGGCGGCGTGGGCGGAGCCTGCTGGTGCGGTGGGCGGGGCCTGCGGGAGCGCGATGGGCGGAGTGCTGTGGGCGGGGCCGGCGGGCGCGATGGGCGGGGCCTGCGGTGCGGAGCAACAGGACCATCAGACCCCGGGGGCTCAAGGCGGTATTTTGGTTCCCGCCTTTGCCTCGCGCCGGGAGGGGGGTGGGGGGGGCGAGAGCGATGGCTGCGGGAGCAGGAGGAGGCCACGGCACGGGTGCAGCGAGGGCCATTGGTCCCCGCTGTAATGCGGGGTGGGAAGAAAGCAAGCCGCGGTGTGGTGGCCGCATAGACCAAGAAGCCGGTGTGGGGGGCGAGAGCTGAGGACACCGCCTGTGGGAGGGGGAAGCGGGTCTGCTGCGGGCCGGCGGCTCGGGCCTCATGCAGCCTCAGGCCCCGCCTGTCCAGCCGTGGCGCCCGCGGGAGCAGGGGGCTCGCAGGCCTCCACCTGCAGTGGGGGAGTAGGCCCGCAGGGGCAGGGCCCTGTCTCAGGAAGACCCCAGGGTCGGGCGGGCAGGACGGGCAGGACAGAGGCCTTGGGGGCCTGGAACCCCTGGAGGGGACGTCCCGGGGCCCTGGGCACTGTGACCCACCTCAGATGGACTTTAAAGCAAAGGGGTTGACCGGTGTCTAGACGCTGGATATTTGACATCCCAGTGAGTCCTGACCCACATGCACCTGTGAGCGTGTGGGTTTGCACATGCGTAACTGCGTGTATTGACGCCGACGTGTTAGACTGTTGGGGTGCCCAGTTCAGGTGCGCGGCGGGTTAGGGGAGCGCGAGAGGGAGGGCAGCACGGCAGGGCCCTGAAAGTCATTTTCAGGCAGAGTAGCAGAGCGGGGGGCTCCTTCCTGTGCTCCCACCTGTCTCCTTTACCCTGAGAGCCCGTCCTCCTGCCTGAGACCCTGGCTCCTTTCAAGCCCTCGGCATCTCCGGAGAAGGTGCAGGATGGACTCTGGAAGCTTCCATGGGGCCGTGGTGTCCACAGATCCGCTGAACCCTGCAGCGTGTGCAGCCATGTGCCACGTCGTTCTCCAAACCTACAGCTGCTGGACGGAGCAGGTGCCCCCAGAAAGGGACTGGTCCCTGTGAGTGACTGCACTTCTCCAGTGTGTCCGGCCTGGGACAGTGGGTCCCGTGTCCCTCAGTCACTCCTGGCCCCCAGGATGAGCACGCTGGAGCAGGGAGACGCCACCTCTGGTCCAGAAAGACAGCTGCACCCACCCGAAAACGCAACCCACTTAGGCCATATGGTGCCTAATAAACAGCTAAGGCCAGTTCCTAAACAAATATCCTAATAAAAGGAAAACCAGCCACTGTGTAGGAACAAAGGTGTCATCAAAGTGTAATTTTCTATCCCAATAAACATCTTTGAATTAATGCCTATTCCACTAATTATGAAGGTTTTATTAGTGTTCTCCTTGATTAATAAAGCACACAGCACAGATCACATGAAATATTACTGCCGTTTCCCCACGGAGAGCAACAGTGAGAAAGACAGCTGACAGAGCAGAGGGCATGCACACTGGCTCTTTGCAAGTATGAAGGTGATTTTCGAAGAAACATACAGCCTCCTATACCCAAACCTGGGACCCCAGCTGGGGGAGACCCTAAGCCCGCCCCCCCCGGTGCAGGCTGGGCCCAGCGTGGGGAGGAGCACGGTGGCCTGCGGCCTTCCCCTGAGACGCTTGAGAAGCAGATGCTCCCGCCAGCCGTGGAGACAGCCGCGAGGGACACGGTGCGGATGCTGCGCGCAAGGGCGCCCCGAGCCCTGGCTGCAGGACGTGGCCACCGGCGGGCGCGGTGGCAAGTGGACTCGGTGTCAGCGGACAGGGCTGTGCCAAGCCCCATGACCGCGGGCCTTCGGAGGGGGAGGGAAAACTGCCTGGCCCTGCCCAGCCCGGCCGCCGGTGAGATGGCACCGAGCGGGTCTGGCCAGTAAGGGCAGGATGCTGCTGAGTGTGGGAGGTGCGGGTGAGGGTGGAATAGAGCTGACCGTGGCACACGGGGGCCAGGCAGTGACCCAGCGCCCTCACGCTCCCAGGACTTTATCGACCAGCAGGTGTGCATGTGAGCACACGCGTGCGTGTTTCCAAGGATTTGCGCTGACCCCGGTTCCAATACCCTGAACACAGATTTGGGGTCTCGCTGTGAAGAGAGGCATTGTGTGATCTTGAATCACTCAGGTTATAGAATTGCCGTGCACAGCGCTTCCGCTTTCTTCCTGTAAGATTACATCTAACAGTTTTTATTGAAAAAAAAAACAGAGTCTCAAGCAATAATTTCATAAAAATGCATCCCCGAATCCCTTGCCGGTGAAGCCCACAGTGTTGGAAGGGGATTAGAACCACCCCAGACTCGGTCTCTGGAGGCGATGGGGGAGGGTGGGCGGGGGTGAGTTCAGAGCTCCCATAAGGTGGGTGACTGACCCCTCACCGTGCCCTGCTTGCTTCCCCGCTGAGCTCGCTGCCACCTGGTGAGGGTCCAGGGGGGTGCGCACGTATTTTTCTCTTTGGTCCCCCAACTGCCCCAGTCTTCCAAGTGATCTTGAAGCCCCTCAGGACCAGGGGCCACAGCCCCTCTGTCAGAGTACACACTTGGTGCCCCACTACGTGCTGGGTGTTGTCAGGGGGACAAAGCCCTCCTGGTGACTGGGAGATGCACATCCCAAGTCAGTCCAGGAGGGAGGGCCATGGTGGTAACAAGGACCTCCAGCAGGTGTCCGCGGCCACGGGGGCTGGGACCCGGGGTCCCAGCAAGTCCTGCAGGGTCGCACTGGGGGGGGGGAACGCTGGCACCACACGAGCGCCCCTGTGTTGTGGGGCAAAGACTCTGCAGGGGGTCTTGCACCGATTCTGTTTCCTTCCAGAATGCTGGCTCCACCCCGTCTCAGAACGTCTCCAGGAGTCTTCAGCCCGGTTGTCAGGTTACGGCTGGTGCCTCAGCGATTCCCAGCCTGCTGCTGAACCCAGGTTCTTACCTCAGCTGGTCCCACGTGCACATGTCTTCCCCAGTTTCTAAATAATCGTTCCCTTTGGATTTCACTTCCAGAAGCTGTGTTGGGGGCCCCTGGGGGGGCTCAGTCAGTTCAGCGTTCCACTCTTGGTTTCTGCTCAGGTCCTGATGTCAGGGTCGTGAGATCGAGTCCCGCAAGGAGCTCTGCACTCTGCGGGGAGTCTGTTTGAAGTCCTCTCCCTCTCCCTCTGCCCCTCCCCCCCACTCAAATAAATAAATAAGTAAATAAATCTTTAAAAAATAAGTTGCTTTGGGTTCTTTTTCCAATCTGCTTCCTTTCACCCACACTGTTCTTTTTATATGCCGTTTGGAATGTTCAAACTCATTTTATTGCCTTTTTGTATTGTTGTGTTGTCTGCATTTCTCCCCGTTTCGGACGTCTCTGCCCTGCTGTGATCCTCTTCCCCCTGTGCTTTGTGGTTGTTTATGGGGAGCTAATCCAGTCCTCTGGGGCGCATCCTTCTGGGGACTTTGGTGCTCCACCCGAGTGGTTTTGCCTCCGCTGATGCTCGGCACCGGAGGACTCCGCTGGGCTCATATTTTAACCTTACTTGTTTGGTTTGGGTTTCCTGTGCCGTGCGGGATGGGCGGACTGGCCCCCGCCCCCGTCTCCAGGCACCTTTCTTTCCCAGCAGGACAGCTGGGCTGGCCGGTCTCCAGACCCCTCCCGTCGTTGCTGGGCTCCGGGCAGGGATGCGCTGCAGGCACTTCTACCAACAGGCAGGGATTTTATGGACTGGTTGCTAAAATCAGCCGCTATTAGGAACCACCCTGTATGAAACGAGAACTTCTGTTAACACACAGGTGGCCACTTCCTAGTTCCTTTACTCCCTTTGCGCCCCCATCCCCAGCAGCTGCGTTCGTCCGGGTCCCTTCCCGGGCACTCACCGCCCTTCCCTCGTTGAAGTCACTCTTCGTGGGGTATATGCATCCCAGGAATCAGCAGGTGAGTGACGGAGAAGACGTGACCGAAAGTGGGCGGTGTGGAAGGCTGCGGCGAGCATTCTGCGGGAAGCCGTTGGCTCCGTGGCCCTGACGATGAAGAGGACTGGCTTTGTCACCACCGTGTGCTGGCTGAGGGCACATCTCAGCGCATTTCTGCATGTCCACGGTTGCAGAGAGAGCCGGTTCTGGACATTTCCAGCACACCACCTCCCGGGGCCCCCTGTGCTGGGTCAGAGCAGCCTGCTCAGAACCGGCCCCCAGCCCTTGTGCGGCTCGGTGTCCACACTCGCCTACACCGGCCATGGGCTCCCTCTTTGCCCTCTCCTTAGAGCTGGCATGCACCGTATGTTTCCAGCACATGTTGTCCAGCATTCCTAAATACTCATGGTGGGAGGGGAACCTTTTCATGGCTTTGGGGTCTGCCATGTGCACGTTCTGACATGTGCTTTTCATGAGAAGCCGCCCCGTGTGATGCCTCGGGGACCCCCAACGGCAGTAACTCACAGCAGTGGGACGCGCAATCCGCGGATGCCCAGGCAGGGTTTGAACGTGAGGCCGACTCCGGAAAGGGGAGTCAGAGACGGATGTAACTGGGTGTCCACCCAACGGGGCCTGGGGCTGATCTCTCGAGAAACGCACACCAGCGCTTGGGTGGACACGGAGCCCCTCAAGCTGACGGGCCCTGTGCGTGGTTCCCTACTCCCATGACAAACTGACTCCACACGCAGCCCCACGTCACTGGGGTCGCTGAGGCAGTATAGGACACGCCTGTCCCTGTGCCGCCGCCTTGATGTGCCAGGATGGGCGTTGGGCCGTGGGGGGTGGAGCCCGAGGCCCGGGAAGGAAGGCTCATCCGCCGCTAGCCCTGTGCTCACACTGCACAGATGGGCATGAGAGGCTGGGGGGACACTCTGCACAGAACACGGCCCTGGCTGCTTCCGGAGATCCTGCAATCAGTCTTTGAGGAAGGAAAGCTCGGGGATGCTCTGGCCTTTCGTGCACAGCTATCCCTGCAAAGGGGGAATTCTCGGAAAGGCTCCCACCTGCTCCCCCACCTCCGGGAGCCAAGGATGGGCAGGGAACGTTGCTCTATCCTCCCCAAATAAAGACCATTCGAATGTGAAATCAAAAGTTTAATCTGACACAATTAAATATATTTATATATCTCACACTGGAGGATTTCTTTTGAAACATAAGAAGTTAGAAATTACAAGTAGGTATACGCTTCCTATATTCAGATAAATTAGTTCCTATTCATTATTTAGATTCCAGATGGGGAGAAACAACTCTGGCAAAAAATTATAGATCTATTAGAGCAGATGACATGACAGGACCACTTAGAGACACAAACAGTATTTGGCATCTTCCTCCCCAGTCACAGGCCGTTCTCCCGATGCTACTGGTTTCTGGGTTGCAGTGTCTACTTAGGCGGGAAGAATGTGTGCAGTAAGCGGGACGTGGAAAGGTACAGGGGATGTATTCACACCTAATCCTAAGATGAAAGCTGTAGCGCACAGAGCGGTCTGCATGCCTTCTTAGAACCCACCGTTCTGAGTCCGGCGAAATGAGCTCCTCTGTCGGGGGCTGGGGGGGGTGGCAAACCCGAATCGCCTCTAGACGCTTGTGTCTGAGCGAGTCACACAGTGTCTGACCGAGGTGACCCTGGGAGGGGGCGGGGCCCAGGAAACGCTGCCATTTCTGCCTTTCTCCCTGGTGCCAGGATCTCACCCAGTAAAGCCAACAATGTATGGCACCCTGCATCCCCTTCTGGGAACGGGGTACCCAGGGTCTGCCCTGGATGCCGGCAGGGCCCAGGACATCCCCCAAGAGGGGAGCACAGGAGCCCGCCGGGGGCTCGTGTGCTCCTTGGGGACCCCGGAGCTTGTTACCTGCAGGTTGGTTCCCTGGCTCTGGTTACCCCTAAGGGAAGAGTTTATTAACAGCATCTGCTTTTGCAATGTGTAAATCTGTATTTAAAGTTAAAAATGCGTCTCCAGACGGGTTGCGGATGGGAGGCCTTGCCTGGGGCGGCTGGCCTGGGACACGTGTGCCCCGAGGCCCCTGCCCTTCTGTGGGGGGTGGGCGGTGGAGATGGGCTGTCCACAGTGCCGGGGGCAGGTGTCGGCCAGCCCGCACGGGAACGGAGGGAAGATGCAGGGTCGATGCTGTTATTTCCCCCAAAGCTGCAGAATGGTAAGTTTGTTGCTCTAACTCCTGAACAAGCCGGGGGGGGGGGTGGTTCCTGCCGGTGATGAGCCGTCGTAAAGACAAATGCCAAATGCTTGTGGTGCCCTTCCCGCTTCCCCGGGTCCCCTCCCTGCAGAGCTGGCCCATCCTTCAGAGTTACGGCCCACAGGTCGGCTCTCTTCGTGGAGATGGTGCGGAGCACACCACCTACAGCGTCGTTGTATGGCACTGTTTGCAATTAAGGATGTGAATGTGTGCTTTAAGGAAAAGTGTTTTCCTTTCAAGGAAGTGAAAACAGATAAAGTGATTGTCCTTGTGACTGGACGATCCCCCAAATCTCCCCTTACTATGACTTGGTTGAACACAAATGCACATTGTAACCGCTGGACCGCACTGACGAGGCAGGGACGCTGAAGACACGCAACTAAGTGGCATCGCAATTCCCAGCGACCGTCGACAGTCGTGACGCCGGCCCCTCCCAGCCTTGGGCTGCGCGCTCGCGCTCACTGCGGGAGGGCCCTGAGGATGGCGTTCACCTCCTCCGCCACGGCCGTCAGCGCAAACTCGAACTGCTCCTGGAGGGACGAGAAAGCGAATCAGAGGTGAGCGGGACCACGTTCCTCTCGACTCCGGCCTTTAGCTCTGCTGTGTCATTTTGCAGAAGGAATTGGTTCAGGAAAAGGAAGAAAGGTCGCACATCTCCGCAGAGAGGATGGTGGTGTGCAAGATGAGACCCCATGTTGATGGTGATTAGAATTTCTCACGTGGGAAGGTCTCATCTTTTATCACTGGGAGGAGCTGCTAAACCCGCAACTGCACGAGGATGGCGGAGTGTACGGCCCCCGGGGCGGGCCAGAGCTGACGCAGACACCAGCTGCCCTGAGCTCCAGCCCCCACACCAGCTGCGTGCTGACCTGCCATGGAGCCAGCCACATGGCCTCCCCTCAGAAAGGCCGAGGGGTAGTGGCCTCGCTGTCGTGGGCATCGCCCCAGCGTCCAGCCCGGCCCTTCCCCGTCGCACCTGCCAGGAAACCCCGCCTCATCCACAATGTGTCCAGCCTTAGACGAGCGTGCCCATATGTGCTCCTAGTCGTAGGCACACGCTGGACGGGGCACATGCAAAACCTGCCAAGACCGGGAGGTAGAAACGAGGGCGGTGTCAGGACTGTTCCCCTCTCTGGAAGGGGAGGGCTCAGCAGACGGGAACAAAGCCCACCCCTCCACGCGGGTCAAGGCCAGTCCCCTGCACACGTCCTTGCCACATGATGCCCCCGACACTGCAGAGAAACTCTGAAGTGGGCGTTGGGCCCCTCCTAGTCATACCAGAGAAGTCACCGGAATAATAAGTGATGCACACTATCACCTACTGAGAAGCCCTTTGGATGGCTTCAATGCTTGATAACCCGAGTGGCAGGGCAGTTTCAAATCCAAAAATCATGGTTAAAACCCACTTTGAATGCCCAGTAAGGAGCAGAAACAACAGAAAGGCAGGACAATTTAACCCTCACTTTGGGGCCAAAGACCGTCCCTTGGTGTTCTCTCTCTATTGGCGTTGAAGGAATGACCTGCGTGAACCAACATGGTGTCTTTGCTAGTGGACACAGCCTCCTGATGCCCATTCTGGAAACTGCCGTCAAAGGCATGCCCAGTCGATTTTACCCGTGCCCAGCAGCGTCCCTCCTCACGCTCGAAGGCCCCGGAAGAGGGGCCTCTGGCTGTCACCAGTGGCGGGAAGCTATCTCCTGTCGCTGGCTCTCCGGCTAACAGCTTGTTCAAGGGGACGTGTCGTGGGGAGGATCCAGGTTTATGACGCATGAACAGCCACCCCAGACCATTTCTTCCCCAAACGCTGGCTTGCCAATGGGGAGACCAAGGTTTCATGATGACTTGAAATGTGAAAAAATGAAAGGAGACTCTTTGGAACTCTCATGTCACGTGTCATGTGGCTGCTTACAGCTTTTGACACGCTGACAATCCATCCCAAGACATAGCGCCGACAGGGAAGTGGGCAAGTTCACACACTTGGGATCCTCCGTAGCCATCACGAGTATCTGGTAGGGGGGCAAACAGGGTCCAGTGAGGACAGCAGACTGCAGACGTGCACCTGTGCCTCGATTAGCCTCATCCAGACACCCTGTGTTCGTTGCACATGTGACGCGTCGACAGAGGCGTGGCTTAGATGGTGGCAGTGTGCTCGGTGGCCCCGGGAGCCGAGGGCCTGCAGGACGCCGGCGGGCTTCACGGCGCTGGGCCCTGCCATGGGAGGCTCTGGGAGCACCGGCGGGCAGGAGACGGGGGCCTCCTGGGACGAGGGACCCTTGGCAGAGGCGTGCCGTGCCCCTCGGGGCTGGTCGGCAATGAGACGGGGCTTGTCAGCCGCCCTGCTCCTTCCCCGAGAAGTAGCCCCGAGTGGCGGCGCCGACGCGCGCTCCGGTCTCCGCCGTGGGTGGAGGCCGGGCGCACACCCAGTCTCAGGCACCACCTCCACTGACAGGCCCGAGTCGGCCCCTCAGAAGTCCGGGGAGCCCAGCAGACAAGCTGGGCAGACACAGCACCTGACTCGCTTTTGCTGTGGCGTCTGTGAGGGTCAGTGCAGGTGTTCGGGCTGCGTGTGTGTGTGTGTGTTTGCATTTATAGTCACACTCAGATTCGTGTTTGCAATCCTTGTGGCTCGCACAAAGGACTGGGTGGGCCCACACAACAGTGCCATGATACTTGCATTCCCGAATTCAAAGGGAGTCATAGCGAATGGCTGTCCCAGGAGCTGTTACCCTCCGTGGAGCGCCAGCGACCCCTCCAGGGCAACACTTCCCCGCATCCCCCTCACGGTGGGGGCAGGACGGAGTGCTCTCCGTGCCCTTGGCTCAGCTGTTCTTCACAGAGATCAGCCCTGGCTCCATCCTTGACATATGATACCAGAGCAGGTGAGGGACAGGGTGCATGCATGTGCATATGTGTGCACACACATGTATGTGTGCCACGTGTATGCACGAGTGCATATGCACACATGTATGTATGAGTGTGTGCGTGTGTGCACGTGAGCGTATCCGTGCACAGTGCATACATGTGTACACGTGAGCGAGCATGTGTGCACACGTGTGTGCACACGAATGAGCACGTGTGTGCACAGGGGCATGTGTACACACGAGTGCCTATTGCGCACATGTGTATGCATGAGTGCGCGTGGTGTGCATACATGCATGTGTGCACAGGTGTACATTTATACTCATGCACACACGTGGGTATGCACACATGCATGCGTGCACACGTGTACGTTCATAGGTGTGCGCACACATAGGTATGCACGCATGCATGTGTGTACATGCATGCATGCGTGTGAACGGGGGAGATAGAGACACAGAGGCTGAGGGGAACAATATCAAGGTGCTGAGAGGGTTCTGATGGAGCAGGACATGGGTCGGGAGGCCCGGGGCTGTGAACTGGATTACACTTAATTCAATCAGTCCTTGTCTCTCCAGACCCCGAGCAAGATAGGGAGCCGGGCTTGCGGAGCAGAACAAGGATAGGGTGAAGCCCAAACGCAGAGACGAGCCGGGAGGGGCAGGAGGCGCGGTACCACGTGTGAACACCGTGCGCACCCGCCGGGCCAACTGACATCACTACTTCCTGGGGACACACGGGTCAGTCGGCTTTCGAAGTGAGCGTCGAAGAGAAAGTGTCGTTACGGAGAGCGTTCAGGCTTTTGGTTAAGGAGGCACCTTCACGAGATGAAGGGGACGGAGGGGGAGAGTCTGTTCCATGACACGCGTGGAGGAGGAGACATCGCTCACCTTGTGAAGTGTGTTGTTTCACCTACATCCTGCGATTTCATCTCCCTTCCTAGAACGAGTGTTCTGTTGCACTGACACACATGCGGTGGTGGGGGTTGGGTGACATCTCCTTCTGCTCGGGTCTCCCGGGCCGTAACCCCATGCTGCCGCTCGCTTCTCAGCGCGTCCCCGCGGCCGGCGCCAGCTCCCCGGCCACGGGCCGTGGCTTCCCTTCCTCTCCTCAGGCAGACGCACGGCAGGTGTCTGTGCTTCGTTTGACCGAGGGTTTGTTTCCAGGTGGAAAACCAGCTATCGGGGGCTTTTTTGAACATAAAGATGGAGTTGTGCGGTCAGGCTGTGTGCTGGGGGTCGGGGGGCTCCGTCCCCAGTCTGTTTTGTGTCTTCGGCTCACGTGGCGCAACCTGACTATATGGGTGTGAACAGCCCACAGGTGACTTTCTCTTGGCTTCTGTGGAAGAGTATTCAGATCGTATGGCACTATTTTTTTCCCACAGAAATTTTCCTTTTGTTAAACTGAACTTCAGGGGAAGTTCCATTTCACGGAGTAATGTTGGGCAAAGCCGTCAAATTAAGACAGAATGGTGGCTTTGATGTGCTTATTTCTTTATACCTTGAAATTCTAGGAATTGCATTTACATACACACTTCCAGACAACTTTTGAACCCCACCCGAAGGAAGAGGGTCAATTCCTGCCGGGAAGCTACGTGAGGCAAATTCTCTGCTCTCTGGATGCTTCATCTCCCTTTCTGGCGGGGCCTGGGGGCTGCTCCCTGGGCCTCAGGACCTTGTGCCATGAGGGCCGAATGGTTTTTGCACTGTGTTATGCATCGTCCCCACGGTTTCGCCCAGATCCACCGTGGAGTCTGTGTTTTGGGTGTCCTTGTACCGTCTGGGGTGTCCGGGGTGGAGGAGGCCTGCCTGGGAGGTACCCAGGTTCAGGGAGCAAAGAAGTGAGTCTTGAATTGACGATTTCCTGCAGGTTATCTGTGCAGTAGGAGACGGCGCGATGCAGCATCAAGATTTAGGCAGAGACAGAATCCGCTTTTCGTTCCTGGTTATAAACTGACGCTGCTCACCAGGCCCGGTTCTCAGGCCTCCGAGCCTCCTCCACGGCTTCTGGTGGCCCCGTGGGGCCAGACCATCCAGGGACAGCGCACTGACCTGCAGTGCCGTGGCCCTCACGAGGCCACCACCAAGTGGCATGGTCGGGCCAGTGGGATGGACCTTCCCCAGGCACAAAACCTGCGGGTTATTTGTCACCTGCTGACATCATGATAAAGCACAACAACAAAGAGACGTGAACAGTACCAAATCTCTCCCCCAAGACACTGCTCATTACCAAGAAGAATCACCTGGCGGACACCCCCTGAGCCGAGTGACCGAAGCTCACCTCCCTAGAAAGGAGATCAACCGGGGTCACGTGCCTCCTTCTGGGACGGTCCTGCCCAAGATGCACAACCAGAACCCATCACAGGAACGTCAGACAAACCCAAGCAAGGGACAGTCTATGAAAACCAAGCCACACCTGTCAGTTCTCTTTTGAAGACCTCTCAAGGCCACCGAGCTGTCCCATTAGTCGAGATGTGGGAGATACGGCGACTGAGTGCTCAGGGGTGGTCTTGCTCCAGGGAAAGGTCACTGGGGACATGGATGAGCTAGGACAAGGTCTGCACCTGAGTAAATGGCTCATACTGATGCTGGTTCTGGCCGTGGTCACCTGTGGTTACATAAGTGCTAGCAGTGGGAACCTAGTGAGGGCACGTGGGAAGGATCTGTATTATTTCTGCACGTGTTTTGCAGGTCTGAAATAATTTCAAAACTTCAGATAAAAAAAAAAACCCTAGGAAAACAAAGTGTGCCACGATTGATAAGCTTCCTTCACGCTAATCAAATGCGATTCTCGTGACCCGCATGCATGCTACAGGGGGACGGGGTGATCGCCCGGTGCCGGTGACAGCCCTTCGGGGCCGAGCGAGCACAGGGCGGGCTGCTTGTCCCACCGGCTCTGCTCGCACCCCCAGGTGCCGGAGCCTGGGTGGAGGTCACGGGCTGGGGCAGGCGCGGCTGCCGGGGGGAAGGGCTCGGCCGGAGCAGTTCTTCATTCTTTACGAGGCTTCTTGTGACTTTGCTTAGGATGGATTGTGGTTCTGTAAGAGACTGAAGTTAAATTTGCCTCGGTGCTTGGGGTTGACTTTGGCCATCAAGAACCAGCCCGGTGACTGTTAAGGTATTTTAGGAAATGGTCTTCCGGTTCAAAGGGTGCTCAGCTTAGCTTCCCGAGGTGCGTGGCTTCATTCTCGACAGAGAGCGTGGGGTGTAGCTGTCTTCTCTCATCCAGCTCAGACCCTGCGTGACGTGTGTCTGCTCATGGTAACATTCAGACGGAAAGGGGGCTGGGGGCTACTGGCACTTTCCGGGGGGAGCAGTGAGACCCCGGGAGGCGGGGTAAGCTCCCTGGGGCCCCAGAACCGTCACCACCAGGCACAAAGCACGGTCCTCGGGCCCTTGGGTCAGCCCCACTTCATAGGAGTGCTTTTTACAACCTACAGTCCTCTTAGGCATAAGGAAGTAATTCTGCAAGTGCGTCTTTTAGTGATTTTGGCCTTTTGTCTAGGTGCTAATAGCGCTGGGGTGTCAGGACTACCTTGAGAAAGGGAAGATTCTGTATTTTATGACTTCAGTACCTTTATGGAACAGATGTGCGGGAGCTTTCGTGGTCGTTGGACACAGATACTTCCGAGTGCTAAAGGAACATCATGTTAAGCCCATTTCCAGCTCTGGTTAACCCAAAGCCAACCAGCAATCTTGGGTTTACTCTTGTTGCAAACATGGCCTTCTCAGTAAGTATGCAAATAAGCTATTTTGAGGTGTTTGAGGACCTGAGTACACCCGGGGACATCTGATGACCACACAACAGAGCTGTGGTTCTGTGGGCCAGAAATAGGGGGGTCTGGCAGAATGTTAGTGGATCTAGACCATTCCCCAGCAAGGGTGCTGGGGTTTGTCACTGACCTCTTTTTTTAAGATTCCCAAGCGAGTGTGAAGACCAATGTGGCTCAGTCCCATGACCCCGAGATCATGACCTGAGCCGAAACCAGGAGTCAGACGCTTAACCGACTGAGCCACCCAGGCACCCCTATCATGGCGCTCTTTTTGTAAAAATGTAATGCTCTCCCCCTTCCCCAAATCTGGTGGGGAGAGGGCTCCAAAGACTGGAGATCCAACTGCATCTGTTTTTGCTGAAATGCGGGTGGTTGCTGGAACCATGGGCCGCCCTCCTGGGAGGGGCCTTTCACTCCCGCCCGGGACCTGCGTGGAAGACGCTCGGTCCCCTTCTCCTCTCTCCTTGCTGGGAAACACCTGCAGAAAGACACCCCTGTCGCCCCCACCATCCCCGAGGACTGGCCGACAGTACCTTTGTCTGGACCATGCCCGGTCTCTGGTCCCTCAAGTGCTCCAGGGTCGCGGCGATGTCAATCTCCTTAGCGCCTGCAACAAACAACACACACAGATCGGGCCGGGTTCAGACACAAGATGACCCGCGCTCGGCTGTCCCTCGCCTGCGTCAGGCTCCCTTCAGGCTGAGAGGCCAATTCAAAATGATTACGCTCATCCCTCAGCAGGCCTGGTGGGCACATGCCATGTCCGTGTTCGTCTAGAAAAACAAGGCGTGCGGTTTTCGTGAGCATTCATTCAGGAACGCGGGGCTGAGACATGCTGTCAGATGCCCATCCAGGTACTTAAAACAGTCATTGCTATTAGAGACGACAACTTGATGATTTGTGTGTGTGTGGGGGGGGGCGGATTTAAAAGAATGTTTTAGAAATGGGAAGCATATAAGCTTTAATTTCAATCGTGTAGAATTTTTTTATTTCGAGTAATGAGAAATGAGACTAATAAATCTTTTCCATCTTATATTGGCTTTTAAAGATGGAGCTCCCAGTGAGGGTTCCAAATGTTAAGAAAAGGTAGAGATGCCCTTGTGTGTGTTCACTGCAGAGTTTCACCGAGAGACCCCTCCCCACAGACAGCATCTCATTGCAGGTGATCCGGGCTTCACAGAAATAATACTATTTGGGTTTGAAACTTTAACCTTATCATTAATTCAACATGTGTTCTTGTTTTTCTATTTCTAGTAGACAGAGAATGGTGCTGGGTCCCAAGCCCACAAGTTTCTTACAGTTTAGGGAGCCAAGACGCGTCCGCCAACATGAAAATGCAAAATGTAGGAACTGGGAGCAGGTGGTCGCCCCCGAGGTGGACTGGGACCCACGTGCCAAACTAGGTGCCATGTTCCGAGCATTATCTCAGCTCGTTACCAGAACACAGTGGAATGGGAGCTGTAGAGGAGACCGAGGCTTATCCCTGTGGAACGGCCTGTCTCTGGTCACACAGAGCAGGTGGCCACGACCGTCGGCAACCAGCCCACACCAGGCAGAGGGGCGAGAGGCCCTGACTGGCCCTTCTCTGTCTGTACAACCTAAGTGAGCACATTGTTCCCCTCGGGCACAGAACCGGGACAGTGAACTTGGAAATTTCTAAGGTGGTTGTAATTTTTCAAGTCCTAGGGTTCTGGGGCTTATCCGGTGGGCTCCTGAGCACCCAGTGATGTTTTCCAAGCACAGCAGGTTGAGACGGGCAGAGAGGGAGAGAGGTGGGCAGGGGAGGTCCTGGGAGGAAACACATCCCAACCAAACGTATCTGCACAAATAAAGGGGAATCAGCAGGAAGGACAGATGATCTGGCACCATGGCCCCAGGGCGGAGGGGCACCCCCGTGCCCTCACTCTCCACCCTCATCCTTGAGCAGACAGGATGGGAGTGCTCGCATCTCTTGAGGCTGGGGGGACAGCACTCAGCACGTCGCGGGCTCACAGTGAATGAGGGGGCCTTATAGGCACTAAGCCGGCAGTCCTTCCAGATACAGAATACCATCCTACTGGGTATGGGAACACCACGAGTTTCCCCAAGTGTTAAATTAGGGCCTTCATAGGAAGGAGAAGAAATCCCCCTCTTGACGGCTAGACGGTCCCCCAGGGAGCTCGACAGCTGGGGTCCGCTGTGAAAGTCATTCAAGGAAAAGACAGGGGTCAATTTCGGGACATGCTCCTCTTCGGGTGTGGATGAGGCCACAATAAATACAATTTGTTTTAAAGGGAGCCCATGATTCTCTGTTCTGTCCCGTGGATCTATGTGTCTGTTTTTGTGCCGTTACCAGACTGGCTTGATGATCACAGCTTTGTAATAGAGCTTGAAGTCCGGAATCATCTTTTTCTTTTCTTTTCTTTTTAAAAATATTTTGTTTATTTATTTGTCAGAGAGAGAGAGGGTGTGCACAAGCAGGGGGAGAGGCAGGCAGAGGGAGAAGAAGGCTCCCTGCTGGGCAGGGAGCCCGATGTGGGACTCGATCCCAGGACCTGAGCCAAAGGCAGAGCTTAACTGACTGAGCCACCCAGGCACCCCTGGTTTTCTTTTTCAAGGTTGCTTTGGGTCTCTGGAGACTGTTGTGGTTCCGTACACATTTTAGGATTTTTCTAGTTCTGTAGAAAATGGTGGTGGTATTTTGATAGGGGTTACATTAAATGTGTAGATTGCTTTAGGTAGCATAGATATTTTAACAATGTTTGTCAAAAACAAATGAACATAGGAGAAGGGGGGAAAAGAGGAGAGAGGGAACTGAACTGTAAGAGACACAGACAGAGAACACACTGAGGGTTGATAGGGGAGGGGTGGGGAATGGGCTACATGGGTGATGGGCTTTAAGGAAGGCTCTTGTTGTGATGAGCACTGGGTGTTGTGTGTAAGTGATGAGTCACTGAATTCTACTCCAGAAACCAACATTGCACTGTATGTTCACTAAAATTTAAATAAGAGAAGAAATTTCAACAACAGATCAAAAACAATAAATAGAAATAAAGGGAACCCACGAATCTGAGACAGTCTGAAACAAAGAGGTTTGCCCTGCTACCAGATGGGAAGATGGAGAAGAGAGGGAGCTGAGCGGTCCGGTCTGGAGGCCACGGCCTGAGGATCCACTGCCTCGCCTTCCCAGGTAGGCTGGGCCCTAGGGGCCCACATGCGAGTTGTGGGGCTAACCGTGCACAGAAATTGGCTTCTTCAGGACACAAGCTTGCCTTAGGAAGATTAAACACTATGCGGAGAGGGAGTGAGGGGGAAACAGACTTCTTCCACACCACGCGTGGCACTGCCATTCTCCAGCCGGCGTGGTCAGAAGCACCAGGCGTGGGCAGCCACAGCCAGGCCTGCGGGAATGTTCCCCGCGCCTGCGGTCCGGGGCCAGGTGCTTGCGGCGCTTCCCTGCCCCGGGCTGAGGCTCCACGCTGGTGTGGGATCTCGAGCTGACACGGAGGGCCAAGCGTCCTTGCAGGGTCCGACGTGGAGCGACAAGGCGCGGTCATGATTCATGGCACCGAGAGCAGGCTAGCTGCTCGCAGATTCCGGAGAATTAATCTGCTCGGTTACAGCCCACACTGGCTTCCAGCCGGACTCGCAGCTACTTCCTCCTGGGACCTCGAGGCCCGCATTCGGATGCGTCAGGTGTGGGGCGGACCGCGGTGCAACAGACAGAGACGCATCCCAGTCCTTCCGAAATGAAATCCGAGGGCTTCATGTGGGGTCCGGACTCAGAACCCCTCTCTTTTTAAGGCAGCTCAGGTCACTTTCTTTTAGTCCTTGAAGCTGGCTTTAAAACCCCGTCCAGCTGCTCTTTTATTCCGAGGGGCTGCTCTGTATGCTGGGGCTGTATGGAGGCCGTCCCTGCAGGAGGCCACGGCCGGGCTGGGGACATGTGCAGCCCTCCCTCCTGGGTGGCTGTCCGTGTGGACGATGGTTGCCGGCCGTTGTCCCGAGCCGGCAGGATCCTTGGATAAAATGCTACGAGGAACCTCTCTTGTTTTATTACATGATGACGCCCTCTGGACCACTGTCTGTGAGGGAAGAGGAGGGACAGGAGGGAAGCCTGATCAGGTCTTCCCTACACACGGAGTTTAAACCACGCCGGGGGAGCTAGCTCAGAATCCCACTTCACCTGGAGCCAGTCCGACACTTGAGGAGGTCAAAACGACGCTTAAAAACGTCCAGAACTAAATTCGGGGAGTGATGGATTTATGAAGTCAGGTCAGTTGTGTGACGTGGATGGCTAATGTCCCCCTTGCTTGTCAGGATTATGATAATAAGGTATTTGCGGTGTGTGCAGAGAGGGAAGTTTCCAGAACTCAGTCCGTGGTCTGTCGTGAGCGCTGGGGACACACGGAGCACCAAACAGAACCTGCATTGATAAAGCAGATCCGTGTGGGCCGGGAGGGCGGGGTGGGTGTGTGAGTCATTCCTTACTTTATGAAGGGATTTATTTAAATCCCCCCATATCTAGGAAGCTTCCTCTAGTGCATTTAAAATGGAACCCTCTCTTTTAAAAATCCCATCTTGCTGACAACATGTGAAATTCGAGGCGGACAGACCTACCGCGTGTGGTGCTCAAGTGGAAAAGCATGTAAACTGTCACAAAAAAAGAACACAGAAAAAGATTCCCATACAGAAGACGGAGCAGGAGCAAGATACAGGGGCGGTTTCCGGTGTTTCCCGCCCGAGAAGCGTCACAGGCTCCGCGCTCTGCGGACCAGCGCAAGGTGTGCTCCCCGGATGCGGCTGCACAACCGGGGACCCAGCACCACGGCCCCCTGCAGGCCGCCCGCCCCTCCCCCCCGATGTCTTCCCCGCGGCCCTGCACGGTCGGCTAGTGCGCACACCCGGGCCCCATCCAGTGCGGCGCTCGATGGATATTCATCGCCGTTAGTCTCTACTTCACTCAGGGTCCATTGGTTCCCAAGTTTACGCACCGGCTAAATACATTTTTTAAGACCAGGGAGGTTTTTAAGCCCTAGATAAAAAGTATTAATCGTTAAACAATGAACATCTAGAGAACACTAGTATGATTAAAGTATTAAAATTTGTTGTTTTGTTGTTGTTTTTTTTACAGCGAAAGGATGGATTTGAAGTTTAAGGAAACCAAGCTCTTGATGGGCTTAGCTTCGAGCTCTCTTGCAGTTTGCTCCCTGGCTGCGGGCTCATGCGGACTGTCCACCCACTTCGGCCAGCCCAGCCCCGTCGCAGGTGCGCACGAGCGGGGGGTGGGGGGGTGGGGGGGGCGCGGCAGGGGCCTGCGCGTGCGCACTCCTCCGCACGACTTCCAGCAGCCCGTTCCGTGGTGAGGCTGAATACACGTAAATGAGTTTCGTTACAGACTTTTTTTTTTTTTTTAAGATTTTATCTACTTGACAGAGAGAGATACAGCGAGAGAGGGAACACAAGCAGGGGGAGGGTCAGAGGGAGAAGCTGACTCCCCGCTGAGCAGGGAGCCCGATGTGGGGCTCGATCCCAGGACTCTGGGATCATGACCTGAGCCGAAGGCAGACGCTTAACAACTGAGCCACCCAGGCGCCCCCGTTACTGACTTTTTACCCACAGGTTTGCAAACGGCAGGGATCCCGTGTGCTCCTTTCCTCAAGGTAAAAAGACAAGGTGTGTCAAGTGTGCAAGAGGGAAAAGCCTTCACTTTGCACGAGCAGGTGGTCTCCGTTCTGCCGTCAGGAGGCGTCGAGCAACGGCTCTCTCTAGCTGAAGGCCTTCGAAGGTGCCAAGTGGCCCGACACCGCCCGAGGAGAGCGGAGCCCACCGCGCAGGGCCAGAGCTCCGCCTCGGTCCGCAGGACAAGATCGGGCGGCTGTGGGCACCACCCCCACGGGTGCGCGCACGCACACGCCCGACCCGCATGACGCAGGCTCGCACACGCCCGACCTGGACGCGCACACGCCCGACCCGCATGACCCGGGCTCGCACACGCCCACGCGGGCTCGCACACGCCTGACTCAGGCTCTCACGCACGCACCGCTGTCCTGTGCCTTCTGTGCCAAGAAGTTTCTGATGCCCTTAACCAACTGGAGGCCTGAAAAATCACAGCCGGGAGGATTCCTGCTGACCTCGGAGATGAATTATAATCTTTTGTCACTGGATCAGAGGAGACAAGTTTACATCCTGTTCCCTTGAAAATCAAGTATACCAGGACCCAAATCCAAAATAATCATTTTTCAGGAGAAACTGAGAAGCTTCCCAGTTTTTATAAAAGATGTAAGTCAGACAAAGTAGGGCTCTGGAGGTGTGCACACTCGCTTCAAACCCACCACCTCCAGTACTGCAGGGGAACGCGGGGCTGCTTAGGGTCCTGACCGCCCGTCCTCCAGCCGGGCGCCTGCACACCGCGGGGGGCAGCCACGGAGCACGTGCGCCAGGCGCCCAGGTGTAAGTGAGCGCGCTGGCCGTTCGGGGTGGGGAGGGCGGGATGAGGGGAGACGGCCCAGCGCTCGGAGAGCACGCTGCCGCGCATGCACAGGCGTGGCTGCCTCTCACACCCGCCGGAGCAGCAGGTGCCGTGGGCACAGGGCGTCAAGGAGATGCAGAGGCCGCAGGGGTCGTGGAAGCGCACAGGTGTGGTCGAGCCTCCTCTCCGTGAGGTTCCACGCAGCTCAGGGAAAGGCCCATGTCATGAATGTACGTGCACGAGTGTGTCCTGGGAGCACATTGGTGGTGGCCGGAAAGGGGCCTGCAGGACCCCTGCCAAGCCACCGGGAACGGCAGACGGCTCACGTTAGGGAGCCTGCGGCTCAGAGCAGGTTCTCCGGAGCGCCCGTGTGGCGGGGACACAGAAGTCAGCCAGGCCGGGCCGCACGGGTTGCTCTTGAGCAGAGAAACAAGTCCTTCAGGGTGACTGAGCCTCCACTGCTCACAAAGTGGCACCACGGGCTCTGTTTGCCCCCCTCCTCCCTCAGTCCTCCCCTCTGCTGGGGACAGTGCTGAGCACCGTGAGTCCAGGCTCGGTGCTGACCGTGCAGCACTGGGCCCCTCCTGGCCTCATGGAAAAGGGGAAGCAGATACCCAAGGAGGAGTCAGGAGGGACCGCGGAGGTCGGAAGCACAGCATGGGACTGTCAATACTTAGCACGGTGTGTTCTGTCCTGCGGAAGTCCAGGGGACCGTGGGGGGCGCTTATGAAAGAGTCACTAATTCAAAGGGGCAGAGGCACCGTCCCCAGCACCGCTGCCCCAGCCAACCGCACCCGTTCTTGCCGAGGCCTCGGAATCGTACTTAACACCGCCTGTGAGCCGCCACTGCCAAGTGACCAGGATGGCTGTGCGTGGGGACTTCCTGCCACCAGGATGGACGGGGGTCTTGGCAGGAGCAGGGACATGCCCTCACCATGTGGGGAGGAACTGAGCGCGGGAATTGCTGCCAGGAAGGGCCTGGGCACAGGCAGCCTCCCTGGAGGCCTCTGGGGTCTGCAGGGAGAGGGTCACGGCCGCGAGTGGAGTGGTCTGGCTGGCAGTGGGTGGAGCTCTGCTGGAGAGCTAGGAGCAAAGCCACTGGGCATGTGTGGCAGGGCCCAGTGAGGGTGGCCTGCCTGGGGACAGCAGGACAGACGGGTGACGCTGCTCACGGGGAAGGGGGACAAGGGGATGGACAAGCTGGTGGCCCGTGGTCCAGCAGAAGGAAGCGAGCTCACAGGAGGGCCGGCCCCGAACACCAACCGAGTCAAGTGGGTTGACCTAGGTTTTGTGGTCTCTCATGTGGGCTGCATGTCTGCCCACAGACTAGTCAGACCGGGGAGAAGCACCGTGGGTGACCCCAGGAGGCTGCGTGAGCAGATCTGACCCAGGAGGTGGGGGGGTGGATGCTTGCTCTGCAGGCCGGCCTCACGGGGACCCACGTCTACCCCCCAGCACGTCTGAGCGCCCACAGCTGTCAGCCGCACCCGGCTCGCTCCACAGGGCAGAGACTGTTTAGGAGATGAACTGTGGGATCGTGGTTCACAAAATTACCCAAATACATCGTGCTTGTGGCGCTTCCTTGGAGTAAGCGGTCCCACTGTGTCTTGTTCTCCCCCTTAACCAGCTTGCCTACCGTGTGCCCAGTGTGCCCTGGCTGGGGTCACAGCACAGGGATGCGGCTGCCGGGACGCTCACCTGAGTCTGGGCTGCAGCGGGCTGAGAGCACCCGGCTCCCGGCTCTGCAGACCGCCCCTGCCCGGTCTGACCCTGCGTGCCTGTCGCTGCCGCGAGCTACGAGGCTGCTCGGGGTGGGAAGTGTGGATCACGTCAGGTGAGGGAAGAAATACGCGCACCCCCGCCTGATGGAGGCCCCGTCTTCTACGACAGTGGCGCTCCCGAGGCGCCCCCCCCCCCCACCATGTTCTGGACACTCTGTCAGCCTGAGACTTCCATGAAGCTGGAGATGAGGCGTTTCTGCTTTGAAGTCATGCTGAAGCCAGACTATCTGTGAACTTCATTTTCTGCTGGTTCTTCAGGTTTTTATGCTTCAACCACACATAAAAAAAGAGATGTTGCCCCCTTGACACACACCCTTCTTTGCGGCCTGTTCTCCCAACCAGTCTTGTCTGTGGCAGAGCCAGCCGCGTGCGTGGCCACGGGCGAGCCCATGTAGGGGGTGGGCTCAGGCCTCCTGCACACTCCACCCCTCTCGTCCAGCCAATCCCCCAGCCCTGCCTACACTGTCGCTTCCCCGGTGGCTCCAGACTGACCCAAGTCAGTGGGCCTGCCATTCCAGGCCCTAAACAACCCCTCCCCAGGTCCGCTGCTCGCCCCGTCTCTGCGGTGCTGGCTCTGGGCATCCTGCTGCCCTCCACCATCTCCTCCTCCTGGGCTCTACCACTTGCAGAAAAGCCAGGGCTCTGCGTTGACCCGGCCAGCTGGAGGCCTTCTGGCAGGTCGCCAGACCTCTGAGATCTGCTACCTCAGTTTACAACAAAGTGTCCGAACGAATAAGCCTCAGGCCCCCTTCTGTTCCGAGGGCAAGAGTCCGTAGCCCTGGTCAACGTTCTGCCCTAGGTGGGGAGTGAGGCACCCCCAGGACCCTGCATCCCAAGTGAGGTCCTCATGGCACGTACCACCCCTACAAACTGCAGGTTGCAGACTCTGTCTGTTTCTCCCCACGGAGGATAAACTCAGCGAGGGTGACCTCGTCTTCTGGCCTGTTCACCGTGCCTCCCCCAACACCGAGCCTGGCAAGCGTTCCGTAAACACCAGGCTGAAAAGACACTTCTACAGCTTCGCCACGAGAAGGACAGCGTGGTACAGTGACAGTGACCACGAGGCCCGGCAGGGATCCAGGAGAGAAGGGAGCTGGGGAGCCGTGGAGCAGTACGAGAAAGGCCCTGAGCCCCAAGGTCAGAGAGGCTGTGGGCCCCGAGGGGCGCAGTGGGGCTCAGATGCCATGCGGACACCGCGTGGAGAACAGATGCAGTCAGGACTGAGCAGGGAGATGGTTCCAGAGGCCGCCGCAGCAGGGCTGGGAGAAACGGGGTGCCCACCCTCAGTGCTGTTCCCTAGAGCTGCGTGGCCCCGTGGGACTCCCTGTGATGACGGGTGCTCTGTGTCCCCCACCATGGCGGTCACGAGTCACGTGTGGCATTGGGCACATGCTGTGTGGCCAGCATGACGGAGGCACCGATTTTCACATTTTAATACACTTAAGTCGGCACGTGTGGCTAATGGTCACGTATGGAACAGGGCATCTCTGGAGGAGTGACAGGTTTAAGAAAGTTCAAGGAGCCGTGGAATATTATTTAAGGAAGATATTTTGATAGTTAACAACACTATTATATATTTGAAAGTTACTGAAAGAGTAGATCTTAAATGTTCTCACCACAAAAAAGAATCATAATAACCATGTGAGGTGATGGAGGTGCTAACTAATCCTGTTTTGGCAATCATTTTATAATACACACATTTACCGATTTACCACGTTGTATACCTTAAACTTACACAATGTTTTATTGCAATTATGTCTTAGTAAAGCTGGGAAACATTTTTAAAAAGGTATTTTGATATCATTACTTATAATAGATAATGAGTCACGGTGTGAAGACACACAGCGGGCCGGACTCTCAACTAGTCCAGTTAATCTTTCTGCTTGGTCATCTCTCTTGGTTCCCAAAGCTAGTATCCCATCTTCTTCTTTGACCTGCTATTTTTTTTTTTTTAAGATTTTAAAATTTATTTTAGAGAGTGAGAGAGAGTAGGGGGAGGGGTATAGGAGAGAGAGAATCCGAAGCAGATTCCCCACTGAGGGTGGAGCTCGATCCTCTGACCGAGACCATGACCTGAGCCGAAATCAAGAGTCAGACACTTAACCGACTGAGCCACCCAGGTGCTCTGAATTTGACCTGCTATTAAAAGTTAACATCTCTTACAAGAAAACGTAGAGGGAAATCTTTTTTTCTTCTTCTTTTTTTTTTTTTTTAAGATTTATTTATTTGAGAGAGCGAGAATGAGAGAGAGAGCATGAGAGGGGGGAGGGTTAGAGGGAGAAGCAGGCTCCTCGCTGAGCAGGGAGCCTGATGCGGGACTCGATCCAGGGACTCCAGGATCATGACCTGAGCCGAAGGCAGTCGCCCAACCAACTGAGCCACCCAGGTGCCCCCCTTTTTTTGTGTGTGTGAATAATAGGCATCCTAATGGGTGTAAGCTGATAGTTCATGGTGGGTTTGATGTGCATTTCTTATACCAGACAATTCGCTGCGAACTTTAAAAATGGGGTGGTCTGTTCATTGGCATGGAAGAGGCAATGGTATCGAGGACCCGGGCAGTGAAGTCACATCCCAGTGAGGCCACCTGATGGCTGTGCGACCCTGGTGAGGTAAGCCCAAATGTCTTTACCTGCGAAACAGTAATAAAAGTGTCACCTCCACAGAGCCATTGTCTGACACCACTTTAAATGTAGACACATAAAGTTGGGGATAGGTTTAAAAAAATTCTTCTGTGTATTTCCCATGTTGATTATGTTTTACTCTAGGGAAAAATCAGCTAAATAGATAAAAATTGTATGTGTTCATATACAAAGGCCTAAAATGATGCATGCTACAGAGGTTAAGGGTCATCACAACTGCAGATGAAGGCGAGGAGGTAAGAAAATTTGCCCTTTCTGCTTTATATGTTTTGGTAACCTTTTGACAGGCATGTATATGTTATTGCTTTTATTTATTTTTGTTTTTTAGTTTTATTGAGTTTTAGATTTTAATTCCAGTGTAGTTAACATATAGTGTTATATTAGTTTCAGGAGTGCAATATAGTGATTCATGTGGGGAGAATCTTCATGACATTGGCTTTGGCAAAAGATTTCCTGGACAGGACACTAAACTCATAGGCAACAACAGGAAAAATAGACAAATGGGACTTCATAAAAACTAAATGCTTTCGTGCACCAAGGACACCATTGGGAGAATGAACATACATATTTTCTCCCATAGAATTTCCCCACTCTATGGGAGGAAATATTTGCAAATCACATATCTGATAAGGGATTAATATTCAGAATATATAAAGAACCTCTATAACTCAATAACAACTAAAACCAAATAGCCCAATTAAAAAATGGGCAAAAATGCTCCAAAGGAAATATCCAAATAGCCAACAAACATGAAAAGATGCTCAATATCATACTCATTAGGAAAATGCAAATCAAAACCACCACGAGACACCACTTCACACACATTAGGATGGCTACTTCCAAAAACACAGAATAACGAAGACTGGAAAAGACGTGGAGTGATTAGACCCCTCGTGAGCTGCTGGTGGGAGAGTGAAATGGAGCAGCCGCTGAGGAAAACAGTGTGGCACGTCCTCAGAAAGTTAACCATCCAACGAGCATGTGGTTCCGCAACTGCACTCTGGGTCTGTACCCCGAAGAGGAGGAAGCAGAAACTCAGAGAGGTGTTTGTACGCCCACGTTCGCAGCAGCATGACGCACAGGGGCTGCAGGCTGGACGCACCCCCAGTGTCCATCCGTCGGGGGTGATCGGTCAACAGAGTGTGGTCTGTCCACATGACGGACTATGTTCCAGTCACCTGCGCCATGGGTGAGCCTGGAGGACACTAAGTGAGTTAATCCCGTCACGGAAGGACACATGCTGGGGTTCCCAGGAACGAGGCCCGCGGCACCGTGAGTTTTAGGGACAGTGACCAGAATGGAGCTGTTACATGCCCTCCTGCAGGCAGCTGTTGGCTGAGGGGCACCGTGCGACAGAAAACAGGAAGCAGGTCAGGCTGCTGAGACGGAAGGAGGTGCTGGACCCACGGCCTCGTGGACGCGCAGGCCCGCCCACATTCCCACCGCTCGGCCACTTCAGTGGCACGTCCGCACACCTGTGCGCCTGAGGGGCAGGGGAGTCCCATGTACAGTGAGGTCCCTGGTCCTGAGGCCCTCGGCAGACAAAGGAATGGGCCTCCCCAAGCTCCAGGGGGCTTTCCGAACACGAGCCGCAGCGGGGAGGCCGTGGTGCGCACTCGGAGCAGCCCAGTGGGGCTCAGTGGGTGGGTATCTGTGATGGCCCCCTGGCGAGTGACAGGGCCAGCTAGCAGCCGCTGCCTCAGGGTGACCCTCCGCCTGGCACCCACTTCCTTTAAAAAATTGCAACTAAAAACAAAAACAAAAACAAAAACACCTGGCCGAAGAGATGTCCCGGACACAAATTTAAAAGGCACAACTTTGGAAAACATCTTGGCTGCAGACACATTCCGGCTACACTTGAGCCTCGTTCTCCGGTGAGAGAGGAGCACGCTCCTGAAAACGGGTTCTGATGAAAATATTAACTGTGAGTGAGAAATGCACTCGTGGCAACAGGGGATGTGCAGGAGGATTTTGCAGACGGGGCAGAGAGCAGGAGCCTATTTGCTTTGATATCAAACTGCATTGTCGTCTGCTTGCTAATAAACTAGACAGTGGAGAAAGCTTGAATTGCGCCTCGCGCGTTCTCGCCCCTAACTAGGACGCGGGCCTTAATCCCCGGGAGCCCGAGTGATGCGCGTGGGGCCGCAGCTGGGCCTGCGAGGGCTCGAGGGTGTGGGTGCCCCACGCAGGCCGGCCGTGCAGGGGAGCTTTGGAAGTGCATTCTTTGGTCCGCATGCAATTCATTCCTTCTAAGAAAAGGAAATGGGAAGAAAGGTTTCGTGTCCAGGCTTTGGGCCTTTGATCATTTGATGAACGCTGGGTCTGCAGCGCGGCCTCCAGCTTCTCAGGCCAGACAAAGGCAGCCCAGGCCCCACCGGGCTGGCAGCTCGAGCCAGAACAAAACCCCAGGCAGCTGCGCAGTGTGGCGGCCTGGGAAAGACCCACCTCGGCCAGCGAGGGGCCGCCCTGCCCTTTGATCTCTCCGGAGACCCAGCCCAGGCCCCAGGTCAGAGGATTTCACACTGCACGCCCCCTGGGCAGAGGGGAGCGGGTCAAGAACAGAATGGGGGTGACCATCTCAGACGTGGCCTGGAGACTGCCCTCCTTGGCCAGTTCCACTCGGCTGGGCTCCATTGTTGAAGGCTGGCCACACTTGAAGGGGGTCTGACGGTCCATCCTACAGCGGAGCCACTCAATGGCAGGCCGGCCTCGGACAATGCAGCCAGCCCCGCCCCTGCCGGCCCCTCGGGCTGCCACATTCTTCGGCTGCGCTGCTTCTGGTGAAGCAGGTCTGCACCTCTGAAAATCCAGGACACCAACGTGACCCCCACAGTGCTGAGAAAGCCGTGGCGTCCGTCCGCTGCCTGTGGGGGAGCCGGTTCCATTCTGAGGCAAATGTGCACTGTGGGTTATCGTGTCACGTTGCTTTTCCACCACGGGGGTCACTCAAATACCAACGAGGGTCCACAGGCTTCCGAAGGAATGCTGGTCTAATGGGAGGGAAATACCGAGTGTGCAACAGGCAGAAAGGGAGGGGCGGGTGTAAGGGAGGAAAGGTAAATTCTCTTAGGAGCTCCGAGCTCCCAATAATTGCAAATTTGCAAATGGAAAGATGTATTTGATAAGGCACAGTGGCATCAATAGCTAGGAAAGTTTAACTAAAATGTTAGGGTTGTGTTAGGATCAAAAACCAAAATAGGTCATTAAAAACAGTATTGGATCATTTGTCTTTTTGCTTCGGTTTCTTTGCGCATCGCCAGCGCTCAGCTAATTTAGGGCACTTAAGGTAAGATTTGATGGTGCAAAGCCAGTTTCTTGCTCTCTGCCGTGGCCCGCCCGGGGGGGTTGCAGACATGGAGCAGGGTACGGGGCGCACGGCCCGGGGTCTGGTTTGGGCCCTCCAGTCGCCGGTCGTACGGCATCCATCACTCGGGCGTGCTGGTCCTTGTGTGTAAGACAGCGGGCTACACACCCACATCCTTGGTCTAGGGACGCGTTCCCTTTTTCTCCTTTTTAACCAGAAGAAAGTGGAGGATGGAAAATGCTTAGTTTGGAGTTGCCAGCATCTGTGTGAAAAGGTACTGAAACTCATTTCTATCGTCAGCGCCTGCTCGTTTCTGGGCAAGGGATGAAGGGTGGGCGTCCTGGAAGGCAGGGGCCCGTCCGTGAGAACACGCAGGCCTGGGCACGCGTGCGCATAGACGGAGAGAACGCTTTGTTCACGGGTGAGAAAGACGGAAGGTGTCCCCACTCAGCTCGAGTCCTTCCGAGTCCGTGGGATGTGGACAGGCACTGTGGGAAGAGCGGTGTTTTCTCAGAGAGGCTTAGGAAATGCCGCAGGATTCCTCAGTCGCCATGGTAATTCGCGTGTCCATGACGCAGGTCCATTGTGAGTCCTTCCCGAAAGTGGCTGTGGAGCATGCTCCCTGGTCTCTAAGGAGACACCTCAGGGCTTTGGCGCGGGGAGCACGTTTGAGCGACCAGACCAGCTCAGCGTCCACACCTCCACAGGGGCAAAGGGGGCCGGAGGGCTAGGCTTAGGCTCTGCCCCAGGGGAGCAGCTCGCTGCTGGCTGAGGGGGGGCCCCTCGCAGGCCGGGCTTGCAGCCCCAGCTGCCGGACTGGTGCCTCCTCCTCTCGGGTTAGGATGCTTCAGGGCAAAGCCCTGTGCGCCGTGTGTGTGTGTGCGGGGGCTGCAGGGGCTGCAGGGGTGAAAGTGTGCTGGACGGGGGTGTTGAGGGGTTGCCGGGGGAGAAGGCCACGGCAGGCCCACGATACCGCACCCTGCACACACAGCTTTAGCACAGGGAGGTTTGCACGGAACGCGTGAAGGACACCGATCTGCTGCAGCAGTCAAGGAGCCGAAGGCGGTCTTTGCCTCGGCGCTGACGTTAATCGTGACCTCGGCAGCAGCTACTTACCCACACCTACTGTGCGCTTGCCCCAGAAATACCCTGCTTGCTGCAAACAGCCTTCACGTGGCTCAGGAAAGGGACAAGCATCGGCTAATCTCCTCCAAAGCCGAGGAGAGCACTATCCCCAGGTTGCCACGGCAACGCGGTCCCAGCTCGGCCGCCACAAAGCAGCCACGCTCCCCGCCTCACCTTTGGCCATCTTGTTGAGAACCATGTCGATCAGGACGTAGGTGCCGCTCCTGCCCGCGCCGTCACTGCCAACGGAAGGGGAGAGGTGAGAACACCGCCGGCCACGGGAACCCCACGCCCACCAAAGCCAGCGACAGCGTATTTCCCTCCGTGTTAAGTGGGGCTCGTGGGGGGAGAGGAAGGCTTGAATTTGAAAGAGGAAGAAAGTGGGGTGAGAAGAATCACAGGATGGGAGAGGGGAGGGGGAGGAGGGGGAGGGGAAAGGAGGGGAAAGGGAGACGGGGAGGGGAGGAGGGGGAGGAGGAAGGGGAGGAGGAGGAGGAGGAAGGGGAGGAGGAAGGGGAGCAGGAAGGGGAGCCTTAGCATCACCGGCAGTGTGGATGAGCCATGGTGTCTGCGTAGGTTTGCTCCTGTCTCCCTTTTCCTCCCTCTCTGGCCAAAGACGTGGTCAGTTTTGTCAGAATAAACAAAGGATGCGTCTGGCCGTGTCCGCGTTGAGGGTGTTTGCGCTGGGGTGAGCGAGGTCACCCCAGCTGCGACTGGGGTCCCCGGGAGAGGACATCAGCCCGCGGAGGGCAGGGAGGCTCCTTCCTGGGGAAGGCGGCCGCTTTGTGAGGCGTGAGGGCGCGTCTCCCCTCGTCTCAGAGGCTGCGAGTCCCCCGGGAGCAGTTGCTCGACGGACTGTCCCATGCCCACTCCTCGCAAAGGCAGCTGTGTCCACTGCCGGACCAGGGATGACGGGACCAAGCGCCCTGTTTGCGGCCGAACGCCGGCCGCGGTCCTGGGAGACCTGGTGGGGTCTCGGCGGCCTTTGTGGGAAAGGCTCAGGGGCTCTGGCTTTACCAGACCCTCAAACCGGGAGCTGGAGGAGCCGCGGGGACCCACAGGGTGCGCACGTGTGCAGAGCTCGCTCACCACCCCGTCCCCACTGCACAGGTAGGTGGCCCTACCTGTCCCGCTGCAGACGGGCCTCCCTCCCTCCCACAGCTGCTCGGACCCCTGCACACACCGGTGACCGCTGTGGCCAGCTCGGGTCCTCATCACACACCCACGTGGAAGCACGCGGACACACGCAGGGACACACCACACGTGCTGACACACATGCACCCGACAGACACGCACACATGCGGTTACACACACACGGATACACACGCACCCGACACACACACACACACGGGGTTACCCAAACACACACAGATACACACGCACCCGACACACACACATGCAGTCACACAAACACACACGGATACACACTCACCCGACAGACACACACACATGCAGTCACACAAACACACACGGATACACACTCACCCGACAGACACACACACATGCAGTCACACACACACACGGATACACACGCACCCGACACACACACACGCAGTTACACAAACACACACGGATACACACGCACCTGACAGACACACACACATGCAGTCACACAAACACACACGGATACACACGCACCCGACAACACACACACATGCGGTTACACAAACACACACGGATACACACGCACCCGACAGACACACACACATGCAGTTACACACAGATACACACGCACCTGACAGACACACATGCGGTTACACAAACACACGGATACACACGCACCCGACAGACACACACACATGCGGTTACACAAACACACACGGATACACACGCACCTGACACACACACATGCAGTTATACAGTGATACACACGTACACACACGCACACATGCACCCGACACACACATATACACACACCCGACAGGAACACACATTCACACACACACCCGACACACACACACATGCAGTCACACAAACACACACGGATACACACGCACCCGACAGACACACATGCAAACACACGGATACACACGCACCTGACAGACACACATGCGGTTACACAAACACACACAGATACACTCACCCGACAACACAAACACACACGGATACACACGCACCCGACACACACACACATGCAGTCACACAAACACACGGATACACACGCACCTGACACACATGCGGTTACACAAACATGGATACACACGCACCCGACAGACACACACACACACACACACACACTGACAGACTAGGGGTCTGATCCTGGGACAGAGCTCCTTTCCATCCAGCAGAAAGGAACCTTCTGTAGGACAGTTCTACCAATCGGAGCAGGTTCTTTACCCAGATGAGGAGGGTGTGAAGCCCGGGGGAGACGGCACCCCGACAGTGAGTTTCGGGCGGCCCTCTGCTTATCTGCGTGGCTGTAACATGCTTGAGGAGCCGCTGGATTTTACCAAAGGCCAGACTCCCATCCTACACGGGGCAAGGCCATCCCTGTGCTAATTCCCGATGCTGTCCCTGTTCCTAACGGGCCCCGAGCATTCCCCAGCATCCAAACCTCAGCTGAGTGACTTGGCGGCGGAGACATTGCCACGGATGGACAATCCCGTCCCAAGGTGTTTGTGTGGGGGCAGCACGCGGGCTTGAGAAAACACAGGGTGTGAGGTCGCGCGTGTGGCCGTGGCCTGCGGGGCCCAGCACCGGGGCGGCCCAGGCAGGTCATGCGGCACGCACGCCACGCACGTCATGAGCGGCCTAGAAACTTCTGTCTGCAGCTTCGGTTCCCTTCAGAAGTGCCAGTTAGGTGCATTACGAAGCAAGGACAGAGTTCGGCGGGTATATTTAACTGTAGCTTTCTTGTCAGGTAGGGAGCACCGGTTAATCCGTGTGAAAAGTTGTACTTGCCTGCAGTGAACAATTATTGGACAAGAACGGCCCCTGTAGCACTTGTTTACTTTTCTGAAATAAAAAGAGACAGAAATCATGGTTATGCACTACGACTCTTATGTCTTGCAAACTAACTCTTAAGCCGAAACAAATAGACCATATCTTTGACATCATTTTGCAAGAATAGCCTGTTTTGACAAAGAAAATCAAAATTACACACACATTTTCAAAGATTTATTTTTCTTTTCAATATTAAATGATTAGACAGAGCTTTAAAAACAATTCTTACATTTTTGCAATTTCCCTTTCCCTTTCCAAGTGAGAACCCGGGGCTTCCATCACCAGCCTGTCCTACCCCTCCGTCTGCGGCTCCCATCAGCTGACTGGTTGGTTGTTACATGAGGATCTACGTTCTTTGCTAAAATGTTTGAGTTTTGCAATTTATGCTCAAAATTTCTTACATTCTAGACATCATACTGGAATATAATATTACTCTATTGTCTCAAAACAGCATCTTACAGGTCCTTCTGGATCCGTCCATTTGGTCGGATTTCTAAATTGCAGAGAAACCGCAGTTGAGACAAGTCCTTCCTTTGTATAAATCTGCATATGTTTACAAACAACTCTGCTGTGCAGATTTTAGACCAGAATTTATGAGAATTAACAATAAGCATAGATTATTTTGTAACCAAGCCTTAAATCAAAACAAAGCCCTGATTTCAAATCCACTGTATCAGCTCCAAATTTGTTGAAAGTGAAACAACTAAGCATGTTTACAAAGGACATCAGATTTCTCAATAAAATATTTCTGAATAGAGAAAAGTCAATGAAAAAATGTGTGAAGGGCCGTGTTCTAAAATGCTCCCTAGGAATTTCCGCAACGTATATGACATGAAGCTAAATTTAAAACGAATGACAGTGCAGAAATAAAAATCTTTTTCCTTGCACTGGACATGGGAAAACATCACACATCTTTGTGAAGGCTTGCCTGCCCAGCAGAGTCAGCTGGAAGCTCATATTCTGTCAACTGGTGGCCTTGCCTCGAAACCTCAGAGCTGAGGGGTCAGGAGGTGGGGAGGGGGGCGAGGGAGGAGGCGGCTGGTGCAGGTGCCCAGCGGGTATTTCCATGTCTGCCCCCAGAGCAGAGCCCAGACAACATGGTGGGGAGCCCACCAGGGCAGCAGTGATTGGTGGCATGTGGAGCTTGCAGACCACCCAAGATGTCTTAAAAATGAGAAGACCCAGAAACATGGGTAGAACAAGCTGCTCAGGGTCCCTATGGCCACATGGCTATTTCTGCTGGACTTTTTCTTACTTTTGAGGTCCACTGCAGTGTGAGGGTTTCTTGGGAAGGTGAAGGAAGTACAAGTGAACTCATTAAAATCAACAGTGGGCCAGAATGCCCGGAAGGTTCTTGGGCCTTTGAGAATAAAACAGACTGGAAAATGAATCGACTAATATCTCCATCTAAAACCTCCCATTCTTTGGGGCGCCTGGCTGGCCCAGCTGGTGGATGTTCAACTCTTGATCTCGGGGTCGTGAGTTCGAGCCCCAGGCTGGGTGTAGAGAGTACTTTAAAATTAAGAAAAAAAAATCTTAAAACTCCCATTCTTGACTCAGGTTGTAAAGGCAACATGAGCTTTAGGTCTGACAAAATAGATGCCAGATCCCCAGGATGTACCTCAGTGTGAGTGACGTGAGGCCCACCAGCTCCAACAAGGTTGTGTGTGGGCACGCTCGCCCCACTTGTGCACGTGTGTGCAGAATCAAGCAAACTCAGGGTCAGACTAGATTTAGGAAGGCTTTATTCCTATGGGCCTTTTACTTTCAAACAGAGGATTTTATTAGAAATCTCTTGGTAAGGGCGCCTGGGTGGCTCAGTCGGTTGAGCGACTGCCTTCGGCTCAGGTCATGATCTCGGAGTCCCGGGATCGAGTCCCGCATCGGGCTCCCTGCTCGGCGGGGAGTCTGCTTCTCCCTCTGACCCTCCCCCCTCTCATGTGCTCTCTCTCTCTCATTCTCTCTGTCAAATAATAAATAAAATCTTAAAAAAAAAAAAAAGAAATCTCTTGGTCGCTGAATCTTTTAGATGTGAACCTCCAACAGTCTGTGATAGTTCATACTTGGTAGTCCAGGCTCAACGTTTGCCTGCTCACACACTGCTCAATCTCCAGGTTCTGGGCATTTTTTCTGATGGGGCCAAGCGCAAAAGTAGTACATTAAAAAAAAAAAGAAACAACCACCAAATTCCCTTGTTTGGACTGTATCAGTTTCAGAAAACCGTAACTGTAAGGGGCCAGGAGAACAGGAGTGTCCCGTTCGTAGCTGGTCAGCCCCGTTTTTGGCAAAATGCATTAAGAATAACTGCCCTTAGGGGCGCCTGGGTGGCTCAATTGGTTAAGCGACTGCCTTCGGCTCAGGTCATGATCCTGGAGTCCCGGGATCGAGTCCCGCATCGGGCTCCCTGCTCGGCGGGGAGTCTGCTTCTCCCTCTCCCGCTCCCCCCTCTTGTGCTCTCTCCCTCTCTCAAATAAATAAATAAAATCTTTAAAAAAAAAAAGAATAACTGCTCTTATAGAAGACTAAATGCTCTAATAACTGCTTCCGCGGTCCCTGCTCTCCTGTTACAGAATATTTGAAGTATTACTTTCTCCAGCACATTGCAACTGGCTGCCTCAGCAGGACCCAGGGAGGTTTCAATGCGGCTTTAATAATCCATGCTGGCCCCGCCCCGGGCTAAACCTATTTACAAACAGCCACGAACAATCAAGGAGACGCGCAGTGTGAATACAATGTGCTGCTGCCGTGGTTTAGAATTTTATTTACAAAGAATCACGTGCTTGTATTATTACAACATAAAACATCACAAATAGAAAAGTAAAAAGCGAAACGTAGTCCACAAAAGCGTTCACCTGGTTGACCCAAGACAGAGATGCAGAGTATTCATGAAGATGAGAAATACACAGCTGTCTTGTTTGACTCGATTAGAACAAACCATCCGTCAGCAAGAGATTGCAAACATTCAGGAAAATGGATATTATATATATTTCAACAGGAGGAATTCACGAGAAAGAACGATTAGTAATACAAACCAACCCCCGGGTCACTGAGTGAGAAGGAACCGCCATGCGACCAACAGCAAGCAAAGGTCAGAGGTCGTGAGAGGCTCGGAAAAGGGGCTTTTTCCCCCACTGCCCTGCAGCAGAATCACAGCCTCCAATGATCACTTTTGTGACTATGCAACTGGGCTCATATTACTAGCTGCAACATCACAAAAATGACACTGGCCACCGCTCGTAGCTGGCAAAGTAAGGGTCTGTCCGTTTCTACAGGGATCAGCGTTGTGAGTGCCGTTGCCCACAGCAAGAAGGGAGAGACTCAGAGACAGAGAGAGAGTTTTTAAAAGCAAAGCCCTCACATGTGATGCTAATTATCTCTTGGTTTTTGCAGCTTCTCTTTAGAGTGGAAATGTGCTCCCTCTGGGCTCCAGAAGTCTGTAATTACACGTCTCCGTGCCCGACGCACCCTGGCCAGAGTGGGGGAAGGCTGGGCAAGTGTTCGGGGTCCGGGTCGGGGTTGGGGTGGGGGGAGGGGGAGACCTGTGCGTAAGGCGACCACTGTCTTCGGAAGCCGAAGCCTCTTCCCAATTGCTGAACTTTGGGTGGCTCTTTTACCCAGAAAACCCCAAAGCGGCAGTCCGTGCCCGAGAGTGATGCTCCCGAGAACGCGATCGCTCGTGCCCACCGTCCAGTGAGCGCACGACAGGTGGCTGCCAGGTCTGGAAAACTGGGCGGTGCCGAGTCAGGCAAGCCAGCAAAGCTTTTGATTCTGATGGACTTGCAAATTTCAACTGAACAAAAACCTCTGGAGCCTTATCTCCTAAGCCTCTGGGGAAAGGGAACTTTGGGAGTCCGTGTTTCTTCAGGACAGGTTGTAAGCACAGACGGCTGGTTGTGTATTGTTCAGTTCCATATATGGATATGGATTTCGACGTACGCCCATATGCATATATGCACAAACCCACTGGATGAGCGTAAAGACGGGGGTTAGGACGATCTGCTACCTGTGTAGCCACATCCATTTTGCCAGTAACGGCTGTTTCTCGAAGACTCTATCTCAGGAAATGCGCCCTAGGTCAGATTTTTAGATAGCCTGTCTTTAGGCATAAATTTGTATTAAGGAAAGGTATCTGACAGCCAGGACGTGGGGGTGGATTGGGAGGGAACTGTGTGTAGTCAGTGCTTTGCGGTGCGTTCAGGACTCGATGCATCATGTGCGCTCGGCCTCTCTGGGCGAGGTCAGCAAACGTGCGCCATGGCTGAGATGCCATGTGCCCGTCTCTCCGGGAGCTCTTTCACACGCTATTTGATCCAAAGAACTATTCAAACAAAAATTCTGTTTTGCTTTTCAAAGTAGACTAAAAGGCAAGAGAAATAGTATCACAATAACCTTGAGAATGTCTAACACACAAATTAAAGAAATGCAGAGATCAGCCTGAAACCCCACTGTCTCGAGTTACATAGCCAGAGACTCAAGGATGGTAACTGTTCAGATACAAATCACTCTGTGATTGGGTACAATGCTGGATTAAGGTGCATTTTATTTCTTAGTTCGTTGTTTTGGATCTCTGTCTGCTTTTGTGATCAGGCAGGTTTCCAATCCGTTAAACGTTAAGAGGGGCTCTACGGAACGGAGAGCTCAGTTATCATGCTGCTCAACGCCTGCCTCGCTTGGTGGCTGCTCATTCTTCACCACCATGCAACAGCCAGTGCTGACCACCGTTATCACCGAATCCAATGGACAATCCAAGCTTCCATCTTAAATTTCCCCCTTTTTTGCCTTGTCAATATCTTCCTGAAAGATGGAGTCCAGCATTCATCTCAACAGTTCAATAAACACACTTTAAAACAAGACAGCCCCCTGGGCGACTGGCTGACCGGAGCGTGAACAAAGACTGGACGTTTCCAGACTGTCAGTTTCAAAACTGCACTAGACTACACAGTCATGTGCTGCTTCCATGCAGGCTCTCCCCCAAGGTCTAAGGTCACCCGGGCTGGAATCTGGCCCCACACTTGTTACATCTCATTATCCTGTCCAACCAGATAGTATCCAAACTAAAAATCTGCCTTTTCCTCATCCATATTCCGTGAAGCATGAACTTCAGGACTCTACCACTTGGAGAATCTTATCAGAAATAATGACCGCATTTCCACAATTCTAAGGCATCTATGTCCCCCCCCCTTTTTAACTCCTCTAAAACCAGAAAACATCTTTCAGTTAATATGTACCTTTAACATAATCTCCTTCCCCTCCCCTCTCCTATATATAATCATAAATACAGTTGACCCTGGAACAACATGGCTCTGAGCTGCGCTGGTCCACTTACACCTGAGTTTTTTTTTTTTTGATAAATACAGGATGACACTGAAAATGTATTTTCTCTTCCTTGTGATTTTCTTCATAACATTTTCTTTTCTCCAGCGTACTGTTATTGTAAGACTACAGCGTATAATACACACACCATACAAGCTATGTGTTAATTGACTTCTTATGTTACCGGTAAGGCTTCCAGTCAACAGGAGGTTATTAGAAGTTACGTTTCGGGGGAGTCAAAAGTTAAACGTGTATTTTCAACTGTGTGGGGGTTGGTGCCTCAACGCTGTGTTGTTCAAGGATCAACTGTATATTTATAATCTATAAATATAAAACGGATGGCGTGTCTTACAGCAAATGGCCTCTTAGACACAGGAAATCTGGTATCAGACCGCGTTCCCCCCTCTCTTATGCCCACACTCTAACACGTTACCCTGCTTAGAGCGCTGTTTGTCATACCTGCGGAAATCCAGGAGGGACCTCGCGGAGGAAGGCACTCCCTGGTCATACCAGCTCAGGAAGTGGAACTGAGTCACCGTGCGCGTCTCGTTGGTTTGAAGGTTCTTCAGATAGAAGCTCCTCACGAGGAAATCCTCACACCAGATGTGCTCGGAGACTAGGTTTACCTAGACAGGAGGACAGGGTGCATTGGGACGTAAAGCATTGTCTGAGCAGGGAGCCACTCTGAGCAGCGAAGGGCGGATACTACGAGGACCGCATGTGGGTCGACAGCGGGCTTAATGGCTCTTCCCACCTTCTCAGTTTTAACGGGGTTTATGCAAAAGATAACTGTGGGTTTTTAATGTCACCTAGGTGCATTAGTCAGATTATGAGAAAATTGTGTTACAACCCAAAATGATTCCAGCTTTCATCTTTTGTATTTCTAAGCTATCTAAACCTTCAAGAAAAACTATACCTTGGAACAAGAACACCTGTGGGTTCCACTATAACTTAGGTTTCACTGCAGGTGGTTATCAGCTAGAGGTGGAGAGGAGACCAAAGGAGTCACGCAGATAGCGTGACTCGGCACTTCTCGGGGCCAAGCCCCTTCTCAGCAGCCCAAAAGCCACGACTCTGTGATCTAGGATTCATCTTCACGCTTCCACCATGGGACTTTGGCCTTCTGACTAATTTTTAACGCAAAACAACAGATGCATGCTGGTACGTGTTGAACTGCCCAAGTTGGTGCAGTTCGTTGTCGATGTGGGTAGAGTCCAGCTAGAGAAAGAAGCTTGCCAGCAGGCGGCCCTCAAGGAAGGTCGAATCTACAGACCCACAGCCCTGAGCGCTGCGCAGGCAGGGCTCTTCCGACAACAGACCCAGGAAGGGTCTTTACTCGGGGCCTGGCTCAGTGGGCCTCCCTGCGAGGTAAATGTGTTTTGGTTCCTCCTGTCTGAATTTGGAATCCTAAGACTTTAAAAATGAAGACCACACTCTTTATGCCAGAGCCCGAGGTGCCACAGCATATGGTCTTTTGGAGGGTGTGGGCACCTACGGACTGCGGGGCCCTGGGGATGCCTGGGGAAGGGGCCGCCCGGGGAGGTGGGGGCGCTGCTGTTCCCCGCGGCCGCGGGTGGGTGGGCGGGCGCCTGGGGAGTACCTCGTAGACGTGGTAGAGGTTGGAGCCTTCGTCGGGCCAGTAGTGGTAACACTGTCGGATGCCGTTCTCCGAGAGGGGCGTCAGCATGACGATGACCACACAGCCACGCTCCCACACCATCTGCAGACAGAGGAAGGCCCGCGGCCACCGCGTGACTGGGAGGTCCGCGCGACACGCGCAGTGGCCGCGCTCAGCGACGCGGGCCCAAGGTGCTCGCGCACGGACCAGCATCCCCCTTTCATCGGACCCTCCTCCTCCATAGCCGGCTTCCCATCTCAGAACACGCCCCGTAGCCTCCATGGTCCATGCAATACTAAAAACAGCCACCAGGGGTTCATTCCACACCTCCCAGAACCTCTTAAGACCCGCGTTCAGCGGTCTGGCTTCCCAACTTTGGATCTGTGAAGGGAGCTTTCTACCACGCGGCACAAACCCACAACATGGGCCCGCGGGCGGGCGGGCGGGCGCCGCTCTGCGTATGTCCGCCCCTCCGCATGGTGCAGACTGAAACTGGTCGACACCATCATTTTTTGGTCGTTGTCATTATTCTGCAGGACTAGAAAACCATTTTGCTTTGTGAAGCTGCCGTCCTGTCAGAAGCAGGCTCTCCTTCATGTACCTGCACGGAATATGACCATGCTCCTCAATGAAAACAGAACCGAGTTAATAATTCATAGCAGCCACATTATGAAGCGTCTCCCAGACACAGCGAACCGATGGCCGCACATCCAAATGCGGAGAGGGGGCAGACCCCAAGGCCCTCCACGGGACTCCCTCTCAAACGCAACTCCCAACTTCGTGGCTGTGGGCCTGTGTATTAACACTGGAGCATAATCACGAAAACCATGAATTCTATGGGGCACGCTGAGGTGGCACTTGCAGACGTGTATTAGCATATTAAATTATAGAGTGAAGAGGAGTCTGCTTTCCCCACAGTGGGTTACAGTGACTTGACAGAAATATTTATAAGCAACTGCATTTAGATGTAAATTTCATATCTAAGAGCTCTTCTATTTCTTTTAAATACAGATATAACAATCCAATTAGAATCTTGTCATTTTAAAAAAAATCCACATAGCTCAAATATAAAATGCGTTTCCTTCATAGTTCATGTTATTAAATAGCCCCCTTTAAGTGATATTTTAAAAAGAGCCGTGTCCATGGTATTTTCCTCTTTGAATACTGATTTATATTCCCGCGTGATGGGAATAGTCCATGCTTTTACGGCACTGTGCTGTGTCTCATTAACATTGGAATCTCATGGAAACTGCTGGTGTTTATGAAAAAGCCCACAGATAAATATGAATTATGCCCGAACCTATATGCCTTCATTTTCCTTAGCGCAAAGCCAACCACAAGATGAGAATTCAAAGCATGTGTCTCACTTGCAGCTTTCAGGCTTTGCAGCCTGCCCCACTAAATTGGTCCTTCCAGCACATAACAATTTAATGTGTCTTTAGAAGGTGGAGAAGCTCATTGAAGCCATTACGAAAATGAGAAGAAACAGAGATTTTATGAGTGTAATAAAAATACAATGATCTAGACCATAAACTAATCATCTCACGCTCTTCTTGTGCCACCCAAGTGTGACATTAGGAAGCCCCTCATTTAAAGAGGAGTCCGCCCAGCCGGGCAGTCCCGTTCATTGGTCCGCGCACGCCGTGCTTCCATTCAGGAGCCCGCCCGGCTCTCTGAAGACTTGGTTAAGATTAAATCCAAATGAAACTTAATTTAAACAAACAATCCCAAAGGCACTCTTGGGGATCATATTTCTCTTTAGGTCACCGTGTCTAAGAGCAGAGAGGGGAATTTAGTAAATCACACAAACAGGCGGCCCCCTCGGGGCCTGTGTGTCCGCTTGCTGGGCGGCGGGAGTCGGTGCGCAGGGCAACGGAGCTGTTCCTGCGTCGCTTCCCACCTGCAGCCGCTGCGTCACCCGCTGACCCTCACGACAGGCTGAGAAGAGTTAATGCGGGTTCTGGTGGGATCCAGGACGCCAGCCAAAGTTCAGGTTAGAAACAGGGACAAGTTTCTCTGTTTCCCCTTCCGTGGCTCCCCCGGCCCTCGGGCAGTACCCAGCTGCAGGAGGGGCTGTTTGTGCGGCTAGTCTTCTGATCTTTCTCTTCTGGGAAGCAGCTATCCACCCGGAGGCCCCACTGAATCTCAGAAGCGAGGCAGTTTGCTGAGTGAGTGAGCTAAATGTGTGAATGCCAGAAATGGTGATTTCTAGCACTTTTCTGTTCAGCATCAGAGACCATGACACTCCCGGTCACCTCCTGGTTTACCGGGCACCTTTACGGAGCACCCAGCACGTCAGGAGATTCAGAGGTAACTAGAAGTGCCCGCTGAAAGTGGGGTGGGGACTGCGCCCCGCAGTGCGCCACAGGGGTCTGCAGTCCTGCCCACAGCTCCTTTCGCGCCCAGTGGGTGACTTTTCCCAAACAGGAAGCAGCTGCTTCCATCCCTGGATCCAGACGAGGCCACCAACATGGATGAAACATGAGCCTTCAGGGCTGGATCCTGAGTATAAACCAGGGCTGCGCTTGGAGGAGCTTTCTGGGGAGCTTCTCAGATGCTCCGGCGCCCCCCCTCGGGAGTCCCCCCCGAAGGCCCGGGACACCTCAACAGTACGGCTTCACGGCTAGGGATGGGAGTGATGGCGGCCTCTGGGGTTTATGGTCCCCGCCAACCTCTTCTTTGGCGACTGTGTGCTGCGGGAGTGGGAGGTATCTACTCGGTGTCCCATGTCACCACCTGCCGCCAGTCCTTGGGAACCTGCCCCAGGCTGCGTCTCCCGGGGACGCAGCGGAGACGCGGCGGAGATGCTCACGACGCCGTCACTGCCGATGGGGACCCGCGCGTGGCCTTGGGCAGCAAGCAGGCAGGTAACGGGACATCCCGTGGCTCAGAAGGTCGCTCTGGTGACAGGAAGCACACACCTGGGCTGCTGCGTGATCCACCCTGAGGCAGTTTACTGACGGTTGATAAGAAAAGCCAGATTGCTCTTTGTTACCGGTTGAGTTTTGTCCCCCGAAGAAGATATACTGAAGCCCCAACTGCTGGGACCTGCGAATGTGACCTTACTTGGAAATAAGGTCTCTGCTGATGTCGTTGAGTTATAGAGGGGGTCATACTGAATTAGAGTGGGCCTCATAAGAAGAGGGAAACCCTGGGTGAAGACAGACCCTGGCGGGAAGGCTCGGGACTGCGTGGGCCCCCCAGATGCTGAAAGGAGGAAGCCCCTCCGGCACCTTGATTCCAGATGTCCGGCCTCCAGAACTCTCAGAGAAGCCCCCCAGCAGTAGAAAATCCAAGCTTAGCCTGTGACTCCCCAAAAGCTTGACTACGAGCCTACAGTCGACTAGAAGCCTTACCAGTAACGCAAGCAGCCGATTAACACATGGTTTATAGGTTATATGTACATTATTTGCTATATTCTTATAATAAGGTAAGCTGGAGGAAAGAAAACGTTATCAATAAAATCATAAGGAAGAGAAACTACGTTTACAGCACTGTCCTGGAAAACATCTGCGTCCAGAGGCCCCGGGCAGCTCAGACCCGCGTTCGAGGCTCAGTGGCATGCTCACTGCCAGTGGCCTCCTTGGGGCTGAGCGTGCCCCTCCAAGGGGCCTATACAAACCCAATTAAAGCAGATGGAAGGAAACCACAGTCGTCTCCTCATCCAAAGTCTTTTTCGAAAACTAGCTCTTCAGCAAGCCAAACTCTTTCAAAGCCCAGCTAAGACGTGATTAAAGGAAAGCTGACCCATCCAAAATCGCAAAGGCCCAGGTCATGTTCTCCGCCAGGCACCCGGTTCCTCCAGGCATAAAACTTCTTCCTGTACTTAGATCTCTTGTGATGTGTCCCTTTCTACCTTGCATCATCCTTATCATGTGCTCACATCTTTCTCCCGCTAGCCTGGCATCTCCGAGAAGACCGGATGCTGGTCTGGGCACCGTTTCTACCCTCCACGGCAGCCAGGACCGTGACTTACTAGAGAGGATGCTCGGCTGAAAACAATACATATGTTTAAAAGAGACCCTTTGACTATTTCTGTAAAAAGAGATAAAATGCTGTCAAAGGCATGCCTGGAAGAAGTTCTCCCAGGACCTGCTTAACGTTGAGAAAAGCTTTTTTTATTTTTCATTCTTTTAGCACATGAACTGTTTGCCTGGGTGATGGAGCTGCGGGTGCGTGAGGCAGACAGCTCTTCTCCACGGGCTCCACATCCCCCCGCAATCCTGACTGTACAGTGCCTTTCTGTGGTGGACTTATTTTTACAGGCTGAACAGAGATCATCTGAAGTCTGGCCATGAGGAGGCTGACTCACATTTCAAAATAATAAGGAGTCAATTAATGAGGTTTAGTAATGCTTGCGTTTTCCTCCTTACATGCTCGCTGACGTCAGTCAGCTCTAATGTGGTCTGAAATAGACCCAAAAGGGAAAAACAGGTGTCTGGAACACCTCTGCAGTCGAGGCCCCGCCCTAGGCCTCCCCGAACACCGCGTCCGCGCAGGGCAGCAAGCCCCCTGCGGTCACGCGCTCCGCGTCAAGCCACCACGGACGGGGGCGGGGGGAGACTTCTGCTACGTCTTCCGTGCACAACTCATAACGCGCCCACCTGACCTGCTGCTCAGCACACAAACGGGTCAGCGCGCCTCCCTCGGCCACGAAGCCGCCCTCCTCGCTGTGTGATGTTGAGTGCC
>NC_138380.1:1062669-1122164 GCF_054177405.1 Leptonychotes weddellii | reverse complement strand
AGGAGCAGAGGAAGGGAGGGAGGGAGGGAGGAGGGAGGGAGGGGACAAGGGGAACCAGAAACACACTTAAAAGCAGAATAGCCAGGACGTTTTTGGCTACGATCCATAATGTCAGTTGAAAAGAAACTCAGGGGCGCCTGGGTGGCTCAGTTGTTAAGCGTCTGCCTTCGGCTCAGGTCATGATCCCAGGGTCCTGGGATCGAGCCCCACATCGGGCTCCCTGCTTGGCGGGGAGACTGCTTCTCCCTCTGCCCCTGCCCCCTGCTCTCTTGCGCGTGCGCTCTCTCTCAAATAAAAAAATAAATCTTCAAAAAAAAGAAGAGAAAAAGACACTCAGGATGTATGTCTCTCACCCAGGCCGGAGTCTGAAGGTTGCCAAGAGGGCGTGTGTGCTCTCTGCTGCGCACTCCCTGGGCAGAATCACGGGCACCCCTGCAGATCAGGGCTTTCAAGCCCGCGTTTAGGGGAGGTGGCGTGATAGGTTTTCTTCTCTTTCAAGGTTTATGAGCTCGTGTATAGGGAGTCCAGTGAGACTAAATATCTGAAGTAAAATGTCCTGGAAAATCCAGGGCAAGTGGCTGAAGTACTTATGAACAGAAATAACAAATGAAGTTTTTCCTAAGAAATTAACTCTCCTCAATTCTTCTATTTCCTTTAATTTGACCCAACAACGTGCTTTAAAACCAACCAATCCGTAAGCTAACAGGGCTCTGGAGTAAATGTCCCCCTTCCACAATTCCTCGATGCTCCAGAAACAGAAGACCCCTTCATGCACGAACCAGAGGGTGTCCCGGGGTGAAGACCAAGCACAATTTGTCACCAGCATCACAGGGTAACGGGGGTTCGGGGACAGGCTCAGGCTCTTGGAGTCAGGCCTCTCAGGATGGCCAGAAGTCAGATTTCTGACCTGAGCCCTGGTGTGATGTGGTCTCCTGAGGAAGGGGGACGACGTGGCCCCGGGGGGCCCTGGAGCTTGGGGAGGCTCAGGCTGGCCCTGCGCTGCCTGCACGTGAGCAGGCCAGGCCGGGGCCTCTCTGGATGCTGGCTGGGCATCTAATGCTAATGCTGGGCATCTAATCAATGGCTCTAAGGTGTCCATCCGTGGGTGGAGCAGACTGTGGAGGTGGGGGCCGCCACCTTCCCTCTCCTCTCCGCCAGATGCGGGCTTGGGCCCTGAGAGCAGGGCAGATGCGCAGCGGACTCGGTCCTCGGCCACGTCCGGGCCTCGGGGACCTGCTGTGTGCACGCTGCTCACTCAGGCTTTGTCAGACTCTTCCTCCTGGGCCCCCGTCTTGCCCCCTCACCCGACCCCAGGCGGAAAGTGCCGGGGAGGGAGAACGCTGGCCTTCTTCGGCTCTCCCACAGGAGCTGGCTCCGAGTTTTTTCGTGACCACAGTAAGGACTGGGATCGATAAAAACCCAGCCCATCACTTTTGGAAAAGAGAGTGTGCTTCCCCGGTGAAGGCTTCAGAACAGAATACCTTCCGAAGGTGGAAGACGGAACTCGACGGGAGGGCTTTTTCTTGGTAAAACATTGGAAACAGCATTGTGTTGGTGCTGGCTGGGCACCAGCGGGACCCCTGCTGCCTGGGGTGGGCCCTCTGCCCTGCACTGTGGACTCCGCGCCCCGTTCCTGCTCGCTGGCCTCTGGCTCCGTCTGAAAGAGCTCATCTGTCAAGCAAGACGGGCCAGCGTGCTCTTGGCTGAGCCACCCCATGGCGAACGGGGACGGTGACCAGCCCGCGTCCCACGGAGAACGTCCCAGTTCCTGGGGCGGAGGGGCTGCTGTGACCCGCTTCTAGAGGCTTCACGTGCTCGGCTCTGCAGCTCACGTCTGTAAATAGTCCTCACGCACCCGAGCTCGGTCAGCCGGGTCGCCTGAATTTCTGGTGGTGACACATCAAAGCGGCCACTGTGGAAAGCACACAGTTCCGCCAGCTTCCTCTAAAAATACGAGAGGAGGGACCCCTTGGGACCCTTGGGACCGGGTGGGGGGTGGGTCAGCGGGAGGAGCTCCACCACCGCTGTGGGAAGAGCAGGGACCCATGGCAAGAATGGCAATGACTGGCCAGGCCCCCAGGACGGCCCCTTCCTCCTGCTGCCCCAGGCCGCCCGCCATCCCATCCCACAGAGCAGTCTCTTCCCGCGAAAGCTGTCCTGATGCTCCTTCGAGATGGCTGGTGCGACACGGTTCCGTCGTCAGGATCAATGGGTTTACTCTGGGAATGCCCACAGTCTCCACAGAAGGCTGCTCGCCTTGCGTTTCTGAGAACGGACGCTCCCAGGAGCCTCCCCACCACGATGCCTTCTTCCTTCTCACGGAGCAGGGGTAGTAAAAGCATCTGAGTTCTGGAGATCTGGGTTTAAAACGTGCCCTGCCTCCAGCTGGCTGTGTGGATTCCGGAAGTCATTCAGGGTACCCCGGGCATCAGCCTTCTGGTAGAACGGGGACCACGATCTTCTCTCATCGTAGTAAAATATACATAAGATGTACCTTCTTGGCCATTTTTAAGTGCAGAGTTAAGTAGCACTAAGTAGACTCACGTTCCTGCGTAACCAACGCCACCATCCATCTCCAGAACGTTCCATCTTCCCAAACTGAAACTGTCCCCGTTAAACACCAAGTCCGCCCTCCAGGCGCCTACCCTCTACCTACTGTCTCCCTGGATCTGACTCCCCTCAGACCACGTATGAGGGGACCCCAGGGGCTCAGGCTCGTCCTCGGTCATTAGGGGCGTTGACTGAAGTTGCCACCTGAAGCGCCTGCCCAGGGTCTAGCATACAGTAAGTGCTCAACGGGATTTCCCTCCCCTCCTGCTCCTTTCCTTGTGTTCACTTGGACTTCAACACCCCCTTCGCACATGTGCGTGTGCATCTTTCTCTCAAAGTAGCCACGCAGGCCCCGTTACACAGATGCGGACGTCCTCCCAGATTAGGATATGTATTCCAGGCTCAGGGGTCAAACCAGTGGACAGCTGACCTTCATCACCTTCTCCTTTTCCTCCACCCTCCAGTCCCGACGTTCCCCTCCCCACACGGCTCATCGACGACCAGAGCTTTTTGGTGCCTGTGGGCTGTCACAGGCTGCAGGACCAGGCGTTAGTTCCTTCCTGCAAGGTAATTGAGAAGTACTGGGGACCTCCGCATTCTGGACATGCTAGGCCTGGCTTGTGTCCCCCTCGCTGACCTGCCCTGACCTTCACAGCCCCTCCTGGCCCCCACCTCCCTGCCCCCACTGCCCAGCAGCCTCTCTCTGGATTCCCGAAGTGGTCACGTGTCTTTCTCAGCAGCAAAGTATTCAGTCTCAGTCCATGCTCGTTTCTCAGCCACTCCAATGGGCGGAGTAGTGTCTCCCAAAGGTCACACACACCTGGGACCTGTGGACGTGACCTTCTTTGGAAATAGGGCCTCTGCAGGTGAGCTCAAGAGGAGGCCGCACTGGCCAGAATGGACTCCAAGTCTAATGACCAGCGACCTTCTAAGAGGAGTGAAATTTGACCCCTACGGAGGGGTCACCACGTGGATGGAGCAGAAGCGGGAGTGATGCATCCACGAGCCAGGGGACCCCCAGCAGTGCTGGCCACGACCAGAAGCCGGAGACACAGGCACGAGCAGGTTCTCCTGCGGAGCCCCCGAGTAGAACCAGTCCTGCCCACTCCTGGGTCTCAGGCCGCCAGCCTCCAGCATTTCTGTCCTACTTTGTTATGTTATGGCAGCCATGGAGAAGTTGTGCCCCCAGCCTTCCTCGAGACCACGGCGTCTCGCTCAAGGGCATTTGGAGGAGACAGAGTTGAAGCACTTTCTTTACGACAGACTTCTCAGCGGCTTCGACGTGTTTTTGTGTACGGTAATCCCAGGAGGGCTAGCCCGTTGCCGCAAAGCCTTCTTGTCCCGGGACACCTGCCCCCATTTGGAGGGACACTAGTGGGTCCTGAGCAGTGTGACCAAGGCTGTGATCTTGCACTTGGTCATTTTTCTCAGGTTGCTTCCTTTAAAGATGGCTTCTTCCGTTCCATGAACGTCAGACCTCCAGACACTCTGGAGAGCAGCCTAGGGGACCCACGTGGCCCCATCTGTACGCATGGCCACGCTGCTGGGGGTGGGTGGCTTGCCGTCCTAACAGGCGCTCCGTCCACCCGTGAGCCCCTGCGCTGGTTGCTGTCTCACCTCTGTCCTCCGTGGGCTCTGCCTGTCGGAAGTCCCCCTGCCAGGGCCGGGGCAGTGGCGTGCCTGACGCACGGGGGAGTTCGTGCGACCGTGCCACGTTCCGAAGCCCCTTCCCACTTAGCTCTGTGGCACGGCTGAGGCCTGAGGAGGATGCGGGGGAAGGAGGGGGGCCCCTCGCTCTCCCGTTCTGCCCTTTGTGGCATGTGCTCACACTGGCTCTCAGTGGCTGAGCCTCTGTCTGGGCGTCCAGGCTATGCTGGACAAAGCAGACTTGCCTGGCCCTTAAAACGCATTACAGAGGATCTACAAGGAAGAGAAACTATAATTTGAGCACCATTTTTTACTTTCATAGGGAGAGAACAATAGATAAGGACACATTTGAACAGAATGTAATAAAGACTTATTAATTTCATTTCTTTGTACTTCATGAAATAAAATTGTAAGGTGGTTAAAAAAGTAAGGGTCTTTAAAGCATTCAATCTCTCGAAGGGAATTTTCATACTCAAGTTTTGAAAAACAAAAGATAATAAAAAACATCAAAGGACCCGTATAAATTCTGAAATCAAGTAACATTTGACGAGCAACACCTAAAAACAAGTTCACATTTACTGAGTCGAATCCAAGGCATCACCCACTATCAATTTATCAAGATCCCATTTTCAGAAAAAGTTTTAACTCAAGCAGACTCACCTGCCAGAAGTCGGCCACGGTGGCAGGCAGTGGTCCCTGGGTGGCGATGTAAGCCGGGTTCCTAGGGTCGTGATCCATCTGCAGAGACAAGATTATAGTAACAAAGATTATTAGCTAAAGAGCAAGGAAACAACCAGGAAAGAGAACCCTGGCTAAGGAGGAGGTGAAGGCGGCATATCCCGCGCTGAACGCCAGCCACAGGGACACACGGGGTCGCACAAGTGGGAGGAGCAGGCTGGTCTTCCTTGCTGTCCCTCCTGATCCCAACAGTGCTTGGCTTTCAGCAGAGCCCCCGTGGCCCTGTGCCTGGAGCCTGGCTGATGCTGCAATGCTTCACGCCTGATACCACGGGAACGGGGACGGCACGAGCCACAGCGGAGACCCGTACCCCAGAGACCAGATGCCAAGAAATAAACAGGCTGGGTGAAGACAGGGTGGTGGGGGCACAAGGTGGGGTGCCAACATGGCGGTGTCCCCATGGATGCCAGCAGTTCTCCCACGGGCCAGCTTGCATGGCCTCCACCCTGGCCACGGGCCTCCCCCAGGCCACCAGCCAGCATGCGTGGCCTCCACCCCAGGCCATGAGCCTCCCCTCAGGCCACGGGCCTCCCCCAGGCCACCAGCCAGCATGCGTGGCCTCCACCTCAGGCCATGAGCCTCCCCCCAGGCCACGGGCCTCCCCCAGGCCACGAGCCAGCATGCGTGGCCTCCACCCCAGGCCATGAGCCTCCCCCCAGGCCACGGGCCTCCCCCAGGCCACCTGCCAGCATGTGTGGCCTCCACCCCAGCCATGAGCCTCGACCCTGGCCACCTCCCAGGGTGAGCTGCCTGCACACCCACCATAGGCCACGTGCAGGGTTCCAATCAACAAGCACTTTGTGAGAACTGCAGATGTGGGGCTGGGAGAGGTGAAACCAGGGGGCCAGGCCCATGAGCCACCCTTCAGGGTCCTGGAAGAATGAATGAACAAGTGCATCCTGCCTCCCCTAAGAGTTAACTCCTCTCACATGGGGGCTTGTTCCTGTTACCCAGGAAGTGGCGCTGGCACCCCGGATCATGCCAGGGGTCTGCGAGCATGGTGTGCAGGCCCTCCCTGGGAGATAGGCCCAGGCTTCCAGCAGCTTGTTTCCAATTCTAGTCCTATGGCGCCAGGCAAGGGGCTGAAGACGGACAAACAGCAGAATGCAGTTAGGGGTTTTCTGCCTGGTTGGTTTGTCCAAGCCTGCTGGCCTCAACAGAGGGGTCTGGCTTAAAATACCTTCATTATGACATTTAATTTAAAGACATCTAAGCAGGAAACAGAAGGGAGAAAGGGACCCAGGGAACGAAGCCTAGAGAAGGAAATTGGATGGAAATGCTGTGGACAGCCCTTTCCCCCCACGGGACTTCCCTGCCCGCCGCACACCCTGGGCGGGACCGCGGAGACCACCCCAGGGGGACGGACAGGGCCTCGCGCTGGAGCCTCACCTTGGCGCTCACCTGTCACACATGCTCAGTCCCTGAATCCTTCCCATCTGGCACTAGACTCTATTACTCTTCTGATACCAGGGTTTGAGAAAACATTTAAAATGCTCTGTTTAAAGATATTTGTTAAGGATACATTTCCCAGTACAGTGAGAAAGGAGGAGGTTTCAACCACACGTGGTTCTAAGGCAGCACACGAGGATGTCGGCTGCCCACCCCAGAGCCACCCTAACACACGGCCCCACGTGTTTGAAGGACAGCCTGCGGGAGGCACGGTCTCCAGAGCACGGATTTAGTGATCCTCGCAGAGATGACGGTCGTCAGCATAAAAGGGTGCGTGACGCACCTTATAATTACGTGCACCGCGGAAGAGCAGACGTAAGTCATTCCCACAGAACAACAATGGAATGCCGGCTGGGGTGGGGGGCGGCAGGAAAATGCTTTTTCTGCCTCCAATTTAGTGATTCCCAATTAAAACTGGACCTCGTTTTCAAATTCACCGCAGCACACACAATACAGGTAAAATTACGTTACTCTCGCCAAAAGCCCCAATTAAAATGTTTCAGTAGAAAAGCATAGCAGAAATAAGGAGTTTTGATTTTTCAAAATATGCATTTGTTGGAGGTGACAGCTATTTACAAAAACCCCATCTCTTTCTAGCAAACAATTCTGCATAAAAAGTAAAACCCCGCCTCCTTTTCAAATGTGGTTTTTTGACCAAAGCAATTTAGAGAGCACCAAATTTAAAAATCGTTAGTGTGTTCAAACTACCACACTTAGTGGCTTTTAAACTGAGAAATCTGTGATTAAAAGTAAAAACCTGAACAGGGCTTCAGGAGGGTAAACAAGGCAACCCACTGCGGTTGGTCTCGGTGGTCCGCCGTGGCCCCCTCCAGCCCAGGCCGGGGAGGGTGTGGACAAGGCCCACCGCTCGCCCAGCCCCCTCGATGGTGGCCACGCAGCGGCCATCTGGGAGGCAGTAGATAGCATAATGACCACAGAGTGGCAAAATGTGTCATCCGTTTAACAATAATTCAAAGACAATTAGAATTATTTCATTCCGTGCACATTTTGTTGGACAGAAAATAATTCTGGGCAGAAGCGCTTTGCATGTGTCTCACGGTTTTGTGCAATCTTTAACCGAAAAAGAGTAAAGCAAATATTTAACTAAATGAACAGAAGCTTTATATTTAAGATTTCCAGTGCAGGAGAAGTGTAATCAGAGGCAATCAAGTTTCTACTAACAGTACTTTTCCACCAGGAACTCTGGCCCACAGCCCCTGGTGGACGTGGGTGTGTGTCGTCCTCTACCGCCCAGGGCGTGAGCACGGCGTGAGCATGGCGCCTGCAGCCCCCTGTGATCTGAGCCGCCGCTCGCCACTCTCCTGTTCTTTGTGGAGGGCTCTTTACTTGTTCACAAACGCAGGCTCCGGGGCGGTGGAGGAAGTCAGCTCCCGGGTCTGGGCCTCGGTCAGTGTCTGAGATTGGGGTGGCTGCCCACATGACCTCCACGTGCCCTTCAGCTCTGGGATTCCACGTGCGCATACGTGCGGACTCCTCTGTGCGTGCCGTGGGAGTGTGTTGGCCGTAACCTTGAGGCTATCCGTCAAAGCCCGTGGGGGTTCGCTCCATGCTCTCAGGCGGCCTTCTCCCTTGTGCGCTGCGTAAGGCAGACGGGCCCCCGCCATCAAATAGGACTTACTCCCAGAGACTGCGTAGCAAGCGAGGGTCACGGGGCGCCGGGTCCCAGGTACAACTACCATTACCATTTTGCTTTCACTAGGTCATTTTCCCCCCAGAAAACTGTGTTGAATCCACTCTGCCCGTGGCTGGCAGGGTACGGGAAAGGTGTGTCCTACGAGTTTCTAAATGCACAGGCTCCGAAAGCAAGCCTAGCCATCTGCTGTAAGCCAGGCAATGCCCATCATTAAATGGGTGGGAGAAACTCTAACGTGCATTAAAAACTCAGCAATAATTTCCCCAGTACTACGAACAAACAGATTTTTAAACTCAAGCATTCAGCGTGCCAAGACCAGGGACCCACGTCCCGAAGCCTTGACGAGCTCGAGGGTGGGGCCGGCAGGCTGCCCGCTGCGGTCCCGCAGGGAGAGCCAGCTCCGTCCAGCCCGACGGCCTGGTCTTGACCATGACCCGGGGAGCGGTGCGGGGCCAGGCCTCTCACTCTGAAATCTCAGAGAGTAAACATGCACGTTTTCTTTCTCTATTCCTATCTGCCTGCCCCTGCATCTGTTTTTTTTTCTAACATTTAGAGCAAATATCACAGAACGTTTTCTTAAAAACAAGCGAATATCGAGTCAGACTTTTTAAGTCAATTTTCTAGAAGTCTTCATATGGGAATTTACTGAGAAACGGTAGCTTCCGTAACTGATGTGAGACAGGCTGACTTAGGAGCTGAAGCTATTTTCATATTTTCTTCTTCTGAGTTAAGGTTTAAGTAAATTATGGAATATAACATACACGCATAGATGCTTGCTTGTAAATATTTTCTGAGAACCCCAGAGTTGGCTCCCATATTTGCCCAATTTCTTATGATGTTCAGGACACCTGACCGGTCACCCGATTTCCTGAGGAGTCCAGGCGCACCACTCACATTAGTTAAATGCGTTCTGAATTAAAACGTTAAACAATTTCTTCCCCCTCAGTAAACAGTGGAATGAAGAATAAGTTTAGTTTCAAGCGTTGGGAATTTTGGACCCGTCCCTGGTAAAGACATGCGTGTGCCGTTTCGAGCACACCGTGTGTTAGATGTGCTAACAACGTGCCTCAGCCTGCGTCCCCGGGAAGAGCTGGGCTGCACTCCTGGGTGGAGCCCACGGGCTGCCCCTCACACATGCTGGGCGGGAGCACGGAATTCTCATTTACTTTCATGACCTCTGCTCTCAAAGCAAAGATTGCACATTATTTACTACCGGATGACTTCCCTGGAATTTAATGAGGACTAAGTACAAATATGACAGATGTAATTATCATAGTTTTATTCTGCACAGCCAGGGTCTTCTTGGGCTGTAATTGTTAGTTTTTCGTTCAAGTGCTGCTAGGAAGCTCATTATCACTGTACCTTCAGTCATTTCAGAAAGAAGAGGTGAAGAGGTACCATGGTTCATTCTGACAACCCAAATGAGAAAAGGAGAATTGTGGCGTGAAATGAAGGGGAAACATAAAAGATGCCTTAAGTCCCTCTCTCTCCTGGCATCGCCTCCTGACCCGAGCCCCAGCCCAGTGGGGTTGGGGTGGGGGGCGCCGTCCCGCGTTTCCCGTCACGGAGGCAAGGCCAGACGGTGGGAGGTGCGGGAGCAGCTCAGGTGCCCCACCTCCGGGCCCCGCGGGAGCGCCAGCATCGCTGGATGGACTTCTGCACTGACATTTCACTCACCCAGAGACTACCAACAGTGGGAAGTTGGAACCCATGAAATGAGGGGGAGTTGGGCACGCCCCAACTGTGGACGCTCACTTTTAGGCTTGAAAATAACTGCTCTGCTTCTCTTCCCGGCCCTGTCCCATGGTTCATGCCCGGGACAAGGAGCCCAGCAGGAGGACACGGCTCTCCAGGCAGATCTGAGCTGCCAGCAACGGGGCTCACCGCGGGGGGCACGTCCAGGCCCCTACCGCCCCCCCACCAGAACCCATGCTCTACCCACAGAAGGGGACGCTGTACACCCATGAGGCTTTGGCTTGATTCTGAACCAGAATTGACAGAAAACACTAAGCCCAGCAGGGCACTTACTGAGAAAGACAGAATGGCCCAGAGGAGAACCTGGAGAACACAGGTGGGGCCAGTCCTTGAGGTCTGCCTGTGCTGGAGGGAAGGGGGCCACCCCTTAACAGTAGCTGCGGGAGCCCAGGTCTGGGCTTGGGGTGTAGACGGAGCAGCCGACCAGCTCTTAACCCGCTTTCTCGCAGTGAGGCGGCCACTGTGCACCATGGGGGCCGGGACACGGGCTCGGGCCCACGGCACGCTGCACTCCCAAGAATAAGCTTGATATGCCAGGCGCCCCGGAAACACACAGAACCAGCAGCTACGAGAACGTTCTAGCAGCAGCTCCTGCCGCTTGAAATCTGACAGTGAACCTTCTCAAGGGAGCCTGCTGCAGCCGGAATGCAAGGGGTCGTCAGGACGCTGCTGGGTGCGTCCCGAATCCAGAGATGACCCACGGCCTCAGCGGCCACCACAGATCACCGGCAAGCTCCCTGAGCTGGAATCCTACACGCACTGTTCCGCTGCATGCAAATCTGAGATTTTAGTCAGATATCCTGACGCTGCCCTGATGACCAACGTTGACGCACACAGTTCACGGGGGGAGGGGGAGGGGGAGGGGTGGGGCCACACCCAACCTCCCGCAGGAATCCCCACTGGCTCCCACACTCTCCGCCACCAACCTCGCTGCTTAAAACTCTCATTCCTGGACACTCGTTTCACTTGCTTCCCACTTACGCTCATTCTAACTTCATTCTGGAAAAGCCAGGCTGAGCATGGCTTAGTCTGACCTCTGACTCGTCACCCTCCGGCGCTCCGACTCCCCCTCCTGCCCGCTCTCCCATGGGGTTCATGCCAGCTGTGGGCTGCAGGGGATTCTCTGGAAGCCGGAGGGCTGCGGGTCACGGGGGTCCCCCCAGGGGTTCTGTTCTCAGGAAGCCCGGCCCCGGGAGGCACAGCCCTGCTCACGGCTCACTGCTTGTCTTCAGGGGAAGGTCCGCCCTGGAAACACCCCCGGGGACCAGCCTGCACGCATGTCTGCCTCGGTGCCCTCCATCTTTTTAACAAGGGGAGGGTTGGGGTCCGATTGTTTCCATTTCCCCTGAACAAACAGGGAACAAGTGGGTCTAGAAAGGAGGAATGCCACCAACCATAGATTTTCCTAAAAGTTACGGGTTCCAGTCAGTAAACCAGCGGCCGCTCTTGCTGGGCCCCTCAAGCCAGTGGAACCAGGACTGCTCCCGCCTGGTGAGGACCCAGCCCAGGCCAGCTGGTTGAGATGAGTCACCTGGGTAAGACTAATGACCTGGCTGAGACTAGTTGCCTGGCTAATACTAATTACCTGGTTCACTAGTCATTTGGTTGAGACTAGTCGCCTGATTGAAACTAACTACCTAGTTGGCTAGTTACCCAGTGGAGACCAGTCACCTGGTTGAGACGAACTATCTAGTTGGCTAGTCACCCGGTTGAGACAAAATACCTAGTTGGCTAGTCACCCAGTTGAGGCTAACCACCCGGTTGAGACCGGTCACCTGGTTGAGATTCACTACCTAGTTGGCTAGCCGCCCGTTTGGGACAAACTACTTCGTTGGCTAGCCAGCCGGTCGAGACCAACCGCCCGGCTGAGACCACGCGGGCTCGTGGACGAGGATGGGTGGGGGCCCCGGCAGGAGGTACTCACGATGGGGCTGGCGTTGATGTAGTCCGAGTTGCTGTGACTGTTCTCGGATTTCAGCAGGATCCTGGAGTGATCGTCTGCAAGCAGAGGCATAGAGTTAGATCAGCACACAGGCCTGTGTCCCCAGGGGCTACACAGGGGAACAGCAGGTGTCGAATGCCCATGCTGCTGTCCCTCCTTGGGGCTCTGCTGAGGTCAGTTCATGTCACTTCCCCCTCCGTCCTCCATTCACGCTCCTTCGGCGTCAGGGCAGAGAAGCAGGGAGTGTGGGCAAATGACACTAGGTTTCCCCTGGCAGAACTGAGCTATTCTAAGGTCTTTCTTAGAGTCCAAATACCAGGGTCAGGTGTCCCTCTGCAGGATCTTCTTTGGGGTTTCCCTTCAGCTAGTGGACATATATGGCCGCACATAGCAGATACGTATCTACGTGAATATTCAGACATCAGGCAACTCTTTCTATACACAATTTTGTGGTCTGGAAACGGTTTAGTTCTGGAGATTACAGGACTTTTCTTTTAGAGGGACAGTAGGAGAAAAAGAAAACGTGGCCGAAGAAGGAAGAGGGATCGTGCAGGGGGAGGCCTCAAACATGCACAGATGTGGCAAACCAGACACATCCGTGGGGATTAGCGCCATGGGATTGTCAACACTTAGTGTGCTTGATCCGTGAGTTATTCTTAATTCTGGTTCTGGAATAACCACCCTCTTATGTACAGTGACATCCCTCTGCCTGTTTCCAAGCTTCGCCCTTGGAGGGACGTGGAGGAGGGAGTGCGGGGAGCAGGGCGGTGCCAGTTCCGACGGGTTACAGGCTCAGCTGAGGGACGCCCACGACAGTCCCTCCTTCCTCCTGCCTTCCCTGGGTGGGCAGCCACCTTCTCTGTCCTCTGCGAGGCGCAGCAGAGAACTGAAAGCCACCAAACGTGGCAGTGTGCTCAACCCTGTTATCTTTGCTCCAGTCGATGCCTCTGGGTGCCCCACACGACACCTATATCTTTTCTTCTGAGAATCTAAAGACAAACTGGCTGGAGCCTTGGAAGCCAGGGACATGGGGGGCTGTGAGTGTTTCACCCAGCCCCTCATCCCAGCAGAGCATCCAATTCCAGGCTCCCAAACTTGAAAACAGCTCGGGCAATGGGGGCAGGAAAGCCTGGGGACTGTGCTATGGTTTGTGTTTCTTTCATTTCTCTAGGAGATTTTACTTAATTTTTAAAAAAGATTTTATTTATTTATTTGACAGAGAGATACACAGCAAGAGCGTGAACACAAACAGGGGCAGTGGGAGAGGGAGAAGCAGGCTTCCCGCCAAGCAGGGAGCCCGATGCGGGGCTCGATCCCAGGACCCTGGGGTCATGACCTGAGCCGAAGGCAGATGCTTAACCAACTGAGCCACCCAGGCGCCCCTACTTAATTTTTTTTTTTTGACAACACCTCTGGGGCTTGGGAAACTTGGTGAGTCTACCGTACTGGACATCATCCCATCAGTCTTATTGAGGTATTGACGTTAGCTTTTTTCCAGTGGAGATAAGATAGATGAGAAACATCGAGAGATGAGGAAGAGCCCATACGTTGCATGATGTGCTTACATACGCATATGTTATCTGCACCCAAAAGTAGTGGAAATGCTCAGAAAGCATTTACGATGGTAGCCGCCGAGTCATCCTCCTACGGCGTGAATAATGATACAAAAATCCCATGTGCTTGATGGTGTTGGGTTCCTGCACAGATTTATTCTTAAGACAGTGAAAATTGGCAGTGGCAGGAAATTGAAATAAAATTTACCAGAAAAATTGGTCAACTCTGACATCCTAACACGCTGCAAACATTACTGTACAGGAGAAACTCAGGGCGCCTGACTCCATGTTGCTCTCACCTCCCTCGAAGCTGTGACCTGTAGCTTGGAAACTTCTGCTCAGTCCTGCACGTAGGCACGCTAGTCACTGAAGGAATTTTGCTGACAGCTGAGACTCAGGCAAACCGCCCCTACCCGAGACCCAAGTTCCCCCAAGGAGATACGAAGTATGTACAGAAGTTGCTATGTCCAAGATCTATAGGACCATTGTGGGATTCCTATCCACACAGATCAGGCAACCAAGGACAAAGAAGTTTCACCGTCCTTCCCAGAGCCTTTCTGGCTCCTGGATGTCTACAGTCATCAGTCACCTTTGGACTCCAGCTCCCTCCCCTTCCCCTTCTTTCTCTCTCTTTTTTTAAATTTAAATTCAATTAGCCAACATAGGGTACGTCATTAGTTTCAGATCTGGTGTTCAATGATTTCATCAGTTGCATATAACACCCAGTGCTCATCACATCACGTGCCCTCCTTAAAGCCCATCACCCAGTTACCCCATCCCCCCCACTTCCCCTCCAGCAACGCTCAGTTTGTTTCCTATGATTAAGAGTCTCTCATGCTTTGTTTCCCTCTCTGATTTCTTCCCATTCAGTTTTCCCTCCCTTCCCCTGTGGTCTTCCATGCTATTCCTTATATTCCACATATAAGTGAAACTATATGATAATTGTCTTTCTCTGATTGACTTATTTCGCTCAGCATTATCCCCTCCAGTTCCATCCATGTCAGTGTAAATGGTAGGTATTCATCCTTTCTGGTGGCTGAGTGATATTCCATTGTATATATGGACCACATCTTCTTTATCCATTCATCTGTTGAAGGGCATCTCGGCTCCTTCCCACCGTTGGGCTATTGTGGACATTGCTGCTATGAACACTGGGGGGCAGGTGCCCCTTCTTTTCACTACATCTGTGTCTTTGGGGCAAATACCCAGGAGTGCAATTGCTGGGTCATAGGGTAGCTCTATTTTTAACGTCTTGAGGAAACTCCATACTGTTTTCCAGAGTGTCTGCACCAGCTTGCATTCCCTTCTCTCAACATAAAAGAAGCCTGCATTTGTGCGAGGCCAGTTGGTTCTTTAGGATGACAGGCTGCCATCTTGGTCTGTTGGCTTTCTGGATAAAGTTGCTTTCCTTACCCCAACACCGTGCCTCTTGACTTACTGGTCTGTTGTGCAGCGAGCAGAAAGAGCTTGGACCTGGTTACACTACCTCCCAGTGAAGTTTGAGAAGCCCAGTTCCACAGCAGGTGCCTCATGAACACATCAAGCTGGAGGCTGTGATGTGTTGCTCAGAAGCAGGCACCTTTTCTGAAGGACACACCGGGCCTACTGTTGCAGCCTACACAGAATTCTGGAATAAAAAAGCAGAGCTTCTGGCTGCTTCTAGAGGGCTCCAGAGGGCCTCCCAGGGGCCCTGCCCCATTAGAAATATGTTCACCACAGTCAACTTCAGGCACTGTTGATATCAGCAACGGGGACCCCCCCGACTGTCAAGAGAAATTTGTCAAAGAGCAGGGTCACTGGAGAAGGGACGGGAGGGCTACAGGGAGGAAGAGCCGCAGCCGCCAATCTCTGGCCTCAGAGGGCTGTGAGGGCACCACACGTCACCCAGCTAGACAGGCGCAGGCTTGGGGGCTGCTGGGCGCCCTTCACCTCCAAGGGGACGGCCCTGCCCTGCCCTGCGAGCAACCAGCCCAGTGAACAAGCACCAGCTGGATTTTTGAGCCAGAAAATTAAGAAAACAGTTCACAAACGTGGGAGTCTTGGTGAAATAAAAATGCAATCTGGCATTTTTGTTCGGCACTCAGAGCTCGGCACTCTGACGACTGAGGGGACAAGCTGTTTGGAGCCTGCGCCCGGTGGTGAGGACAGCCTGCGCTCTGTCAGGCTCCCCATGAGGCACTGTTTCCGCCGTGCTCACTTCCTGCAGGCCGCCCTTTTCAAGCCACCACTGAGTCTGGGATAAGGGCTTCAAAAGCTTCAGAGTTCTGCTGCCTTCCCATCACATAGTTGATTTTGCAGCAACACGCTGCTTTCAAAATTGACAGTGAACTTGTTTTGTTTTTAATATTGGGCCATCTGAAGCTCCATCTGAAACACCTAGAACCGCCCTGGAAGGGTTGGAGCACAGTGGAGGGACACGCCGCAGGGATGGCTCAGGGGGTATTTCGATGGGTTGGGCAAATCTCAACTATCTTGTGGTTCACTTTTCCTGTTCATCTTTTTAAAAGAGCTGATATGGGAGCCGGTGAGCTGCCATGAAGTTGAGTCTGGCTGCCTTTATTCTTTGTGTGGACTGGTGGCATGAAAGATTCACTGGAGGTCACATGAGCAAGCTGGAGGTGAGCCCAGGGCGGGCTCATGAGCAAACCCTCCTCTCCCTCGCCCCTGCTGCACTGACTGAGCATGGCCAGTGTGAACACACACACCTGCCCGGAGCAGACACAATGGCCCCAACCACGGAGCAAGGATTTGTAGCCACCTGGGTGCTTGCCCTTCAGTTGAGAAGGGTGTGTGTCCTTTAGGGTCTTCGAGACCTCACTCGGGAGCCAGGAGATGGAAACTCAGTGTCTTCCTGTCTGTATTTGACCCTAAGATGGAGTTGTTTTCTCTCATGAGATCTACAACAGTGAGCTTTATCAGGGAGTGGAGGAGAAAGACACCTGCCAAGAAGAAACTTGTTGAATTACGCTGCTGTGTGGGGCACGTTCCTTTTCTCAACTCCTTGTTCAAGAGCGATGTTCCAAGCTTCTCCAGCGTTCTCTCTGCTCCAAGAGTAGTTTCACACATATTACCTTTCTTCTTCTGGGAACACGGTGCCATAGATAGAACGGGGTCTGTGTCCCCATTTTAGATTGAAATGATTTTCATAAATGCCAAAAGTTCTAGAATTTCTTCTTATTAGTGGGACAAAGAGCGCGTGAAGACAGCCCAGGGTACATCTGGAGGGCTGTGGCCGACCCATGAGTGGGCATGTCCCACTCTTGCCGTCGTCTAGAACACGTCCACATGAACTATTTAAGGATGGTGCATGGAGGCTTCCTTTGCCTCTAACCCGTCTTGACACCAAGGGTAGTGTTTCTCTAGGCATCCTGATTATGTCATTCGTGCCAAGTGAATTGATAAATGTGGGTCAGTGATCTTCACAGCACTAGCAGATGAATTCCTGGGTGTTGGATGCCTTCGGATCAGGTGCGTGGGGGGACTGCTGGCTGACCACACGAAGGAATTCTTCACCCGAGCGCTCTGCCAATGTCCTCATGGGGCCTCCCAGCGGTCACTGCTTTCTCTCGTGCTGGCTGGATGCCGTTTCCTTTACTTTGAAGGCGTGGCTGGTGGAAATGCAGATTGTGTCTGGTGACCCGCCGGCATTCTGCGCCGCGGAGTTGGGGCTCTGAGTCTTTAATGGAGACCCGTCACCCGGAGAGGCTCGCGGCATCAGTGGCCACCAGTTCCTTCTCCAATTTCACGGGCCCATGGATGGTTTAGTGCACTGGGAGCACACAGTCTGCAGCTCGCTGCCATCGGTCTCCCAGCTGTTAAAGCTGGCCCAAGGATCCCAGCCAGTTACATGCGAGACTATCTTTACTGATTTGGACTCGGCATCGTTGAGCAAAGCTACACATTTCTGTATATTTGTTTGAAGACTGAGCTGCTACACAGACAGTGTGCTTCTTTGCAGATCCGGGAAGCTGAAGACCACAGTGAGGTTAGGAAACATACTTGCTCTGAACGGTAAGTCCTCTCTAGAAAGGTCGGCTCAAGCTTCTTCCCGTGGCCTTCCCTTCCTCAGTCAGTAAGTGGGTGTTCTGCTCTTAGGTAAGTGTGCCGGAAACTCTTAGCTCAAATTCTAAGGATCGTCAAACCTCCCAGAAGAAAAAGCATTAGGGTTGCACTCGGTGCCTCCTTGGATCAGCACACAGTGCTGCGTTTGGGTGGTCTGGGTGGTGAGGTCCCAGATTCACAGCACCCTCCTGCATCTAGAGCTGGTGAGAGAATGCGACCCATTCTGTCACCCGCCCGTCACCCAGCACAGAGGCTCACGTCGGCCTCTGGCCCCAGACGCAGCAGGAGGAGGTCTCGGAGTCCCACGACAGCCTGGTCTCCTATCTCGTGGCTTCAATAGTTCACTCACATCTCAGCAGATCTCTCAAAAAGAAATCCCCAAATAGGACTGGCAGCTTGCTCTGCAGGTGAATGACAGTGTGGAGGAGGACGAGGGCCGGACTCAGCAGGACACCCATGCCGGGGGCAGTTCCGACCACGTGCGGGCCTCGCCCACCGCAGCGCAGCTCTGGGGAAAAGGGGCACCTGGGCACAGCCTGTGTGCGGAGCACAGCACACGTAGGAACCGACTCTGGTGGTTTCTGGTCTGTGGCCTGGCACTGCCCCCTGAGCCCCCATGGGGTCAAGCGTTGACCCGTGTAACCCTTGTCTGCAGGACAAAGATGTGTTGGCATCCCTACCCCCAGGACCTCAGACGTGACCCCTGTGGAGGTGTCTGGTGTCCCTGTGGGGAGAGGCAGATGCGGAAGACGATGTGTGTGCATGCCGAGCAGAGAGCCTGGAGCAGGTGCTCCCTCAGAGCCTCTGACATCCCGCCTCCGGGACTGAGAATTAACTCCTGTTGTTTCCGCTGTGGCCTGTGGTCTCGCGGCGCCCCGGGCCCACACACCTGGAGTCGGGCCTCCGTCCCCTCCGGCTTCCTCATGACTGGCTGGCCTTCCCCTCGCCAGGCTCGTCCTGCTTCCTCTGACCCAGTTTCCCCGTCTCTTCCACAGGAGACGAGCCCGGACAAGCAAGAAGGGTGCCACCAGCAGTAAAGGATCGGGATCCTCTGAGAGCGCTCAGCAAACAGATGTGGGGCCACGTCCGTGACTTCGGGCCGGAGGGGAGGAGTGGGCCCAGGCACTGCGGGAACCGTGGGCAGCCCGCGGTGGCGGGTGGAGGGAGCGCCCCTCCCATGCCGGTGTTGGGGCCATGCGTGGGCGCCGCGCCCGACCGGGCGGGCAAAGCCGAGGGAGGCAGCGTGGTGGGCGTCTTGCGGGATCGGTGCCGCACGCACAGCAATGACGAGAGCGGAGACCGCACGCGAGCACAGCCACACAACATGCGTAATTCTGCTGAGACCTGCAGCCAACGCACACAGATCTCACCTCTACTCGTGCGAGGAACCACGGCCCACCCGTGGCTGAGACGAGGAAATGCACGAGACGCAGGTGGCCGAGTGTGCGGCTCCTGCAGCCTCCGGGGGGTGGGCAGTCACACACGTTCAGACAAAGAAGACAGAGCTGTGTTTCGTTGAGAACGCAGGCTGCCCCCGGAAAACAATCCCACCTGCATCTGTGCCGACTGGGGGGACTAGAGCCCGTGTGGGGGGGTGGACGGTGGGCACAAGCCGTCGTCTTTGAGGGATAGTCCTGACATCTGAAGGGGACCCAGGAGGACACAGTGACCCCTGAGCATTCGTAATGCCGTCTGAGACAACATTATTCCCCCCCGAGGCCTTGCCAACTAGGATGCTTCTGGAAAAGTGAAAGAAGAAAGCTCGGCAGGTAACTTGCTGATTAACGTAACAGAGGTGGGGAGGGATGCCCAAATACCCCACAGAACAAGCCCTTCCCACAGGAGAAGGGGTGTGGCCCTGGGGACGGAGGGACACGGAACAGATGCGGGAGCAGCTTCTGGCTTCCTCTGTCCCTGCGAGTGGGCCGGGGCGGCCAGCATCCCCCTCCCACGGGAGCACAGTGGCTGTGGAGGGCCCAGCCCCGCCAGGGAGGGTGAGCTGCTGGAAAGCAGGCGGACGTCGGGGCGGGACCACGAGACCCACCCGTGGACCCAGGTGTCTGGGTGGATGAGAAGCGCCCACTGGGGAGATGGGGTGCCTTCCACATCCCAAGGGACTGGCCCAGGAGCTCCCTGCGGGCCCGCGCTCGGCCAATACTGCGGCAGATGGCCTCTCCCACAGGCGCATAGGTATCCCCCAAATCGGTGATGCCCGAGACCCTGGAGAAGCCAGGCCGTCGTCTGGGCCAACAGATGCTGCGAGGATGGTGTGGCCGCTTCTTCATCTCCATCGCGAGACACTCACAGAAATACGGTTCCACGGTCCCCTCGTGACAGCTGTGGCCACCGGGGCCGTGTGAGAAGGGCACGGTGGGCGGAGGCGTGGACGGGGCAGGTCCCCCGTGGCTGCGGTAAGGAGAGCCACGCCCCATGGCCACAGACACCCCACACTCGTGTATTACACGTCTGCAGCCGGGAAGTCCGACATGAGTCTTCATCAAGCTTCGGGCAGGCTGGTTCTGAGGGTCCAGGGAGAATGCGCCTCCCTGCCTCCTCCCACTGAGATGTGCCCACGTTCTCGGCTCGCAGCCCCTTCCCTCGGCCTCCCGCCTCCATGCACCCCTGCTCCGACAGTTCCTCAGAATCGCCTTGAGTCAGTGTCCGCTGATCTGCAAACCCTCCTTCCACCTGCCACGTAAATCTCCCTCCCGCGAGGTGACTGCTCACAGATGCCGGAGTTGGGATGTGGGCATCTTGGGGCCATGGATCTGCCGCCACACTGGGCAAAGTGACAGAGTAGAATCCGTCGGAGACTCAAGGCCTCTCCGGAGAGCAATGGGCTCTGCGCTCCCAGGTTCCCACCGCCTGTTATGGACCACGTGGCCAGGTGGGTGACGCTCGCCTTGCCCAGTTCAGAAGGCACCACGCAGGCGAGGTCAGCATCCCTGCAGAAGGAAGGCTGCCACCCACTGGACGTCTTCCGGGAGGCCTCACTGCTAGGAGGGCACGCTCTCCAGGCAAATGGGAATGAAGTGGACAAGGAGACGAGCTGGGAAGATGTGGAGGAGAGGGGCAGGAAGGAGGGAAGCGTGGGGCTAGGAGTGGAAGTGCAGCTTCAAGTCCCGGTTTCCTGAGATCCTGGAAGTCCACAGGCGAGGGCTGCTACTCACCTGCACTGACTTCTAATAAGGAAGAATTTGCTGAATTCATGGTAACCTTGAGAGGAACGTGGCCAACTATCTTAAAGTGTTAGGTTGCCAAGAAAGAAAACCCTGGCTGGACAGTTAATATGGAAGCAGATGAGAGAACTTTGTTCCAGAAGCTCTAGAAGGGAGCCCAGTCCCAGAGAGACGGGAAACCTTCAGCATCAGGGCCCCGGGGGCACAGCTGCAAATCCCCAGGTAAGGGAAGGAGAGATAGGCGTCTGGAGAAGCAGGGCAGGCAGGAGAGACAGGCGTCCGGAGAAGCAGGGCAGGCAGGAGAGACAGGCGTCCGGAGAAGCAGGGCAGGCAGGAGAGACAGGCGTCCGGAGAAGCAGGGCAGGCAGGAGAGACAGGCGTCCGGAAAAGCAGGGCAGGCAGGACCTCGAAGGCCACGTGCGGTCGTACGTCCAAGGACGGGGTCGAGCAAGGGCACAGACCTCACAGGGAAAGCTGTCAGGAGGGCTGACGCCCTCAGTGGGTTCATGATGGAAAACACAGCGGGGGTGATGACTGAGAGTCTTTTTAGCTGCGTTTGTTTAAACCTAAAGATCTCACCAGGTACGAAACCTCGATCTGGTGCAGAGGAAGCCATTTTAACAGGTGATTTAGAGAAAATGTATTTGATTGTGGCTCTGCCTGGACCATCTCTTTCCAAACAAGGAGGCGCAGAGAAGAGACAGGGGGTTGACGGATGGTGGGCGGACGCCACTCCCCACCGGCCCGGTGAGTGAGGTCAGGCATTTATGAGTCCTCCACAGAAGCACGCTCGCGGCTCACATTCACGGCAGCCACGTGGAGACACGGAGACTGGCATGGCCACTCTCAATCCCATGGTGCCCCTGGGCCCCTGACCAGAATGGGGGCGGGGGGGGGCCGGGGGACAGCAGGCCTGCAAGCCAGCAGGTGAGCTTCCCGCAGACCTGTCGGGACCGTTCGCGAAACCGGAATGGGAATGTGGTCAGTAGGAGAGCAGCTTCATTAGGAACGAGTCACGTCAGAAAACAAAAGGGGGTTGTTTTCAAAAGACCACAGAGACAGAACCTCCAACCTGCCGTGATGATCCTTGATTACATCACGGTAAACACACCGCCGTCCGGATGTCCCTGGAATGCCTGGAAACGCTGAAGATGGACCGGAATGGGATGCTCGTTTTCTAGTTGTAACAACAGGGCTGTAGTAACGTAGGAGAACGTGACGTCCTTATTTTTAGGAGGCACAAGCTAAAGTATTTATGTAGATGTCATGATGCCTAAAACTCACTTTGAAAGAGTTCAGCCAGAAAATGAGTAAAGCACACACACGTGTCAAGCAAAATCAGCCCCGTACTGACCGGCAGCTGTGGGGTCTGGGTGGTGGGTGTGGGTCAGCATCCACTTATCATTTCTACCTGAGCGCTTTAAAACTTTTGCAATAAAATGTGTGGAGGAAGACCCTGCCACGCTGGTGACATTCCTTCTTTGTGAGGACTCCTGGGCTGGCCCACGCGGGAGTCCCTCCTGGCTGGATTGCGCTGCCGGGCAGTCCTCTGTGGGGCCAGGAGGGAAGCCTGGGGCCCCCTGCTTCCCCTCCTTTGGCTCTGGCTCTTCTACCGGGAACGGGGAACACAGGACCCGCGCCTCTCGGGGTTCGTGTCTGCGGCATCTGCCCCCGTGTCTGATGCAAGCGCTCCGTGAGCATCTCGACGATCCCGGGGCCGCACAGCAGGGCTGGACGCGAAGCCTTGGCTCACCACCGGCCACCGAATGCCCCTTCACAGACCTGTGTCCGCGTGAGGGGGTCTGGGTAGGGCAGTGCCCCGTGCTGACCCCGTCGGATGTGTTTTTATAGGTGAAGACACGTAAATCACGTTCGTCAAAGTGCAGATCCAGAAAGCTGACAGAGGGGAGGCAGTGTGTGGAACCAGGAATCAAACTCTTGCTGATGGTGAGCAAGGATCCGCTGACAGAGATGAGGGCAAAGCGCCTCTAACCTCAGGAAGGACAGGCGGGGATGCGGGCATCCCGGGCCACAGAACACGCGAGCCGACCTCGTGGCTTGTGATGTGCGGACAGCGCGGTGGGTGTGGACAGGCCGGGGACGAGCGCCCCCCGCCGGCGAGGTCAGTCTGTTCGCCGCACCGGGCGGGGTGCTGCTGCAGAGTGGAGGCCGCCGCCTCATGGGGGCTTGCGCGCCTGCGGGCTCCGAGGGAAGCAGTGCAGGGAATACAAAATCTGAGCTGTGATGGGTTAAGTTGTGCCGATGGTCACTGCAGCTCCCGGCCCGGGTCCGGGAGGCGCGGACAAGCTGCTGCCTGGGGCACGTCGTCTCTGCCACGGCAAGAAACCAAAGCCTGCCCCACTCCTGCCCCACTCCGAGGGGAGATTCCGCTGGGTCTGAGACAGAAACTTGTGTGGCCTGTACCTTCCTCGTCGAGGGGACACACGTGTGCAGAGCCTCGCACACAAGAGGGAAGGAATCCTGCTTGCTTATCAGATTTGGGAGGCGTACCCATGACCGATCGCGACAGGAAACCAGGGCAGGTCTGGGTCACTCAGGCTAACCCAGAATAGCCCTCTGTGGGGATTCTGCTTAGAGTTTAGAAAAACAAATGTAAACCAAAGGTTTGTTTGGAAAGAAATTATTTCCTGTGTGTTTTAAGGAAAGCGATGCTCATCCCAAGGACTGCGATCTTGTGTGAATTTGGGATATTCCTTCCTGTGGAAGTTTGAAATTTTTGCGCATTTTTCCAACATGGAAAATCTCAGGCGAGAGCACAAGCACGTAGGGCCGGCGTGCCCCCAGCAGAGGGTGAGGGTTTGTGCCCCAGCGCCCTCGTCTGTCAAGTGCAGGAGTGATTCCTACAGGGACTCGAGGTGACAGGCCTTGTGCGGGCACCCGGGGCTGGGGTTCACACACGGCCGAGCCCGGTGCCGCCCCAGCGCCCTGACCTCTGCGGACGGCCAGACGGGGTCAGCCGTCCTCCCCCAGGGCTGCCAGGCTGGCTGGGGTCTCTTTAGCAACAAAGCCAAACTGTGAGCATGCTGCTAAGTGCTTTCTCTCTCTCTCCATGCCTGCATCCTGAGCTGTTCGCTCTCTGGTTTCACCTCTAAGTAGTTTTTTGTCTCCGTCTAATTCTCGGTCTTGTTTTTGTAACACAGAATAAAAAACATTTTTTGTTGTTGTTTAAAACGGTGCACCAAAATAGCATCATTCTCCTGTTCTTAATTTAAAGAGCAGATGAGCAGAATATTGCATAATTCTTTCTAAAAGTACAAATACATTTAGAAAGCATATTAGATTCCTTAAACTTCTGAAATAACATAGCTCCACCCGGCCCAGCGTCAGTTAATCACCTCATAAATTCTCCTTTGACGGATACTTTGGAAGGAGCTGGGAACGCCAGGCTGTTGGGGAGAGAGGCTGATGTCCCGGCCACTTCTCAGTCTCCCACATGACCTGCCAGCCTAAGCTCCAGGAGGCGGGAGAGGTGTCTCAGACGGGCCCCGGACACGGGAAGACGCGAAGGAGGGTGGAAGGCGCGGGGGGTGTGCAGGCCGTGACCTGGGCCCGGGAAGCTGCAGGAGTCCAGCTGGTGGACCCCGAAGACGCTGACTGGCCCGCGATGGGGAAGTCAGGCAGTCACTTCCGCCCCTGGGGTGGAGGAACTGCTGAAGAAGGGCTTCCTCAAAGGGATAGGTGTGGAGGCAGGAGGACGGGAGGCCCAACCCTGGGGGGTCCCCCCCCGGGGCATCCAAGAACCCGTCAAATCGGCAACCTGGGAGCTTGGTGGAAGGGACGGGGAGGGTGCTGGGGCAAGCCGGCTCTGCTCCCACCTGCCAGTGTGGACGCCGGGAGGAGTGCGTCCTGCGCTGACGGCCCCGGCCACCTGCTCACGGGGCCCACACTGGCCTGCAGAGGCCAGAGGCGCGGGAAGCCCACCCTCAACACCTTGCGGTCCCACCATGGGGCCGGTTCTGTGCCACGAAGAGCGTGAGCGCCCAGCCACAAGAAGCAGGGTTTCCGAAAGAGGAGGTAGTTCTCTTCTGTGCAGTCTGGCAAGACCGACCGAGACCTCAGCTTCTCTCCACGCCACCCCCCGCATCCTGCTCGGGAAGGGGTGCAGGCTGAGATGGTAAGACTCCCCCGGCAAGCGAAGGCGGCCAGTAGCGGGGAGGACAGGGCGGTCGCTACGGGTCATCCACGAAAATGCTTCTGTGCCAGCCCTGGCCTCCGTGGCCCGCACAGCTGCCCCTTCACGACCTGGGACAGTGAGGAGCCGGGGCAGGCTGCTGGAGCATTGGCCACCTATCCCCAGCGCCACGGGAAGAAGGAAGAGGCTCTGGTCAAAGGGCAGGTGTTGGGGCTCCCATGGCCTTGGGACGGGGTGCCCCACCATCACGAAGGTCCTGTGGGCACAGGGACTCCGTGGGCCACCTGCTGCAGTCTGGTCTTTCACTGTGGGAGGCTTGCTGGAGGAAGAGGACGTGAGTTTTAGTATTTACCATACGGGACCCAAGAGTGCAAGTAAGCGACCAGACCCAGGGAGACGTTCCATCTAAGCTTGTGGACTATTTGCCCCAAACAGCTACGTATCCAAGGCTCAGGCCGAAGCCTTCCCACCTCCCCACAGCGGCCCTGGTAGGTCATCACACCTCCCAGTCTGTCAGTGGCTCCCCCCCCAACAGTAGGTGCTTAATAAATATGTTAGTCAATTGTGGGTTCTTTGTTACTTTCCTTCTAAATATAGAAGCTCTTATTTTTATTTTTCAAAAAATTTTTAAAGATTTTATTTATTTATTTGAGAGAGAGAACAAGAGGTGGAGAGGGGCAGAGGCAGACTCCCGGCTGAGCAGGAGCCCAACTCGGGATTCGATCCCAGGACCTGAGCTGAAGGCAGACACTTAACCGACTGAGCCACCCGGGCGCCCCTAAAAGCTCCTATTTTTAAAGCTCTTCAGGGAAAAACCCCTCACACCTCATGGAAATGGACGGCCTCGTCTGAACCCCCACTGAACTGTTAGAAAAAGTCATGCCCAGAAGTGCCTTCAGATTTCAAGGGTCTGCGATGCCCAGGTCGGTGTTGATGGCAACATAAGGGGCCAGCTTTTAATCTTCTGACCTGCAAACTCGATCAGATTGCTGCCATTTACCATCAGAACATCTCCGGCAGCCTGTGCCGGGCCGGGTGAGGCGGGACCATCGGGAGAGGGTCTGCACCGTGCTCTGGGGGCACCAGGCTGATTGCAGCGTGGGCTCCAAAGGGCTGGGGCACAGCGTGTGGGACACGGCGTGGGGGGGGATCGTCCCCACCGTGGACGCAGATTTTGCAGAGAGTGTGGCTTTGGTGTGTCCTTGAAAATGTCAGCCGACAAAGAACATTGCATTACGTCTGAAGTGTGCCCGACTACGTCTCGCCTATAGGCACTAGGACGGGGACGGGGCAACTGCGCACGTGTTGGCCGCCCACGCGGTCAGCACCAGGAGAGCGTCTGTTCACATCGGGCACTTGGGTCACAAACGCCCCTCACATCCCTGTCCTCTCTGCAGGGTGGGTTCATGCATTCATCAGGGTGCAAGCCTGGACCGGAACCAGCGAGAACACAGGAGGTTCCTGCGTTTATTGGCCAAGTGACTGAGAAAGGGGCCCGGCGGCCAGGAAGGGGCACACTAAGCCAGTCTGTCTGTTTACGGCCTCTGCGCGGGCCTGTCCGTCCGTAAGTCACATCACATACAACGCATAAAATAAGACTGTCTCCTACTCGAAGCAAGCTGCTTTGAAGAACTGGTATCTTTTTGTATCTCTGTTTTCTGGTGGTGATTCCTGTGCAGAGAGCAGGTCCTCGACAATGCTTGTTGCAGTAAGCGTGAGGCCGGAAGATGTCTGTGGACCCACCACCACCCACCTGGGGCCCACAGTGCGGAAGGCAATGCGCTAACTATCCTCAGGGCCCGAAGATTTCAAGGACGACAGGAGGATCCCAATTACAGACAAAGAAGAGGCTCAACGAGGCTAAGGAATGAGTCTCAAACTGCACAGTAATAGCAAACAAAGCAAGTGCTCGTTGGTGTGTGGATGTCCTCAACCCAGGACTGTGCCCCTGGACCACAAAGGAAGACACTGACTCTGTTTCTAGGCCAGGATGGCTTCCCAGCCATGAGCAGAAACACAGGCGCGAATGGGAAGGTGCTGCCGGCCCCAGCCGGCCCCCACCTCCCCCTCCCCTGGCCCGGGAGCGCCAGGGCTGGGTACGTACAGGTCAGCACCGCCGGAGACCGGTTCTTCAGCACGTTCTCCTCCCTCTGGGCCACAAGCGAGCTGTTGGGCTCGGGCTGGTAGACACACAGTGCCTCCCACTCCTTCTCCAGCCGGTTCTTGTTCTTCAAGTGGTCCTCCATGTAGGCCTGAAATGGAAGACACGGAATCAGGGACTGCCGCCTAGTGGCGTCAGGCCCTTGGCGGGAGCCAGGACACAGAGGACACAGCCCACGCTTCACCTGCGTGTTTGAGTGAAGAAGCTGGTTCCTTCCAGACCCAGTAAACACAGACCAGCCAGACGCACAAAATGCAGGAAAGGCTTTTTACATGTTTTGCTGGTTGGTTCCCGGGGGTTCATGGTGTGTACATTCCGGGTACAGAGCCCGGGCATCAAGAACACTCAGATGATGATGTGGCCTTGTCAGCTATTACCAAGCAACTGGGGAAAAGAAGGACACACGGTAGACCAGATCCGATCAACTGACCAAAAGCTGGTGTAGATAACGTGTCCACGCAGATGCCGTTCTTCTTATAATTGGCCTACTTTTCTGAATCCAGTGGGTGTGATGTGCTTAAGGCACGGGGCTGCTCGGATTTGTGCAAAATGTTAAACAGCTTGTGGTGGTAAAAAAAACCAAAAAAAACAAAACAAAAACCCAAAACAGTGGAACCAGATATCCTGACCCTCGGTTGCTCGGATCTTAATTTTTCTGGGCACTTGTCTGTCAGCAGCGATCGCCAGAGGTGGATGAGGAAAGGCCTCCGGAACATTCCCTCCCACAAGGACAGCCACACCGGCCAGCCCTGTCTGTGCATTCTCATGGATCTATGGAGTTGAGAAACGACCGTGGCTTTAAGGAAAAGCATTTCAAATGGCAAAACCCCAGTGGCTTTGTTGTGCCCAATGGAAACAGTGGTCCCACCCTGGGATGCCGTGTTTGGGGGTCTTCAATGTGTTGTGTGTGGACACAGGTTTTCAGCCACATCCACGAACAAAATAAAACACACACGCACACGGGTCCAGGTCCCTAGTGGTTAGGCCCCCCCAGGTCTAGTCAGGGTTGGCCCCTGGCCCCCTGCCAGCCCCCACTGTCCTCTCACTCCAAGGGAGCACGACAGGCCTGCTCTGCGTCTCCTCCCCGGCCAACTGCTCTGGGCTCAGCAGCACCAGGAAAAGTAACTCACATCAGTCTTGTTGGCTTCCCACTCGTCTCACAGTTTGGACTACAGTTGACTTGAACTGGTTTGTGTTATTCACTCAACAAATACCGGCTCTATCCATGTCGGTCTGCAAACCAGGGAAAGCCAGTGCTCTGTGGGAATTGTGGGACAGAAGGCATCGCCCTCAGGGTCTGCCTGGTCCAGCGGGTGAGGGGCGGTGGGGGCACCCAGCCGACGTCACCGGGAGGGTCAGTGATGGGCTGTGACCAGAAGCCAGGACCTGGGTTGTCACAGTCATTTAGGTACCCGGCAGATGGCCTTTTGTGCAGATGACAGAGAACCACACGAGCCACGCAGTGACATACCCTCGACCCTCCGAGGCACACCCTCCTGAGGAACAGAGCCTCCAGCCACTGAAGGCGAGGGAGTCGTACCAGCCCACCCCTCCTCATCAGCGCCCTACACTGTGACCTCCGCCCAGACAGCCCCTCCGGGTTCTTCGCAAGGGGAGGAAGTGAATTTAAGTGGCCCAATCCAGAAAATATCAGCTACAAACTGCTTTTTCTTTTTGAGACAATCATTGTGGAATATTGAATACAAAGTTATCCTAATAAGGACATTTTTGCATGATTAACATTTAAGTTTTGTGAAGTATTTCTCCAGCTAAAATATGGGGGGAGGTATAGTTCTGGCTGAAGTGTGTGGTTTCAGTGTTTCTGTGGTTACTTTCCTCAATATCGGATATTGTCTGCAAGAGGGGCACCGGATGTCACCTTAATCCCTGTAAACTGCAGGTGTTTACATTTTCACGTTTACCTCAACGATGGGAAGTGAAATCACGCTGCGAGCTCACTTGAGTTTCTAAATTTATAGCAAGAAATACAAACTGGGACTGTAGTAAGCAAGCTTGGGTGGTAGGAGGGAGGAGGGAGAAAGAGCAGATATGGACTATTTTTTCATTGAGAACGAAGTCATGTAAAGATACACTTGATTATATTAAAATTGAGATAACTTTTTCATTCTCTCGGCATGTGCTACTCCGGTAGCCTGTGTCTGTCATGCCCTGGTCATCTCAATTTGATCTGTTCTGTTAATATTTTTATGAAACATCATTTATGATATTAAAGTGATGTAATTTCCCCATTCATGGTTTTGGAGACTTTCCTCTTTCATGTTTGTGGATAAGATTCTTGCTTTTCATCTGTGACATGAGAGTATATTTTCACGTTGTCTGTGGGGAAGCTAAGCCTTAGTCGTAAAATAATGTGTTTTAAACAACACCCAAACCAAACTGCCACAGTAACTTAATCCTGGGAGGTCCTGTCTCTCATGGGTGTGAGGAGTGTGAATTAGAACAGGTATAGTAACCTTCCTCAGACATAGTCATCTTCCGGAATAATTGGTAAGTTAACATGTAATGAAACACTACTCATATTCTTTCCCCCAGAGTGAGCATGTAGCTGGAGCTGTTTTAAAAACTGAATTCCAGTAGTTTTGTTTTATATATGTGTGTGTATGTGAGAGTGAGCATGGTGGTAATGGTGGGAGGGCATAGTTTTTAAACAAACTGTACATTTTTTATTACACATGTAGCATGCATAGAAAAGAACAGAAAACGAAAGGAAGCAGAATGAAAACAAATGCTACTAATAACTCCACCACTCAGAGCTAACCATAAGGCTTTGATAAACCCTACTCTCCTTAGCACGTGCATGGGCTGCTTTTTCTCTTTTTTTTCAGGGCTGATCACCATCGCTTCAGCTTTGGACAACATCCATATTATAGAACTTTCTTGTCTGAGTTGACAAGAAGCTGAGATGAAACTTTCATCTTATATTCGGAGAAGCCAAGGCTTAGATTCGTTGAACCCTTAGCCCAAAGCCCCCAGCAGCCAGATGCAGCACCAAAGCTTGGGTCTGCTGCCTGGGACACTGCTGTTTTGTCTTGGTCCCTGCTGCAACCTCCTCCCCACACCCCTACCTTCACATCCACTTCCTAGTTCATTCACAGAGGAACGGGATCACCACTTCTGGTCCCAGATACCACTGGTTTAAAAAACCACCAATGGAGCCTAGACTAGCACTATCCTTTGTCCAAACTTCATTTTACTAACCTGCTCCTTTCTGTCCCAATAAGACTATTTCCCAATGTTTTGACCACCCCCCCGCCCCATATCACCATCACTCTTTACACTTTGTTCATGCTGATTCTTCTGAAATGAATCTATCCCGACTTTAAGGTCAGCGCAACACCAGCACCTCCTTTGTGAACCTGGAATGTGCCTACTGCCAGCCTCTTGGATCCTCATTTCCTACAACCCCACCCTCTTCGTCGGACACTTACTATTTTAAAAACTATGTCTTTGCACATTCTTCTTTGTGCTGTAGCTTGGGGGTGTCAGGATATTCTTCCGCTCATGAGATTAAGATTTTTGAAAATGGGGCCAGTGTCTCATTCACTCGGCACGTGCTTTGGGCACACAGTCAATATTTGTTGGATGACTGCTCATAACCTGGAAATTTCTAGCAGTAATTTTGTACTACTGATAAACATTTTATGTCAATGATGGCATCCAAAAAAATTGTCTTAGGATCTTCTGAAGTTGGAAGAATTGCCCCAAAATGTAATGTAGGGATTTTGTTTCATTGTGTATTTCCTCACCTCCTTCTTGCTTTCTGGGTTATCCAGTCAGCATCTTTACAATTCACGCCAACCAGGTGCTGCCACATTCTAATGCTCCCATGGCAACCCTGACGTAATGGCAGGTTTAGAAACTTGGAGGTACCACAACAGTTCAGAAAGCTCTACCTCCAACCCTTTTAACTCTTCCCTCTGAGTCCAGGCCCCGTGCTGTCTCCCCCCGTTCTTCTCTGTCACTGTGTGAACTCTGTGCGCTTGGCAGGTGTCTCTCATTCGGGACGTAATACATGCCGTCACTGGTGTGATGAGGGATATTTCTAGAACCTGTCATCCCAGGAGCTGTGAGCACCTGCTGGTTAGGTACCCACCTCACCCACATCACTTTACACAGTCCTGTTCCAGGTTCTTGTGAGTACCTCTGAATTGAAACTTTATGAGAGAAGCCCTGGGATACGCAAAGTACTAGTTAATAGTACTAGTTAATAGTACTAGAAGGGAACCAGCCACATGCAGGTGGGATCCCACCGTGATGTGCACTCTGAAAATGTAAAAGAAGTGAAGAGCTGGTGCTCAGTATCAGTTGTTTCAACTTGAAGAGAGTAGGTAAATTAACTTTTTTTAAAGATTTTATTTATTTATTTGACAGAGAGAGACACAGCGAGAGAGGGAACACAAGCAGGGGGAGTGGGAGAAGGAGAAGCAGGCTTCCCGCCGAGCAGGGAGCCCGATGCAGGAGGGCTCTAGCCCAGGACCCTGGGATCATGACCTGAGCCGAAGGCAGACGCTTAACCGACTGAACCACACAGGCGCCCCAGGTAAATTAATTTTGATAGCTACTGCTGGTTCTTAAGGAATGTTTGGAAGCATGACTTTACTCTTTTAGGGTTGTTCACTATACCTTAATATTGGGGGTGGCAGAGGTAGAGGCTGTGGAAGTGTTCTTGGCGGGAAGAACTCCCTCGGAGGAATTTTACTCAAGCTGGTTTTAGATCAGTCCTGAGTGGGGAGCTGTCTAAACCTTCTTGAATTCTGATACTTTCCTGGGACCTAGACTTAATGGGTTTGCAGAAAAGATAATCCCCAGATAAACTGTTTGTGGGAAAAAGCCGGCAGGTTCCAGAATGTGGGTTTTCCGAGTTAGTAACCAGGACACACCGGCTGACCCCGGCCTCAGGCTCCACGGCATTAGCAAGTAGAGCAGGTTGAAGATGAGCCAGCATTTCTTTTGAGTTTTTTGCCCAGTGAGAACAACACCAGCTTTCGTAAGCCCTATTTTATGAGATATTAACCCAATCAGAGGTTCTCCTGTTTAATCTTCTTTGTACGAGTCTTAATTCCTCATCTCTTATCTTTTTCTAGCTCATGCTATTAGATCACTGGTAGGAAGCCTACAAACATTTTCTGGGTCACAAGGACTATGTGCCACCAGATGACACAGCATCCGTGTTTCAGACAAACTGACTGGCCTCCACATTTAATGGGATAATTTTACACAGAATCCCAAATCTTTGGGACAAAAATGTTATTGCTTGGAGACATGTCCACAATTTGTCAAGATAGCTTAAATATTTTCTGCAGTAAGTTTTCTGATCACATTGTCAACACCGTGAGGTCAAGAAAGTGATTTCTAAAAATATGGAGCATTTGGGATGCTCTGGAACATGATGGGGTTTTATTAATAATCACAAGAGCACTTTCTATCTTCAGGAGCTGATTGTAGCTTCCGTCCCCAAAGCCTTTATGAAAGCCTCAAGGAGCTTTTGCTGAATTGGAAAGCAGTAAAATGGAGTAGGCACTGAACTGGATTTTGAAAGACTTCTTAATGTAATTCACAAAAAGAGTTGGTCCCCACATAGCTACTTTTTGGTTATACTTTTGGGCAAACCACCTCATCTCACTGACCCTTAATATACTGCTACATAAAAATGGGAATCATAGTTCCTATTCCTGAAGGCGGTTCCGAGGATTGACTAGGTCGCTCTGTGAAGTCGCTTTGTGAACTATAGCATGTATATACGCGGAGAGGTGGTGATCATGGCGGGCCTCAGCTTTTCATTAGCAAAAGAGGGAATCTCTTAAATTGTCGTCCATATCCTGTGACTTTACCGTGTGTCCTGGGGACATTCCCATGAGCTAATGAAATATGACACAGTGAGTCTGCAGAAAGAGCAAACACCGAGTGCAGCCTGAATGCAGAATTCGGGGGCATCGTGGCGGACACAACACCAGCGTAAATACCACCAGAGAGGGAGATAACAAGCAGCACCAGTAAGCATGTAGTTAGCAGCCTCAGAGTCATATCCTATTCACCAGGGACAGCCATCTTCCTCAAAAACTTAGTTTCCACCTTGTGTGGATGGAGCCAACATGTGCTCGGATTGCCATGCTGAGCTCACAGCCACCTGACTGTGAGATCAGGGATGGTTCCAGAACTATCCCCCTCCTCTCGCCTTGCTCCCTTTTGTTGATCACTGCCTAGCGAGGGAGGTATTTCATGGCCAGTCTTGAGGAGTCACTGGAAAATGCCAGTATAAGAGAAGGTGTGAAATCAAGCTGCTAATCGAAAGATGTTTTCCAGGGACGCCTGGGTGGCTCAGTCGGTTAAGCGTCTGCCTTCAGCTCGGGTCATGATCCCAGGGTCCTGGGATCGAGTCCCGCATCGGGCTCCCTGCTCCGCGGGGAGCCTGCTTCTCCCTCTGCCTCTGCCTCTCTCTCTCCATCTCTCATGAATAAATAAATAAAATCTTTAAAAAAAAAAAAAAAAAAGAAAGATGTTTTCCAGTGTGGAAAGCGGGTGCTAATACCCTGTGGCACTTCTGACTCAGCACCCTCAGACTGCGTCCTGCTAGGAGACTGTTTCATGGGCACTGTTTTATGTTTGGTGTCAACACTGGGACCCATTTCCACGATCACTAAGGAAATAACCCCGCTTACAAACACTATTGTTTCACCACATGCAACAAGCCCACGTCCACACTTTGACGCCAGTCGGCAGAGTTGCTGTCCGCCTCTGAACGCCAGGATAATGGAGTGTGCAGACTTGTCAGGGGTCGTCCAGACCCAGGCCACGGGGCAGCACGGGCTCGTCCAGGGCCTCCCAGATCGCAGCCTCCAAAGGTGCTCTGCCAAATCTGCGTGCAGTGGCTGGCCAGGGCCTGAGGGACAGCAAAGTTTAGCTCCGCTAAACGTCAGAGATGATATGTTATTTCAGCATCTCTTACACCAGCACTGGAAGGGGTGAGATGCTGGGCAGTGCGAGTGGATTCATTATTACTAAAGAGAACAGCAGAAACATAGCCCTTTCCCGGAACACCGATGCTCATGAGGATGGAGGATCACGGGTGGACAGATAAGCGAAACGGCATCCAGTCAGCACCATGTCCCCTCAGTCAATATATACAGAAACCGTCAAAGGCAGCATGAAACAGTGTCCTTGCAGGTGTCCGGACACCTGCTGTGTGGGTCCTCAGATACGAAACAAGTAGAGAGCATCTCGGTGGAACTTCATTTTACAACAATGCTGCCAGAAACAAGCATATGCCTGCTGTGGCAAAGGCGTATTAAAGATGGGTGGGCTTTTGGAAGACCCGATTCTTATGAGGGAAGCTTTGCTTCCACTCCTTTCTTTACCTTGGTGCCTGTTATTACATGACTTTACTGATGTGACAATCAAACATTTTGTTAAAGTGAAGAATACAACCCATTTACATTTCCCTTCCTTGTGAGGAGACCAGAAGGCTTGTGCTTTAAAATCAGGTAGAGGTAGATTAATGCCTTTAAAAGCAAGGAGTAAGCTGCTTCTGCTGCCATTTGGGCAAAGGGAGGACCTTTTTCTCTTTAAAAATAAACATTGCTGGGGCGCTGGGTGGCTCAGTCGTTGAGCGTCTGCCTTGGGCTCAGGTCATGATCCCAGGGTCCTGGGATCGAGCCCCGCATCGGGCTCCCTGCTTCTCCCTCTCCCACTCCCCCTGCTTGTGCTCCTGCTCTCACTCTCTCTCTCTCTGTCAAATAAATAAAATCTTTAGAAAAAAAAATAAACATTGCCACTTGTCTTCATTAATACATGAAAGGGAAATGTTTATGTTAAATGTTTGAATTCCCACAGTAAGAGGTTTGAATTCCAAGCAAAGAATATGTAAAGATGAGAGGAGCACTTTGATGGGGTCCATCGTGCTGACTCGGCTTACGCAGGCAGAGCTGTGGTGTCAGCCGGTGGTGCAGCGAGGCAGGAGCTCTGCCCGTCTGCACAGCGTTGCCTCTGACGCACTCTCAATGTTATTCATTAATGTTATGAGCGGGCCCGTGAAGATACTTGAAATTCAAAATTAGAAATTCTAAGCAGTACATTCAAACTCAGAGAAGGACAGATCTAGTTAAATGATCAGAGGGTAGCTTGTTATTCCTCAGCTTAGAAGAGATTTGCTGGAAACAGGAATTGTGACCCATACGATTGTATTCAAATGCCACCTGACTCTGATAAATCGGAGCTACAGCGTGAGGCCCTGCACAAAGAGCATGGCCTGGCTGCCCAGCGTGTCCCGTACCACGCCCCACATCTCGGCACCTCCTCTCACTTGCCGTGGGACTGCTGGTCTCACGGGGTGGTTAAAACTCGCATGGCTCTGGTAGATTTACACGTTATTCTTAAAAATGGCCCAAAAAAAAAAAACCCACAAAAAAACCCCACAGACCCAGGAAAGGCCAACTCAAAGCATGTTCCTGTGTTACCAAAAGTTTTGGTAACACAGGAAAAGCAAACACAGTTTGGCCTTCAGCCTCTGGGTCATGTGTACAAAAAGCCTAAAGACGTAGGCGTGAGGAATAGATGAAAGACTCGTGGTTCTCCTCCTTTTGATTACATTTTAAAAATCACTTCTGTGGAAATTCATTTTGAGGAGGGAACGTTTCCACACATCTTTGCAGTGAGCCTGGTTTTTCCTGGTGAGGTTGACCAGCAGGAGCATCACATGGGCAAGAGACCGGCTTCACGGGCAACTGTGAACTCGCGTCATTTTCCCCAAATTCTCCCTCTGAAAGCTCTGGAGGCCAAGCAGAATCTCTGCAGCCTGGAAACCCCTGAAAATGGGTCTCAGGGCTGTCTGCACGTGACTTAGAAATGCACTCCCACTCTTTATATTGTAACCAAGCAGACTGGGGTGATAGAAGTGTAAAATTGTTAAGACAGTGGAGAAAAGTTCAAAGGCTGCCAAGTGGAAAGCCTTTAAGAGAAAGTCCCCAGCTCACACGCAGTTTAGGTGCAGAGGTGAGTGAACACAGCGACACAACGAAGTACAGAAGGAACAGAGGAGAAAACATGCTGGGTTTGAGGCTGTGAACACCGAGTTCTCTGTTTTATTTAAAATCCCTTTTGTAATTGAAAAATAAAACGCATGTAAGAACTAGGAAAATAAACAAAAGCTCTAAAGAAAACATGTTTTTGAAAGAACTTCTGGGAAGCCCCCCAGGCAGGAGTCTCCAAGGCAGGAGTTGAGACGTGGTCCACGTCCCTGTGCTTTTGGAGGGTCAGAGAGAACACAAGGTGCCTTTCTGCAAAGCAACCAGTGAAGGGGACATGAAAACTAATTAAATCTTGATTATGTAGAACTAACTAATTGGGAGCTTTATTATAATTTTGGGTCTTGGTATTCTGCATCTAGAACAAGGTCCAGAATTGCAAGAAGTCATATCGACGAAAGAGAGGTCTTGAACAGTGGTGGAAGAGCCTGTGGGGCATTTCCTGGAATCCATAAATAATTAACCTGGTCACAGGGTGGTCTTCAGGGGGTGCTGGACATAGATCGGCGACGTGCTGAAGGACACCCTGCCTGTGCTAAAGACATGCACTCATCGAATAAGTGTGTGACTTCCACTAGCCTTGCTTGACAGATTTGTAGAAGAAGAAAACCACAACTTGATGAACACTTAAAATTAAAACCTCTATGGAAATTGTTAATAATGAACACCTGTCCCGGGAAGGTTCTGATTAATAAACTTCGAGAAAGAAGCAGTTCTGTCCTTACCACCTACTCTTACTAAACCGGAGGAAGGGAGAAGGTTCTCCAGCATGACGCGGCGCTCCGTGTGTGTGTGGGGGCGGTGGGGGGGACGTGGGCTCCACAGGGAGACAGAGAAGGGAGCCCACGTGGTGGCAGCCGTCATGCTGCCCTGTGCAGGCTGTCATTCTTCAAGGAGCTCGACGAGCTTAAATAAACAATTTTATGAATCTTATTATCTTATTTAGCATCTTAAAAATTAAGGTTATATGAACAGAGGTTAAAATACAAAGATGAATACTCATGAGTGATGTAAAATAAGAGAATTATACTGTATTTTCCATACATGAAAAAGGTATTAATGTTTAAATTTAGGGCAAAGAGTTTCCTTGGCATTATGAGTGAACGCTGAATGTCTCCTCTAATCGTGGGAGAGAGACCAGAGCTTCACTCCTATTTCATACTCCTGCCCTGGTGTTGGTGGTTTAGGGATTTATTCATTCATCATTCACGTTGTCATGAGCGCATCAGCTGAGCCGGGGCATGTGTGTGTTCCGAGGACCCAGGAAAGACTCTGTCCTCGTGCAGCTGGTTTCTTCAGGCAGAGAACAGACCACATACAAATAAACAAACATGATTAGAAAGGTAACTTCAGGTAACTGTAGAGCGGTAAGAACACACGACAGAGATTAAGTGAGGGGTGTGGGAGGCAGTGGCTCAGACCCCAGGAGGGGAGGCCCCTCTGATGAGCGGATTCCTGAGGGCATCCTGCAGGATGGGAAGGGCTCATCATCGAGAAAGAGGGGTATCACAGGGAGACCGGGCAGCCAGGGTGAGAGCCTGGGGTGGGAAGGGTCCGGCAGGGTCCAGAAACAGAGAGAAGGCCAGGGTGGTGGGAGCCAAAGGGGCGAGGCAGGGCAGCGGCCAGCGCCCTGACCGCAAGGGAGCCCGCCGCCTGTGGGGGTAGTCTGCGGTTTGCAGTAAGAGCCGCGGGAAGCCGCTGGAGTGTTTTAAGCACAGGAGGCACATAACGGAAAAGATGCTTTTAAAAGGTCACTCTCGCTACAGGCGGGGACCAACCGCACAAGATGGGCCATCCGCACATGAGAGCACAGGGGCTGACATTTGGGAACAGCAGCAGGGGCGGCGAGCACAGAGAAGGGGGCGGATGCATCATAGATTCTGGAGGCGGAGCTGCCAGGATTCACTAACGGAGTAAATTAGAGGATTTTAGTCTATTTGATAGAGACTGCTCATTTGATTATCCAAGCTGTTCTGCCTTATACTCCTAAATTTCTGTAACCACTCAGTTTGTAAAATATTCTGTAATTGGCTCAACCCTCCATCTGTCACACAACCACAGCGGGGCAAGGTTCTACCCAGCTGGTCTGAGAAACAAGGTCACAGCCCTCACTACCCGAAGTCAAAAGTTGGGGTAAAACCCGAAAAACCCCACCAGCATTCCTGGTATTCCCAGCAACCTCCTTGCTTTTGCTGCATGGACAAAATGCTCGGGTAGTTGCTGCCACCACTTGGCTGTTGGTGTGCCCAAAGAGCCACAGAAAGTCAATAGCCAATAGCTGAAGCCACAATTGCTAAACTTCTAAATTAACCTGGAATTAACCTGCAGCACTCTGATATACGTGGACACGTAAGGCTGTTCTACGATGCAGACAAACGTGTGCGAGCACGGCTGGGCTGGAAGCTGCGGAGAGCCCGTCGCCGTGCCCTGGGTGGTGGGAAACATCGCACTAGCCCCGCTGACCCGCGGGCCCCCGCCGGGACGGTACCGTGGCCGCCGCGAGCTGCTTCCCACATGACACACAACAGCTCCATGAAAGAGCCACAAATTGGAGCAGAACGATAGGATCAGCGCATTAAAATATATTTTTTATCTTTTAAAGACAAACCAAGAAGACGTTAGGTTTGAGAAAAGACTTTTGAGGGAACGGAAAGAGAACACATCTGTGCCCCGTAACACCACCTGCCTGTGCTCCTCGGGCACCACGTGGGGTGGGGGGGCAGCTCAGAGTTTCTGAAGAACCAGCACAGAGCCCCACGTCCCACCTGTCTGCCATCAGTGCGTGGGTCTAGCGTGACCTGAAGCCCAGAACACACGTGGGGTTTGCCGCAGGCCCTAAAAGGGACCGTCCCTCCCACAGCAAGCTTCCCGGGCTTCTAGAAACCCGAACGCGGCCTTTCCCCTGTTCATAGCGACGCTGGGCTCCAACCAGATGGTGCTATAAACTTAGTATTTTAGTCTGTGCCATCAGCTCAGTGGGAAAAATCAGGACAAAGAAATCAATGTAAGATACATTTTAGGTGCTCCCAATAGGCCAATTATTTTACTCCTTATAGCCTCTCCACCACTGGCATGGAGCCTGGCGCGGCCTCGGTGGTCAACAAATACTTGTCGTATGAATCTCTCTTGAGAATGCGCGACAGTTCCGCGTCTCCATCTCAGGGCCCTGGTTGCCTAAGGCTGGGCCTGCATGGGGGACGCCTGAGCTGAAGGTAACGGAGCCACGCAGTGCCGCCTACGGACTCTTCCTGGACGAATGGATACCGGTGCTCCATTTAATAGTTTTCTTTTAACAATATTTACTATTTACAATCTTAACTCACATGAGCATTCAGAAGTGGGGAAAGGCAGATTTCTATACTATTAAGCAAATTCCTGTTTCTTTTAGAATATTCTCATATATTTTAATTTTTTCAGCTTTGGCTCCTTTCTCTGGCTAGCTTACAGACTCTCTCACCTTTGCTGGGATATTTGGGAATATTGCATAATCCATTCCTGGAATGCATGAGCAGTTCTGGATCCTATAAAATATTCATTCACCTTCAAAAATATTTGCACCCTGCTGTCAACGGGGACAAATGCATACGGAGTCACAGAAAGTAGCTGTTTTAATGGCACATGGTTTCCTCAAACCTCTCTTTCCGCTAAAACATTTTCTTCAAAATTATTTTCATAAGAAAGATTAACAATTTCAACATTAGCTGCTAATCCCCTTTCATTTAAAACTCTTCTGATAAAATTCTTTGCTTGTCATTCAAATAGTAAGTAATAATTATAGATTTGAGGCTTCCATCTCTGGCTTCATTAATGGTAAATTGCATGCAAGTCTGAAGCGTAAGTCCGCTTTGATACATCTCAAAATGCAATTTCCACGGCTTCCCTGGGCTATGTACAATTAATTATACAGTTAATAAGGGAAATATGTTAATGAAAGGAACATTATTCATCCAGACCACCTGCCTTTACCAAATATCTTTTGTGTGTTTCTCTTCTTTTTGTAATTTTGGTCTACAGACAGTAACAACAACCAGCAATCCCTCCCCCCACAACTGACAACGTGGCGATTTTAAATATCTGTCTGCTCGTCCGCAGCTCCTTTAATTAACACAAGTCTAAAGAAAAGATAATTCAGCTTTATGATATTTCTACTAACTTCTGCTTTTTAAGAGTTTAAAATGTCTACCCATGGCATTTTGAACTCTCGAAACAACTGTTTTCTAAGCAAGAACCCATTCCTAAGGAGTCTTAACTTCCACCAACGACACGCTGGGAGTCAGAAGGAACTTCGTGAAGACGACAGGACCGCGGTGGTCCCCCGTTCTCTCCTCCCCCATTTTAAGTCTCTGTGTTCGGCAATAAGTAAATCATTCCATCTGTAAAATCCAAGTTTGACTACAGTTTAGCGCAGACGCTGATGTTAACTTTTACAAAGAAAGTTCACATTTCTGAGACTTTAATGTGGAATAGAAGTCAGAACAGTTTAACTGGAAAAGGAAGCGTCTGACAAAGCTACGTTTCTACTTATTTTTTTAGATACTTCAACAATATGAAAGAATGTGTTTGCAAATAGTTTTACAAGCAATTTCCATGGATATAAATTAATGCACAGTCTTTATTAAATGAGAAAATCAAATTTGATTTTAGCTGCAACCATGTCCCTTTGCCCTACGAAAAATACTTAAAGCCGCAAGTTACTGAGAAATTCCATTCACGTACAAAATTCAGCAGGAAACCAAGGCTGGATTCCAAAGAGCGGACAGGAAAGGTGCGGATACAAGAGGAAACAAGTCACGAAAGGCAGTTCTAGGATAACCAAACCCTGAGAAGGCCTTCTGTTAACAAATTCGAGTAGAAAAACAGGGTCTCCCAAATAAGCAGCATCACTGGCAGCTGTGGACCTATGGGTGCCCGAGGCCCACCACATCTTTGTCAGCATCCGTAACGCAGGCTGTGCTGGCTTCTTGGAGCGCCGCAGAAGCAGGTTTTGCAGAGCTGTGTCCCCGCGCTGCGTGGCAGCAGATGTGCACGTTGCATGGCCGCCCACCCACCCTCCCGAACGGACGGTCAACTACGCAATTCCCGCAGGCAGCTCCACGTCAGGATTAGAGGGGCTGATTCTCTCAAGGGCCCACCAGCACTGCCTTCGGCGGCCGGACAGGAGCAGGCCAGGAGGAGACCGTTGTCACAGACGGCCGCAGGGGTCTGAGGGGAGACCCCCGGCCAGGGGGCGGCAGGGCCGGGTGCCTCCAGCGCCGACAGCCCCCCGTGGCAAAGCAGCGTTGGGCGCCCCGCACCCACAATGGGGACCCGCCGTGACCTCCTGAAGAAGTGCTCGGGGGGAACAGAGCGTCCCAGCGGGCGCTGCGAGGGAATCTTCTCTCCCAGGGCCCGGATGGGGAACGCTGGATCCTGTAGCAGCACGTTATTAGGACACGCTTGCAGAAATTCTCAGAGCGCTCCTTGGATCCAGAACGTCCTTGAGTTTTAATTTCCTAGAACCAACAGGCTACATGCTGTGAGCAATAAACAGGAATGGGGAATAGCCCACGGCGAAAGTGCCAGAAAACGTCTTCCCCTCTTGCTCCGGGGTGGGCGGGGGGAGACCCGAGTGTCCAGCTGCAATGTGGCGGGGACCGCGCGAGAGCGGGGCTCAGCCGTCAGCCTCCACAGCCGGGAGCCGGCGGGCCAGATTCTTCATTCAGTGCCTTCGAAATGAGGAGTTCGAAGGAGAAAAGAGAACTGAGTTGACCTATCGGAAATTATCTTCACTTTTCAGGGTGAAAAGTTAGAGATAAGACTATCAAATGTATTTTTAATCTTGTCCCCGCTCAACTGCCAATCCGACTGTGGACTGCCCGCGGCACACGCCCACGAGTTCTCAAGGTTTGATGGGTGAAGTGAGAGTGCGCTGCCAGGTGTCACACCACCCGCTCTCCTGGCCCCTCGAGCCAGCCACGGAGCCCGGAGCCACGCCTGCCAACAGCTGCCTTTATCGTCACCGTGACAGGGGTGCCGTCCGGGACTCCTCCGGGGCTGCTCGCCCTTGGCCCTGGGGGTCCAAGGCTCCGGGCAGTGCACACCCACCAACGGCTTACTTTGGACGCACAGTGTGCGAGCACTTCCTGAAGCAGGCGACCCCTTCGCCTGCAGACGGAAGGGGGAGTGTGGGAACCAGCCTGGATGACATCACCGCCTGGCGCTCTTTGACAAGAGCCTGCCACCGTTAAACGTCTTCCTCGTGGTGCAGAACGTGAAGCTGGCTCTCAGACGCGACTGTCAAGGCGGTGTGAGAGCAAACGTCAAAGCACCGTTTCCCTGCGTTCCCTTTGTTTAACTTGCTTTAAGTCTTATGTTCTCAGAGACACGAGACCTGAAGAGCCTCCCCTATGAGACACGTAAAATGCTGGATAAATGGCACAGTCAGCTTTTCATAAGATGAAGGGAAATCCTCAGAAATCCAGGATGAAGAGGAGGGTGAAGTGGTTACCTCATGACCTGAAGGCACGCCAGCCCTTGAGAGAGGGCAAGGCGTACAATTTCCTGCACCTCAGACCCAGGGTCGTGGCTTTTGCTGCCCACGTGGGGTCTTGGGGGCAACCCTGCCAGGCAGAAGGTAAGGAGGTGGATGTGGGAGCCCCCCCAAACCAGGACCCTGGGAAGACCCCATTCCCAGGGAAAGGGCTTGCTCATGCAACAAGAAAGCATGTCTGTTTCCACATGGATTTAGAATGGGAAGGCGTTTGGACCACAGGCCTCATCTAGACTGAGGCTCAAATTTACAATATGTGGGTGGTCTGAAAATATCCAGGTGAAGAACTGGATACAAAGATGGTCCCAGTTTAATGGGAGCCTAGATTGTCTGGCAAAGTGACCCCAGAACCTCTCTCAAGTTAAACACCCTCAATATGGTCTCACAAAATTCTGAAAGATGGAAGTTACAGAACCCACCAGACAACAAACTCCCCTAAGCAACTCAGCAAACACATCAAAAGCAGGATCAGATTCAGAAGAACCTAGATGACAGAAGCATTAGGCAGAAACAATCAAATAATGCATTTACAGTGATTGAAGATATTGCAGTGGGACCAAAGACAGAAATACAATATGGCAGGCAGATTCAAAAAAGAATAAAGAGATCAACCGCAAATGAAAAAGAGGCTCCTTGTAATTATCAATGCGATGGGTGATCACATATTGATTAGACGCTGCTGAAGAGAAACTGTGCAAACTGGACGACGATGCTGAAGAAACTGTGCAAAGTGGGCAACAGACCCGAGGGAGTCCCCTGGAATGCAGGGAGAAGGGGCGACAAGAGGACACGTGGAAGACACGTGGAAGAAATGTGGAAGAGCCGTGAGGGCCACGGGAGCACACATGCCCCAGATGCTGCCACGAGAGCAGAGAGCACAGATGGTCACGTGTCAGTTGTTAATGGTTTGTCCTTTCTGAGGACCCATGCACAAATGGGATTCTCCAACGGAGGAATACACTAAAGCTGGAGCGAAAGTAAGAATAAAAGAGGTCTGCACCCAGACTGGGCCCAGGAAGATCCTAGAGCAAAGGGGTAGGACGCAGGAAGAAAGTGGGAAGATCCGCAAAGGCAGCCCCTGGGCCAGTCACAAACCGCCTTCTCAACAGCTACGGCATCAAAGACAACAGGATTTTTAAAGGAATGAGAAAACGTTAACTAGACTTGGACCGTTGGCTAATCTGTTATGCAAGTGTGAGGATTAATTAAGAACATTCCCCAGCTTGTTTTCCACAGATACTCTCACCTTCTAGCGAACAAACACAAGCAAATGAACAAGTGAACGTTGCTCTTCCTGTTTTCAAGAAACCACAGCAGTCGTGTAAGGATCAAGCACAAGCCTGCACGCGGGTGCTCAGCCTGGCTGGTATGTGGTCCGGGTTTACGTCCTGACTTCCTACTTTGTCCTCCATAGATTCCAGCCCTGGGGACTGACTCAGGGCTCCCAGGAGCTGTGCTGCTGCCCGCTCTGTCTCCCGCCCACCCCAAACAGCCACTCCTCCTTGACTATGACTGTGCCCAGTAACCCGCAGGGCCCGCTCCCCTCCTCAGTCTCCCCCTGCCACCCCACGGCTTCACAAAGGATGAAGAAGTCTCCCAGCAAAAGAGCACAATTTGGCATTTGGCCGTGTCCAGTGTTTTCTAGATGTTCACCCCTCTTCACTTCAGATAGATTGTACATTTCTCGGGGGCAAACACTAATCATCTACTTCACTTGGGCACTTCAGACAGTTTTTATCCAACACCTGCTATGTCCAAGAGCTGTGCTCAATGCTAAGGACACAAAGATGAGCAAACTCAACGGATGCTTGTTCGTGTATGGATTACTTGTGGAACCACAGGCTTGATGCAACTCCAAAAACTACTTTTTAGATGGTGTTAATTTTTCACAGTAACTTGTACATACACAATCACATCGCTCCATCCTGGGCATGGAATAATCCTGCTGCCATGCATCCCCTCAAGCACTGTCTGCAAATCTGGGAGGTGTAGGGGAAACTGAATAGGCCAGACGGACGTGCATCTCTTCTTGGCTCGTCCTGTCAGGTTGATTTGAGGGAAGCCCCAGGAGGTTGCTGGGCACTCAGAAAGTGTTTCCTGTTCACATATATGTGAATGAACATGCTCCATGCCCTCTTTTGGGCATTGATTTCAATTTCTTCCCCTCATAAACGTTAACTCATAGACCTACTAACTACCAAATGTAGTGTTTGCTATTTAATTTAATTCAACAAATATAACTGGACACCTGACTTTACTTACTCAGCTTTACCCAATTTACTTACTACAGGAAGGTCTAACAAGCAGGGAGAACGTTCTGGCATCATCCTAGCATTTTAAACAGTAAAGCAGATTTTTAACAATAACACGGCAAATCACACCACCCCATCAAAAAAATAATAAATCCATGCCTCCCAATAAATACTGAACAACAGAAACGACACTCTTTACCTTGTGTCAAAACCACGCTAACGAGAGTCGCCCATGTCCCAGCTGCCTAAGGCACCTCCAGGTGCCTGCAGAGCTGCCTTCTCCCAGAGTAACAGCGATGGGCCAGAGGCTTGGCTCGGAAAAGGAAACGTGAGCCATGCCTGGAAGGAGGAGGCTCCATGAATGGTTTAGCAGCTGCTCCTGGTCCTGGCACAGCTCTGGGGGTGCAGAGCCTGGCATGGGCAGTAGTCCTGATTGCTCAGCCCCTGCAGTGCATGGGGGACATGACAGAAACGGGAAAGACTGAGGCCTGTCATCTGCTTCAAGCTACAGAAGACACGGGGTAGTTCAAACACGAGCACTTGTCACGGGCTCATTGCGTTGCCTGCCTTCCTGCATAGAAGCCCCAACCCCCAGGACTCAGGGCATCACTGTATTTGCAGAGGGGGTCTCAGGGAGGTAGTGAAGGTAAAATGAGGTCACGAGGATGGGCCCTGACCTGGTATGACGGGTGTCCTGATGAGAGAAGTTCAGGAACACGCAGAAGGACAGCCGTGTGAGGACACAGGGGGAAGACAGCTGTCCCCAAGTGGGCGAGAGCGGCCCTGCCCACACCTGGATCTAAGACCTCCAGCCTCCAGGATGTGAGGAAGAACAGCTCTGCTGTTTCAGCCCCCAGGACAGGTCCCCCGAGGTCCAAAGACCCTGCAGCAGCCAGGCACTCATGCTTCCAGGCCACTCTTCTCACTGATGTCACTGGGCAGGTTATTTTTAGAAACTGAAACGATGCGCCTTGCTTGGCTCACAACACTGGTGTGTCATTCCCACGCACAGGAGACACACGTCCTGAGGCACGGAGCCTGCTGCCTTCCAACTTGCGGGCGCCAATCTCGGTCACGGGTGACTTTTCAGAGGGTTCTCCTTTGTTGTTCTTACGCAAACTTTATCCAGATCAGTCAATAGCAGTGCCTCTCTCACGGCAAGGTGGAGGGGGGGCGGGGGGAGGCGCTCCTTGGCCACACAGAGAAGAGACGAGAGTCACTTGGTTTCCTTACGGTGTCGAGGGCGGTACGCTCTTGTTGCTGTCCGCGGTTCGTGCTGTGTAAATGTGCAGAACTTGCCCTTGGCGGGCTTCAGAAACTGGTGGCCCTGCAGCCCTTGAGGGATACTTCTGAGGCCATTCTTGGAAGGAAGGATAAATAGCTCCCAAATGTAGGAAAAGTTGCTCAATCTTATGCACAAGAGAAATGTAAACAAAAATTGCCTTAAAATAGCATTTTCCACATACCAGTGGCAAAGATGAAGGGTGGCCAGTACCCAGGGCTGAGGAGGGTCTGGGGACGCAGGCACCATTTTCCACATAGTTGGTGGGAGTGTCAGTTAGTCCAACATTTTGGCAGGAAGTTTGCTTATGCCTCTCAAAATAAATGAAAGGCATCCTCCTCTAGGGTCTTCTAGAAATTTAGCCTACAATTATTTCCACATATGCTGTTTGAAGTGGCGAAATTTGAAAATTGCATAAATCACCCTGAGCAGTATAAAATAAATATGTTATAGTACATGGAATAACAGAAATACATGGGTCTGTGAAGATGAGCAGAGTTGAGTCACGGATGCTCCCATGGAGCCATGTCCCAGACACCGTGTCAGGTGGAGGACGGTGTTCGGTTCTGAGTAGCTACGACTTATCTGTCACAAAAAAACCTACAAATAGTGTTGGCTCTGGGGGAGGGGCTGGTCCCCTCACCGTGAGGATGGCCGCCACGGTGCCATGGGTGCTCGCCCGGCCTCAGAGAGCAGGGCCAGGGATGGAATGCCATGGAACCGTGTCCTTTCAGAAAGACTAGGATGTACTGGTTTTCAGGATGAAGGTGCCCAAGGCCACGCCAGCAGCCCCATGGGCTCCCGCTCCGCCACGCCAGCCCAGTGTCCGAGCCTCTCCAGCCAGCCTTCCTAGGTGAGCAATGACTCGTGCCATCCAAATATGAAGGAGCGTTAAGCCGAGGAGGCTGGTGGGACAGGAATGGTCAGAGGAGCTGCCACTCAAAGTGCAGACGTTGGAAGTCAAGGCTCCAGAATGAATGTGGGGCACGCAGGAGGCGGGTGCTGGTGGTGAGGTGGGCGCAGCGGGGCTCTGCCCCGTGCAAGCCTTCTGCAGCCCTCGGTCCCCAAACCTCCTGCTGCAGCTCGTTCCCTCTGTTTTCGATGACATGCGGCCTTTCTGCCGTATTCCTGGTGCTGGGACATTCATTCTCACAGCGCTCGTCCTGTGGTCTTTGTCTGTGAAGTGAGCACACGTCAGTTCCCACTGCATGGCTTCTGGACAGTGGCTGTTACACAAACGGTCAGTGATGCTCATTCCTGCCTCATCGTCTCCAAGGATAAAGGGGATGCAAGGGTCACAGTCCTTACCTTCGACATGGACGCGGATGTATTTTTAAGAGGCCATTCAGCACTGTTTTCCTGAATTAGGTTCTCTATTCCTTACATCATAATGGAGACAGCATTAGGCCAGCTTTTTCCCAATGTCCACACTCCCTGAACTCAGGAGAGAAGTGAAGGAGAGTGCTGTAGATGGGGCAGACATGCCCTCACGGCTGCTCGTGGCTCCTCCCCCTGCATGCGCTCTCACACCTGCTTCACGGCAGGCTCGTGGCCATCAGTGATTCTCAGGACAGTGACCTGCTCTCGGCATCTACAAAGCAGCCATGCTCAACTTCTGAGGCAAATGTGATACGGAAACAGACCTCTTTAAAAACTAAATTCAAAGGTGATTCTTGACCTTACCCACAGCGTTCTCCCCTCACATACTCAAGATGTGACGATGTTTCTAACAGTTTCATAAGGTCAGCTTCACGGGATCCCGTGTTTCTTGGAGTTCTGCACTTAGCCCTCATTCAACACTGCCAAGCTCCCATGCAAACATTTCTTCAGAAACCTGCCAGGTTCCTGATGCAGGTGCCTCCTCATGGTCCTGCTCCCAGCTGTCCCATGCCTCTTGCAAATGCACAGCGTCCCCACTCCCCACCCGGCCCTGCGCTCCCCACGGCTCCAGGACCATGTCTGACCCAGATCCACTGCCCTCTCCCTCTGCTCACTGAAGGGTGAGGTCCATGAACCTGGCCTCCCAGGACCCCGTTCTCGAGCGGACCCCTCGGGGTCCCAGCAGGGCAGCTCTGATGCCCCGGGTCTGCGCAGGAAGACCAGCTCCTGGGAGGGGCCAGAGAATTCCTTCGTGGTTCCCTGCCCTGGCCTCTCCTCTCACATCCCGACCCCGTGGTGTCTCCAGGCCTCGGTCAACACATGCTCCCCTGAGTCACTTCTCGGGGGGTTGTTCACCAACCCTGGGCCCCTTGACCAGGGGTATTAGTCAGGCCCTCCCCTTGGGCATGTGGGGCTGGCTCAGCCTCTTCCCCATGAAGGCTGCCCGGGAATGAGTGCCTAGTTTCATCAGTGGTGTCACCATGGAGTAATGGCCTGCGACCCCCACTCCTGACCCCCCATCAGCAAAGTCCTTCTTTCATGCAAAGCCCTGGGCCACTTGTTTCCTCTCTGAGGGTCCTGTTGCTTGCTAGGTGGAGCACTTATTTCTAGAATTCTATTCCTATAGCTTCCAGGCAGGAGATCACAGTGCCTTGCACAGGTAGCCCAGGACTCTACTGTGGAGAGTGACCAGATCCAAGGAGGCTCCGCCCCCAGGTGAGCTTCACCCTAGGTCAACCTGCTTTCCAGGTCAGCCCCGCCCCCAGGTCGGCTCCACTGTAGGTCAGCCCCACCCCCAGGTTCTAGATCAGCCCCGCCCCCAGGTCATCTCCACTGTAGGTCAGCCCTGCCCCCAGGTTCTAGATCAGCCCCGCCCCCAGGTCAGCTCCACTGTAGGTCAGCCCCGCCCCCAGGTTCTAGGTCAGCCCCGCTCCCAGGTCAGCCGCTCCTGCCACTACTGTGGAGTGAGGGGTCAACATTTGGCTATTTAACTTCCCATGCCACTGATTGCTTCAAACACTCTCTCCATCCTCTGCTGAAGACAGCGCTCCCATCTTGCACCCTGGCCGCGGTGACTCGGCCAACTCCCTCCTGACTTTGTGGGACGCTCCTTGCTTCCGCCCTGTTGTCCAGAGGTAAACAGCCTTGCCGTGGATTCCATCACACCCGTAAGTTCAGACGTCGCATCTGCATGGCACACTCGTGGAGCAGCTGGTTCCTGGGATGTGCCTGGACCTCGCATAATTTATCTGATGGTCTTTGAATCCTTAGCATGTAGTTCAGGAAGATCATCATGTAGCTGTCTGATAAACATGAAAGTTTCCTCACGGAGGGTCGGGCTGATGATCACCCGAGAATTATCTTCCTTGTCGCCTTAATGAATTAGAAGGTCAGGCATTCCGGCACGTTCTGAGGTTGTGACATGCGCAGGTTTCTACCGGCTGTGCTATGGAGGGAGGGGACACTTTGTGAACCAGTAAGGAGAGTGCCACTTCCTGCTGCCCGGGACTCCGTTCTAACCACGGCATGCTCCGTGGCCTGCCCCGTGAGAATGGACTAGTGTCAGGGCCTAAAAGATGAGTCCCTTAGTGGGTGAGAGCTTTTGTAAAAATGCTGAGTTGTTCGCTTATGCTGTGTGGCTCCAGGCCTCTGGGCTCTGCACCAGCGGAAGTGCTTGGGATGAAGATAAGCATGGGGTGGACAGAGCTCCTGAGCCCGTCTGTCATGTGGGGTCAGAGGACAGAGAGTCAGGCCTCCTGCACGAGCAGAAAGTGCTCAGAGCCGCCCCCCGCACACACACGCAGGTCGACTGTGCACAGGCCGTGAGAGCAGAGGCCGGGCAGGGAACCGTGAAGGAATTCTCTGGCGGCTGTGGTGTGGGAACGTGGGAAGGGGCAGGTGGACGTGGCGAGACGGTGCGAGCTCAGAACAGGGAAGGGGCCTCACCAGATTCCCACGCTGCTGTGGCTCCTGGATCTTGGGCTCCAGCCTCCAGGACGGTAGGAAGCCCGTTTCTGCTGTTAAAGCCGCCAGTTTGCGGTGGTTCCTTATGGCGGCCTAAGTGGACAAAGCTGCTGGGGGCTGTGGTCCAATTTCACCGGCTTATATTGTCGGTAAATAAACATATAAGGAAACTTTCCACAAAAAAATAAATGTTTAAAGACCACAAACATGACCCTTGGAGCCTGTCCCACATTGACACTTGGGACACAGACTGGAGGGGAATGTTGCCTCCGCGTCACGGAGCCGCGAGATGGGCTCTGCCTGCCATCTCCGAACACTCTGTCTCCAGGAGAGTCACGGCCAACAGCCTGCTGCTTTAGCTCTGCAAGCACGAAGCAGCGGACGCGTGCGGCCTGAGGGTCCAGGAGCACGGTGTTCTTCTGCCTTCAGGAGACAGCGGTAAACAGGGTGAATTATGAACGTCTCTCTTAGTAAAATCAGACACCAGGCACGCATCGCAGGGCAGCACACCGCCCCTCCATGTGCGGCCCTCCAAGGACGACACTGGGTCTGGGGAAGACAGGACAGGGAGCCGGACAGGCAGGAGCAAGTGCCTACGGCAGGGCCCCCCAGAAGCGCTCTGAGCCCCCACCTCTGCCCCCGTCACCGTCAAGTACGAGCAGCAAGTGAGGGACCTCTGACTCCCCAAACCACGCCGTGTGATCCGCAACGGAGGGAAGACGCCACGACGGTCTCCTGGTCAGGGGCTGAACGATGGCGGTGCACACAGCAGGTGCTCGCCGATGCGCATTCCACCAGTGAAAACAGAGTGCCCGGGGCAGAACCCCTCGCGTGGTTAGGCATGTGTGTGGGTGCACTTGCTCACCTCACTTAACCGGGAGGACGGAGTCGGCGGCGCCCTGACGCTGGGCTTTCACCCTGCCGGTCAGCTGCCCGACCAGGTCGGCCTTGGGTGTGTGGCGGGAATCCCGGGCCGTGTGCGTGGGTGGGAGGGGCGCTGTGAGTGCCCCCCCCCCCCCGCTCTCGCTCCCCTCCCACAGACGGTCTGAGCCGTGATTCCCGACGGAGAGGACCTCGGGCCTTACCAGGACCATGTGGCCGGTGGAGATGTCCATATTGGACTGCACGGGCTCCTCGGACCAGGACGACGTGCTGCTCCGTGCGGATGGGCTGGGCATCGGCCCGTCGCTGAACTGGGACGAGACGCTGTTGATGCGGGACGTGTGCGGGGCCTCCGGGCGCTCGGACGTGCGCACGGCCATGCGTTGCCGACACAGCTCCTGGCAGACAGCGAGGGCAGGTTAGCGCCGCCCCACGGCCTCGGCCTCCCCCAGCCCTGCCCGACCCGAGAGCCAAGGGGCAGACGGGGCCCGCCCCGAGGCCATGCGTGCACGCGCACACGCACACGGATATCCCACATGCACACACAGAGACCACACACATACACACGTGTACACACGCGTAGTGCGGACACAGACACACAAACGCGCAGATTCGGGGCAAAGGGCACTGGACCCGCCGTGTGGTGACGCCGGACTATCCTGGAACAACGCAACGTGCAGGCTGAGCTAGCCGACTTTCCTTCCTTTCTAGAACACCGGTCACAGTGGGAGGGACAGGGTTTTACACCGTGCTCTGAAACTGGCACCAGGCTCAGGTGTTCGGGAAAAAAAAACACCTCGTTTTGTTTCTTCCCTTTTTTCCCCAAACAACACCCAAACTGATGAGAGCTCACATGAGAGAGGACAGATAAAATCACATGGAAAAAGGGAGTATGTGGTTTAATGGAAAAGGATTTGCTTCTCTGCCCAGACCCCCAAAGACAAAGTCTCTAGACGTAAAGGAAAACCTCAGTATGACAGCCGAACGGAGCTGCTGTTGGGTCCCTACAGGGTCCTGGCCAGCCCCACGCAGGGCAGCGGTATTTGAACACGCGGGTGGGAGCGGCGCTCAGAAGCAAGGGACCCCGGTGTTGCCATGTACTAGCTCCTGGCTGTCACCGGAGAGTCAGCCGGGACCCCCCAACTTCTCACTGGCGAAATACCTGCATCCTGAGCTGATGAAATCCAGCCTTTTGCCCCTGAAACGATCACTGTAACCTGAGCCACCAAAATAAAATGATAGCAAGAAAACCTCCGTAAGAGACTCTGAGCCAAGAGAGGAAGTAAAAATGCATTCACGGGGAAAGATGCTGGCGAGCTGCACGGCTGCTGGGTGCTCCTCCCTTCCCCGGGGGTGGCACTCAGGGAGGGCTGCCCCCGCTGTCCCCACCAGCTCAACGCACCCCAGGGTGCTGGCTAAAGCCCTGCGGAACCCTAACACACGTTCCTTATCCTTCACGCAGCTGCCCTTCTCCTTGGTGTTAAAGACCTTCCTCAGGCATCTGCCACCATAGAGAAAAGACCCCTCTCTCAGCGCAGCTCCCCTGGGAGGCACGGCTCGGGCGCCTGGAGCCAGACAGTGCATACCGCCCGGGACAGGTCCACGGAGGGGCCCCTCCGCCCGCCAGAGCAGCGGGTCTCATGGAGCAGGGCTGCGGGCATCCTGAAGAGACAGGTGAACTTTATACAAAGGGCTGCCGTGCGGGCCATGGAAGGGAAGAGGGAGAAAGCCAGGCTGCACTTCTGCTGGGCCCCCCACCGTCCTCAGGGTTTGCCGGCTCACGCATGGTGTTCAGACAACGGGTTTGTTTAAAAAACCCAGCCAGATTTGCTCAAAATCTTAAAAACCAACCAACCAACCAACCCCAGACACGGTGGGTAATTCTAACCAGGTACGTGGTACTAGTAACCACTTCTTTCCCCTGGATGCACGTGGGATGTTACTTGATTTTGGAGAAAGCAGACCAAATGACGTTTCTGCACCAACTGCTATGGTTTCACATAGTTCATCTGCAAGAATAAATAGTAACTCCAACCGAAGCATAAAGATAACTCCGGCATTGGCCAGGAGAGCGCAGAATGTGTCCTCCGGGAAGGAGCACCTTTGGGGAGGAAGGTTTGGGATGGTTGAGATTTAGTCACTAAGAAGCAAATGTCACACCAGCTAGGGTCACACCAGCCAGGTGACCGCCCTGCGACTGTGTGGGGGGGATGGGAGGATGGCCACAAGCCCCGGATTCCCGTTCTTCCCTCTGCCGGTGGAGGGGAGTACGTACGGCGGGCCCCCACGCAAGGTCTCGGAGCCCGAGTGTGTCCACTTGAAAAATGGAAGCACCAGTCTCGTTACCGAAAGACAACCATGTGGTGCCCGCTACAGAGAAAGTCATCAGCAGATATTAGTGCAATAAAATTAAAATTCTCTAAACCAGAACAAACTCTCAGGGGCTCGGCGAGTTCAAAGGTATTTCCAAAGAAAGCTCAGAATTTTGGAGTTGAAGAGGCAGCAATCGTCCACGCAGACCTCCTTGTCTGACAGGTGACTTCGTGGCTGACTGGACGCGCTGCAGGGCCCCATGGGGCTGCGACCTGGGGCCGAGCGCTCCACAGCGTTACTCAGTGCTGGCGCTCCTTGTAGGTCTTTCTTTAGAAAAATGAAATTCTTAAAAACAGAAGGAAGGTTCCAAGAAGAAACAGTCCCCAGCCTGTATCCAACGGCAGTGCACAACCCCCCCTCCCCAGGCACCTTGGTTCGAGAGTGGCCCCCCGAGAGTGTGGCCGTCACCCGAGTGTGGCCTAGAGTGAGGGCACCGCTTGGGGAGGGCCCCTCACCTGCAGAGCTGGAGCGTCTCTGAGTCGAGGAGGCCCACGGCCTCCCAGAGAGGCCAGGCCTCTTCCGTCACACCCTTACATACCGGTAAAGGTAGGCGCCCCTGCTCGGGTGGACCTTGGCGTCGGACTGACAGCTATCCCGTTTCTGCATGATGAGCATACGAGCCGCTGAGATAAGGACTGTCTGGAGGCAGAAGTGATGACGGGTTTACTGACAGGAGGGTTAGGTTGGAAGTGGGTTCTTGGGTTTGAAGTCACTGTGCATTTGAGGCCTGTGAGGCCCCTGCCTCTGTGGGCAGCTGCCCGCAGCTCTCTTTCCCGCCGTTCCCAGCCAGGGTGCTGTTCTGGGCTTTCCGAGGGCCGGGAGGCGGCCGGATGCCAGGGAGACGTGCACAGCGGGGTCTTCAGGGCTGTCCTAGCAGAGACTCCGCCTAGAAACCAGGGCTCAGGAGACCCGCGCTGTGACACATTTGCCCTCTCCTTCTCCTTGGATTCCAGGAAATTACTCCCCTGTTCCAGCACCTGAGGGACAATGCCTCACTCCGGTCCTGGCTTCGGCACCTACGGGCTGTGTGACCGCGGACAAAGCACCTAGCCTCTCTGAGTCCCGGTTTCCTCATCTGTGAAACCAAGCCCGTGGTCCTGGGAGGACTGAGGAAGGTCACGGGCTCAGAACTCGCCCTCAGCACCGCCTGGCCCATGACTAGCGAGTGCTAAGCCGCCCAGCTCTGGCTATGCGCACGAATCAGTCCCAGGCACCAGGAAGGACTGCGGAGTAGGACCAGCAGGGCCCTGAGCCCCCCGCACTCATGGCCCAGCCCAGAGCTCCCCGACGTCTGTGGGGTGTTTCGGGGGGATGGGAGCTGGTGGGCGGGGGCCTCCAGGGTGAGGCGCTGCAGATATGCGGGGGTCGTCCGGAGGGGACGGAGTCAGCGGCAGGACTGAGGGAGAAGAGGGGCCCCGCGGTCGTGCTCCGTCGGGGTCAGCTTCCTGGGAGCGCGAGGTGGAGCGCCGGCCGTCTGTCTGTCTGGTCAGCAGTGCAGTTGTTGGTGTGGTTTCCTGCGCAGTCGAGGCTCCGAGGGAAGCTGCCATTCACAGCCCACCCGTGCCCCCCGGCTTCCGACGCGTCCAAAGAGAATTTCACCTGCCATTTGCGCCTCCCTGTGTCCGGGCCGCTGCTGAGGCGCGAGCTCGCGTGACTGAGGTTCCTATGGGACCAGCCCCGCATCTCAGGGTCTGCTCTGGTAGCTTCTGTTGGGCTGGGGTCTGAAGGAGCAGCCGTCCTGTGACCCTGGGCAAGCTGCGTGCCTTCTCCTGCCTCATCTTCCTAATCTGAGACGCGGGAAGGAACGGCGGGCAGGCACCACGTCGCAGGGTTGGGGCAGGTCATCTCACTAACACAAGCTGCGGGCTCACGACGAGATGAGGGTGCCGGGAGCACACGGCCCCTGCTCCGCGGACTGTGGGGGGCAAGCCCCGGCCCCGGGGTCTCCCTCCAGGCCGGACACAACGAGGCCATGCCCGTCCATCTGGGACAAAACCAGAGGCTCCTCCCGGAAATGCCCGCCGGGAGGGGACACACACCAGCTCGCTGCCTCTTGGGGGACCCTGACTGTGAGCCCCCACTGGTGGAAACTGCATCCTCCTCTCTGCCCTGCTGCCCTCTCTGAGGAACCACCAGAGGTCCCTTTAATTAGTGCTTTCGGTTAATTATGGTTTGTAAAGAAATAATAGAAATCCTGTATTCTGACCTGTCTCTGTGTTACTACTTTAAAATTGAAATTTCCTGAGGACAATCAAACTTCTTTTTAAAAGACAAGATGCAGGGGCGCCTGGGTGGCTCAGTTGGTTAAGCGACTGCCTTCGGCTCAGGTCATGGTCCCGGAGTCCTGGGATCGAGTCCCACATCGGGCTCCCGGCTCAGCGGGGAGCCTGCTTCTCCCTCTGACCCTCTCCCCTCTCATGCTGTTTCTCTCTCAATTAAATAAATAAATAAAATCTTAAAAAAAAAATTTTAAAAGACAAGATGCAGACTGCAACCTGACCCAGTTGTGGTCTGGTCAGAGTCAGGTGCAGGGTCAGGGTCAGGGTCAGGCGCAGGGTCAGGGTCGGGCGCAGGGTTGGGTTTGGGCACAGCATCAGGTTCGGGCGCAGGGTCGGGTGCAGGGTCAGGGTCCTGTGCTGTGCCCACCCTCTCAGCAGAGCTGTCTGGGGAGAGGGAGAGCCTCTGCCCTCCCCCCAGACCAGAAAGTTCCACTGGTCTGTAGGCAACACCACACCCTTCATGTAAAAGTCTCATCTACACCTAAAAAGGCAGTCGCAGTCCACAAAGAGACATGTGGAGGTGCAACCCCTCTGCCCCCTTAGGGGATGGGGTGGGCATAAACACTTACTTAGAATGTAAACTGAAGTTTGTAGCATTAGTTCCCGTTACCTGGAAATGCGATCAGACCCCAGTGCTCCCTGCCTTTCCTGCCCTGCGTTTACCGTCTGGCTTGTGGGGGGGCCCATGCAGAACAGAGCAGACTCGGTCCGCCACGACAAACACCGCATCACCGAGCAACAGTCTGTGACATACAGGGCCGTGGCCACCCACGGGGAGCGTTTCACTTGAGCGAAAGCTCGACAGACAACACAGGCATGCTCCGGAAGGACTTGGAGGCCGGCCCAGGGCCGCCTGAAATTTCTCTGATTTATGATCCTGGCAGCAAGCAAAACGGGGATCCCCAACACCTGCAACGCAGGTCCCCGTGGCCGGGTTATGGATGCCGTGAAAGCAGATGCAGGCCCATCGGGGGTGGGGGGGCGTTCGCCACGAGGGTGTGAACCCAGTCAAATCATGACACCCCTCACCCTGGAGGCCAGGACCTCCTCGGGGACCCCGGCACACCCTGTGCAAGGCAGGCCTTGTCCTGAACACCACAGAGATCTTTCCCAAGTGCATCTTCATTTGGCTGGAGATGGATGTGCCGTGCCTTCCAGCCCCTCATTAAAAACTAAAACTCTTACCAGGTTGAAGACCCAGACCAACCCCACTTTAATTTTTTAAAATTACGATCAGGGTAGCACCACATTAATGAAAATGGCATTCAGCTTGACCACCTCGAGTTTATAAGACAATTACCATCTTCGTGTCGTGATTCATGGGATTCAACCACCAAGAGGCAGTTAATTACGAAGGAAGAAGAAAGGCGGGTCTCATCAAATGGATCTTTTAGTCACAGACCCACACGTGGGGTCAAGCAGCCAGTCACATTAGCCCCTTCAAATGGCTCCCTAGTGGGCCGCACTCGCTCAGAAGGTGCCGAGCACTCGAGAGCCACACCTACTCGGGGCCTCTCCCGCCCCTGAGAGAGCTCACTGCGGGTTCACGACTCACTCCCCCGGGGAGCTTCACCTAGTCGCTTTCCTTTTCTCACCCAAGGGGAAGAAAACGCCAATACAGGTGTGAATTAGAGATTTGTTCTCCAGAGAGCAAAAGGGAAGTCGCTTACTCTGAGACTCTCCTGCTCTGGGGACGGGTTTCCCATCTTTCTGGAGAGACCGGCCGTCTCTGCATCTCTGCTCTGCCCCTTAGTCGGCCCCCCACCCCGCCACCAGGTGTGAAGAACGTCCTCGAGGAAAACAGATGCAGACCATTTCATGCTCCCGAGGAGAAGGTGCACGCACAATAATGAGACGACAACAGGGTGTCGCAGGTGACCTCCCCACGGCAGCTGTCCACGGCCAACGAGCACGCGTCCTAGACCACCAGTGTCTCAGGGAAAATCCCATGGCGGGAAGAGAAATCCATCGGTGGTGGAGAGCACAGGCCCAAGACAGACCCCAGTCCGCGTGAAGACCCGTCGCAGACGTGACCGGGGGGCCGAAGGCAACGGCTGCAGGCCCAGACCAGGTAGTCTGAATCCCGCTCCGCCCCTGCTGGCTGCATGGCTTGGGATGAGGTGCCCGACTCTCCCTGTGTCCCAGTTTGGGGACTGCGCAGCGTTGGCAGGGCAGGTTCCAGGCGCGGGTGCGGATGAGGCCCTGAGCACTGCGCTGGCCCGTCCCAGCCGCCAGGCTGCAGGGCTTCCTCGTCCCTGGGTGCCGAGGGGGTTGCACAGCCAGCAGGGCAAGTCAGGACACCAGGCCAGGCCCCACTGCCTGGACGCTGCCCCTGCCGGACCACGGCACCACGGGCCACGTGGAACCTCGTTGACGACGGACCGCCGTCTTCAGCGAGGGAACTCTCCCCACCCTTCCCATAGCAACCAGAGTAACAGGATTTCTAAAAAAGAAAACAACAGTGTTTTCAGGCCCCTAAACTTTAAGGGTTCGATCACAAAGTAGACACGTGAAGCTTGTGCCAGGCTATTTAAAATACCCTTCATTTGTCAAGAAAGGCAAAAACATGAGTGGCTGCACCCAGGTGTCCACAAACTCTCCAAGGAAATTCAAAGCGTCAGTCTCTGTGCAGCGTGGGACAGCCTCCAGGGTGTCCAGAGCCCGCCGCCCACGGCCCCCGCCAGCCCCCACCCCCAGGCCCCGGGGCAGGACCCCTCTGAGCAGAGCCAGCCCAGAGAGCTCCACGTTCTCAGGGTACAGGACTGCTTGCCACGTCTCGACCCCACAGCCACCACCTCCCGTAAAGCCGAGGCCCTGGGGTATCTCTGCAGAGCCTCAGAGTATTTCGTACTTCTTTGTAACACAATTTGCAAAAAAATAAGTTGAATAGGATTCTGGGGGCAGAAATCCATCCACACACATAATAATGCAAATGTCTCACTTCTCAAATCTTTATCTGATGGGGGAAAATTGCAGAGAGTGGGAATCGCTCTGAGAGAAAAGACCTGTCATTCCCAAATTCTGCCAAAAGAAAGACCAAGACGACAAAGGCTTAAGAAAAACCGCTTTGTACCTTTCAAGGAACAATCGGGACAAAGCAGCGCACTGCCTAAGTGTGTCCACAAAGGGCGGCTGGAGTTCTAGGGTTCTTTGGAGAGCATAATTTGTGGTAACAGGGCAGAACTGAGGGGTACCGCACAAAGCCGCTGGAGCAGGAGGGGCGGCTCATTAGGGTGGGCCGGGGAGGGAGAAAGGCCAATTACTTTCCAGGCTGCATAAAACACTGAGCGAGCACACTGAAAAGGAGCCGGCCCTCTCTGGGGAGGGACCCGTCTCCAGCTCAGAGGGCACCACAGAATCCCACCAATAGAGCACAAACAATGGCGCACAAAGCACCCACAGGGCGGCCTGGCCGGGGACGGCTGGTGGACGGGGCGGCGGCGAGCTGCCCGTGTAACGCGGAGGCCGGGGAGCTCACCGTGCGGGGAGGTCTTTATCACAGATGCCCCCGACGCAGAAGCGAACACAGGGGGAACCCAGAAGGGCACCCGAGATCCTAACGGAGACTCTCTGCCCGCGGCGGGGACAACAGGCGGGTTTATTTCCTTTTTTCTTCTAAATTATGCACGTGTGACTTTTGTAATGAGGAACACCAAAACAAGGGTGTTTAAAATACGGAAAATTTTTCACCCAATAGGACTGAGACTGAGTGAAATGTTTAGAACGTATGTGTGGGGAAAAGTATGGGAGAAAATATCCCAGATGTCAAAGTGGCTCCAAGGTCGCATTAAACAAAAAAGGCACATAAAAAAAGAAATGCCGCGTCTGATCACCTCTTCCGTCCACAGCGGATTTGTTAAGGCAGGTTGTTACTTCGCCGCAGAAGTGAGTGGGGCCTAGGAGGGCCTGCCGCACAAGGCGGGCCAGTGGGGCTGGGCCGCGGAGACAGGAACTCTCCATGTGGTTTACGGGAGCTATTTTACAAGGAGTCTCACCATAAATAGCTCATCTGAGTAGGACGAGCTTGGGACGTGCTGGAAGGGCTCTCCCCAACATCACAGGATACCGGGGGGATGCTGGAGGGCACCAGGGGATCCCGGGGGGACACGGGGGGACACTGGAGGGACACGGGGGGACACATGGGGGGACACCAGGGGGGCACGGGGGCGAC
>NC_138380.1:983113-1062169 GCF_054177405.1 Leptonychotes weddellii | reverse complement strand
ACAGCGGGGGACACTGGGGGGGGACATGGGGAGGATGCCAGAGGGACACGAGGGGGGCACCATGGGGGACTCTGTGGGGGGCACAAGGCGGGGACACAGGGGGACACTAGGGGAAAGTAGGGGACACCAGGGGGACCATGGAGGACACTGGGGGGCCACAGGGGGGCCACACGGGGGACACCAGGGGGACACTGGGGCCACATGGGAGACACTGTGGGAACACAGGACCATGGCCCATTCTGAGAGACAAACAGAATCCTCCCTCTCCTCCCGCGGAGGTCAGAACCATAGCAGGTACCCTGGGCGGCCCATCCCCCATCTAGGCCAGAGCCACACCTGCTCCCTGGGTGGAGGCCCAGTTCACAGCTCATTCCGTGTGACCAGCTAGTGACGCGTGGCCACCGCCGCCTGTCTTGCGACACCGCCTTGCCACCTCCACGGGACTTCTCGGTGATTTGGACTGGGCGACAACACGCCACGCGGGAGGGACGCTTCTCCAGGGTGAATCCCAGCCTGGGCCCCAGAACCTGGGCAGGACGGTTGCTCACTCTGCCCGTTCCCTGGAGCTCCGGCAGCGTCCCCCGCCCCCACCACTGCCACCCTCAAGCCACTTGGGCTGCAAACCACGCTACCCTGGCCCAACGCGCAGCAGCGTTAAGGGCTAGGTCCCACAACGTTCGTAAACTAACCAAAACAGCTCCACGACAAACACTGCTTGCCAAGGAATATTGAGTAATTTTATCCCATTTTGCAAGACGTTTTCTCAAAATAAAACTCAAAGACACACTTTAACTTATAGAAGCGAAAATACTTTTCTGCAGTCTTCTGAATCCAGAAGGGTCTTCGAATAGTCCCGTGTCAGAAGGAAAAGAGCTGCTTCCCTCGGCTCTCTTGGAGCCACGGCAATCATCCGCCCTTCCGCTCCCTGCCGCGCCGGCCCCACGGCTGGCCCTCAGGAACGGCCGTCCTGTGTTGTCCTCGAGTTATCAGGGCGAGAACCACATCTCGCCTCCCGAACCTGAAGACAGAAGTCATTTCCATCTGTCATCCTCCCACCCGGGGACCGTCTAGCACCAGGAGACAGCTGAAGAGCATGGTCAAGGTCGGAGGCTTCCTGCAGTCTCACGACGGCCATGAGTGAGTACATCCAACTTTGTCCACCAGCGTGTGATGTGCCTGAAACCCAGCGGGCTGCGCCCACTCATCTTCTCCCTTCGCTCTGCTCCTGATAAATATCAGACTCAAGTCAGAGGAAGGACGTGCACCATTTCAATAAGCGTCTTTCTCCGACAGTCCACACGTGGGCTTCTGTAACCACGGCTCCCTCGGGAACCCGGAGCTGGCTGGGCCATGGACGAGGCCCATCTGATGGGCATGCGGCCGTCGCAGCCCCGAGCAGCCCAGCCAGGCCGCATCTGTGCGGCAGGTCAGACCACAGACACCAGCCCCAGGCGTCCCTCCCGCCAGGAAGTTACAAGTGTTCTCGAGAAGTCCGCGGTGACTTCCGAGTTCACCGCTCCAGCCCCGTGGGCTCAACCTCCGTGAGCAGAGCCAGTCTCGAGCGGCCCCACACGTGTGGTTCAAATTCAGACGAGTCAAAGTTGGCAAGTCCGTCAAAAATAAATCCTGCACCTCTTCAGAGCAACCTGGGCCTGACATGGGCTGGGGGTGGGGGTGGGGGACGCTGTTTTCTGCAAAAAAAGTCTGTCACGTTCCTAACTTTCTTCTTGCTCAAAAGGTAATGAATTCTCCTCGTTTGTCATCATCACCGCCATCACGTCGGGGCACCAGCCCGGAGGCCAGCCGGCCGGCACCAATGATGGTTTGGAGAGCATTCCACGCGCCTCCCCCCACCGGCTCCGCTCACATCCGTGTCTTAGTGCAGTGCTTCGGTTAGCTTTTCCCGAGCAGCAGAGATCCCCTGCTGGGTGCTGCGTGTTCATCACGCAGATCTGGCATTTCGGGGGACCAGGGTGCGCCTCCCATGCACAGGAGGACACGGCAGGGAAGGAACAGGACTAGGCCTGTCTCAGTGCGCTGCGGTGGTGAAGGAAGCCCAGATAGACGGCTAGTGACAGAGACCACAGACGCTAAGGGCAGTGTCAGGGGAAAACAAAGGGTCCGGATGAAAGGGGGCTGGTCATCCTGGGCTGGGCGGGAAGGCTCGGTGAGGGTGTGGGGTCTGCACAGGCTGACAGATGGGAATGATCTGGAAGGATAAAGCCAAGTGGGAGGGCTTTCAGTGTGAGGGGAGCGGTCTGCACAAAGGTTCAGAGACAGAAAAGCACAGGGGATATTCGAGGGGCTGTGAGGAGCCGGCCAGGGACACAAAAGGTATTCACGTCCTTCCATTCTGCAGTGGCGGCGCCTAATTAAGCCAAAGGGCAGGGCCTGGGGGCGGGGGCAGGGGCAGTCCCCCACGCAGCTGCCTCTCCCTGCGCACGCAGAGGCTGCACATCGTTCTGGGGCCCAATTATTCCATCTGAAGCTGCTCTGAATGGCGACCTGGCGGCCTGAGGCCAGAAGAGTGCTCCGAGGAGCCCTGGGCCAGGTGGCTTTGCTGCTGCAGGCCGGAGACGACAGCGAGTCCCTCTCCACCTCCACTTCATCTCCATTTCCTCCGCTGTGAAACGGATGAAGGGCTCTGGCCTCGGAGGCCCCGTCAGGGTTTCTGAGGGTCTGTCGTGCCCAGGAAGGGCCCAGGTGCTGACCTTCAGAGGAAGTCAGCCAGGGTGCCGTCCCGTGGGTCCGGCAAGCACCATGGGAGGTGAGCTCTGGGGTTGGCAGGAGGAGAGGCGCTGGGAGGGTCCGGGGCACCAGCCAAGCCCTGCTTGGAGTCCATCGGAGATCTGCAGACTCACAACGTCCCCAGGAAATGCCCCGCACACAGGAGCAGGGAGGCCACCGTCCACAGTCAGAAAAGCAACAGCTCAAAGCAGCAGATAGGACAATCTGAGCTTTTGTCCTGGTTTCCCCTCATGTTTCAGTTTCAAAGTTTGGGGGCACCAAACTCAGGATTTTCATTCTCCTTGAATGTGGCAGAGGATAGGAAGGCCAGGGAGGGGGAGAGAGTCCCGAAACACGGAGACCGGGTGGAATGTCCCTTCTGAAAAACCATCTGGTTTTACAAACAAATCTGTATTTTATTTCCCCTACTCGGTGCAATTCTACGAATACTCCTTTTTGGTTATTCTTCTGCTTTGTTGTCTTCACAAAAAATGGAAGTGATAAAATGCTTCCTTACAGAACAAATCCAGGCCTTTAACTTTAATTAGAGAACTGAAGTCTAGCTGCGTATGGGTGCTGACTTCCTGTACAGTTAGCAATCCCAGCATTTATCACCCAAACTCCTTCAGCTGATTTCGGCCGAACGCCATAGAGTCAGTCCAAGTTTAAAGCTGTATGTCATGTTCATGTTCTCCAAACACCATATGGAATTACGCATTTTAAACATTTGGCCTTACTTGCTAATAGAAGCATCTCTGAATCTTCCTTTTCCCATTTTCCAAATAATCATACACACAGACACACACAAACATATACCCAGGCATGTAATTTTGCTGGTTCCTTTATTTTTAAATTCTGAATTTAAAAATTGTTAAATTTTCTTTAAGAAAGGCAGACTGCACAGCAGCGCCTCGTTTGGACGTGTCTGGAGTCTTGGGCCTGGACTGCCCGGTGTCCTCATACACGTGCTGCGTGGAGTTTGTCTGGAGGCCCTCGAGTGCAGCCACGTGTGTGCCTGGGACCAAGGTCCTCCTCTGCGGGAAAGGGGTCTTCTTTGACCAGCGCAGCTTCGGGGGGATGCACGCGTTGCGGAGAGGGAGGAAGCAGACGCCTGCTTCGGCAGCCAGATCCGCCGGATTGACCCTGGCGATCGCCGGGGCGGCCGATGACGTCGCGACCTGAGGGTCCTCACATCCTGGCTGTTTATTCGAAAATCTGGAGTGAGTACTTTTGTTCACAAGTCACCTTCCTCACTGGAGACCATTGGCGTGAACGTCTTGTACTTGCTAATAGAGAAACGACCTACCAAGATTCCATCCTTAATTATCGGCAATCCTCCCAAAGCAGAGAACCCCAATGGAGACGGAAATATTTTGAGGAATGAAGTTGAGGGATGACTAAGTAGATGGAGAAGAGAAACCCAATCACGTAGCTTCTCTAACGGAAGAGGAAAAGTCCTTACTGTTCAAATGACTGTGACACTGCACAGACCACATCCCATCCTGAGCACGTCTCTTGCTCACCTCCTCCAGGAAGCCCTCCTGGGCCACCCTGGGGTCCCTGCGGACCACCACAGCACTGTCTTCTCAAGCACATGCTCCACACCAGTGTAAACTCCAAGGTGAAATAAAGGTCTTCGCCATCCTTACTGTTACAGAAAACGTGATTCTTTCGTTAGAAGAAATTAGCTTTCTGGAAAGAAACCCACTGGGCCACTTCTAAGTTTGGCCATCCAGCCCTTCCCAGGCCCCGTGTGGCTCCGCTCCTCAAGGGTGACCCACATGCCGACACGGAATCCGCTCGTGGGCACCTGCCCCCCGAGGTGGGAGGAGGAGAGTGGGGGCGCCTTGGAGGACAGTGATGCTGACATGCAGTCCTCCCCTGGACAGGACAGACGGCCGAACCAGCGGGACTCGTGCCTCCGGGGCAGGGGGTCTGCTGGCTGAGTGGGTCTTCCTCTTATGACCTTGAATGGTCTCCTTTGACATTTGGAGACTGTCATCCGCCTGAGTCTCCTGGACCTGAGTGTGCATTTGCTCTTGGCAAAGCTGTCCCTGCTCGTGAACACACACCCTGTGCACCTCTGAAGGTTCAAGCTGTCGTTCCCCACCCCACCACCTCCTGTCCTGCCTTACCTTCTTCCATGCCATTCAGCACGGGGTATGCTCCCTAAGGCCCCCCAAGGGCTTGAGTCGGAGTGGAGGGCACCCCGGGCGTGTTGGCCGGACTCTGCTCAGCGCTGCCGTGCACGAGGCCGACCCTGAGACAGACTCCGGGCAGTGGTAGGTGTGTCATTCCCACAGGTGGAGAGCCTGACTTCGCAGGGCCACCCCTGGCCTCCCCCCCACCCCGCGCCCCCCACCCCCACCCCGTCGGGGAGCCGGGGAAGCCGGCGCAGAAGCCTCTCAGAGCTGGAAGCATGCAGTCTAGGCCTGCTGTACTTCATGGTGGGATGATCCTACACCCGCTCTCCAGCCCCCACATCTGCCCTCTGAATGCCTTCCTTCCCTCCTCCTGCCATTTTGGTCTCAATCCCTGTGAAGTCCATTCTGCATGTTTCCCTTTACGCTGTAAGCTTCTCCTGCCAGCACCCCTTATTCAGAGTAGCTCGGCATCCCCTCAGAATTGGAGGGCAGCCCGTCTCTGGGCACGCAGCCACAGGGTGGCTCCTGACGCCGAGGCCCCCGGCTGGTGCGCGGGGCGGGAGGGGGGCCTGGTGTGCAGCTACGTCCCCCTCACCCTGGGGTTATGTGAGGGGTGGCTTTGCTGCTGTCTGGTGCTGGAAACATGGGGAAGAAGCCAGCAGGACTCTCCACACCTGCGCCCTCTCTAACCGTGTGCCTCAGAATGCGCCGAACTTCGCAGAAGTCCGGATTTCCCCGCAGGTACATGCTTTCTTTACAGACGGTCTTAAGTTTTGGTTCAGAAGGTGTGCCCACCTCTGAGTCGGGGCCCAGAGGAGAGAGAGCAGCTGTTCGCATACGACCATTAACAAACACGCTGAGCAGGGAGGCGATCGATGGTTCCCTACCCCCAGCACCCCGATCGCCACAAATGACTGTCCTTCCACAGAATTTAGAACTGAGATGCACTTACACTTCCGTGACCTTCCCCGACCTTCAGCAGCCCAGTGAAGAGCACACAGCTCCTTCCATCCCATTTTGTGGCTGGGGCGCAGAGAGGCACGAGGCCCGGAAGGAATGGAGCGATCACGGTCTCTTTTTCCCATGAGTGCAAATATCGGGAAAGAAATGTTTAAGCTGAGACGTGAACCCCGAGTGAAAGGAGCCGGAGGACCGGCGTGCCCGCGGCTCCCCCACGCGCTGCCCTCCACACAGGGGAGCCGGCCCGGGGAGGAGGACAGACCTGGTCCCCGGCAGGAGCTCCTGGCTTGGGGCCGTGCCTGGGCCCGGGAGTCGCCCCTTCCGCACGGTCCCCGCCTCCAGGGTGAGCACGAAGGCTGTCCTCTCCCGTCCTCTCCTGCTCTACAGGCCTGTCCTTGCGGAGTGTGCCGCCCCAGTGAGGGGACACCCTGGCCCTGTCGTCATGAGCCTGTGGTGGAGCCATTCCTGCCCAGTGTCATCACGTGTGCTTGCTAATGCTTCCTGTGGTTTCACGGCAAACTCCTCGTCTTTAAGGAGTCAGAAACTGAGCAGAGAAGTGAATTTGACCACTCCTGACACCCCCATGGAGACTCGCACCACGAAGGGAAAGGTGCAGGGGCACCGTCGGGTCTGGGGCTCCAAGGAGGTCCTGCCCTGTCCCGTGTGCGAGTGCTCCCGGGCCCCCTGACTCACTCCGTGCAGTGGGAAGAGCGCTCGCCTGGGGCCTAAACGCTGTAAATTGCCCTAATTCAGCTCTGCCACCCACCCGCCGTGGGACCCGGGACAAGTCACAGCTGATCCGATGCTTACTTTCCCCACGTGGCCGCACGGGGTGCGCTGGGGGTCCGGTGTGGCTTGCAGAGCCCCTCCCTGGGCCCTGGTGGGGGACTGAGGGATAGGCCCCGGGAGCCTCCTGAGTGCGCGGGCTGCCCTTGGAGGAGCTCCCCTGGCCTCTGCAATATGGAAGCACACTCTGACTTCGACAGAAACCTGCATTAAAGCAGATTAAAAGTGTGAACCTTCATGAGCCACCCCCGGCTCCCTCAGCCTCCGAGGTGCGTTCTCCCACGCTGGCCCTCACGGACAACATGATCCACACAGGGCGAGCGGCCTGACACGGCAGAGGTGAAGCTGGAACTCCCTCCCCTCCCCTCGCCTGTCCTTCCTTAAGAGACAGTTATTCCGGTAAAATCCAGATCCGCTAACAGGCCACAAACATACAACAGAACGCAGCAACCCAGGAATGAAAAGAAGACACAGCATCCAGGCCCTGGGATTCCTCGCACCAGCCATCCCGAGCTTTTGTCTTCCAGATATCTCACTGAGTGGTCTGTTATTTTCAATTAAGTCTGATCTAATTATTATCGTTTGATCAAGGGAGATGGCTTGCTATATTAGGACAGCGACATGTCTCAGTTTTGTGTTTAGATATGTTTTTGGCAATCTTTCCAGCCTTCCGCCTCCTCTAGACTTATTTCCAAATCTCAGGAGCTATTTTTGAGGAGACACGTTGCACAGAAACTGGAGAATGGGCATGCAGCCGCGGCTTTTGGAAACTGCAGACTTGAAAATTTAAGGTTTATGAGAAAATGCACTACCAATTCACGCCTTACAGAACAACGTTCAGACCCAGGGTGGCAAGGAATCTAGAAGATTCAACGGAGCTTGTTGGCCCTAATTGATCACTTGAAACTGAATGCACACACAAACACACACATGTTTTCGAAATGCTCGGGACAGGTGCGTTCCTCGTGGCAAGGCAAAAGTCTGCAAGTTTTCCTTCGTTATCACGTGACTGTGTGGCGAGGCGTGTACTTTACAGTGAAGCCGGGGCCTCTTTCTGGGATCGAGGAGCTCGGGACCCCAGGACAAGGCCTCTCCCTCAGCAGCCTGGCTTCCCCTTGACCAGATGAAACATCAACTCAGTGACTGCAAAGCTTCAAGAGAGCTCTCCCGACACACAGAGGTGCTAATCACAGCTTCTTGCAAAGGCAAAACTAGTAAAATCCCAATTCTCAGGCTTGACTGGGTTAGGATAAAAACCTAAGTTCTTTAATAATATTTGAGGGCACTTTTCCTTTTATGAAGCAGGATAGATTTTCTTGCTGAGAAGTTGCACAAAAGTTATTTTGACCTGAAAATTTACGTGTAAAGCAAAGAAAGGCCGTTCTTTCTGACTGATACATAGCTGACTGAAATGGGCTATTTTAGGAGCTTGTGGTGGGGTTAGGCAAACCTCAGGAGATTCCCTGTTTTCTACCTAAATCGGAAAACGCTTCTCTAACGAGTGATTGTACCAATTACAAAAGATTAAGCTACCTTAGAAAAAGAAGGATCCCTTAATTCAAGGCCCCGGAGAATAAGCCAGCTTGTGACAGGCACCCTCCTCTGGGAGGGGCTGGCTCTCCCTTGCCCAGGGGGGATGAGGAGTTGGGCTGCATTCGGGCCACCGGCCCGTCAGCCGGAGTGGACAGAGCACCCCAATCACAGCCACCTCGCACCTAATGGGAGGTCACTCGCTGATCATCACCCGTGAGTGATATGCCCGCCGCGCCCAGAAGCGTGCTCTCCTCTGGGTCTGGTTCCAAAGGCCTCCAAGAGATACGGAAGTGTGCTGGGTATTGTGAAATAACCCATCAAAAGAGGCTTGCTGGAAATTCCACGGGAGTCTGTGCGCTCGTGTGGGGACGGGGGTGTGGGCCGGCCGAGCGCTGAACTCCTGCTGCAAGGTGATCAAACCCTTCGGGAAACGGATGCAACATTCAAACAAACTCAGAGAGAGAGAGGAGGGAATGTGTTCGAATCATCTCATCGCCTCCTTCGGCACTTTCACCTGATGGCCTTCCGCAGAAATGGGACTCCCGTGCGAGGAGTCGTGTGCTGGGCATCACACCTCCTTCCACACCAACCCGCACACACCAGCAGCAAGCAGACACGTGCACACGGCATATATATCATGTACTGACATGCCAATTTGGGGGGAGAAAAAAGAGTACAAGTAAGAAATTATCTTTTTAAGTAATGAAGTACAGATTTAATCCAAATACGCTATGTTTCATGTATTTAGAAGAAAAAATAACGTTCAGTAAAACACTGGGGCAAAGTTTGGTGCCCATTAAAAAAAATGGCCTTTCCAAAATGGATTTCCGTTATTCTGAAAGTTAATATACCTAGTTCTTTCAAGTTTGAGGAAATTAAACTCTGATAGATTATCTGGTAATACTGATCCCTCGGAAAGTGCTAACGTATAAGTCTATCAAGAAATATTTGATTTTCCAATAGGTAAAGCAAACAAAAATATCACACACACATACACGCATGTAAGCTAAGCTTCAAGATGCTGGCTCTATGAAACAGCTCTATTCTGAGGAGGAAGAGAAAAAAGGTTTAAACGTGTTTGCACTGGGACCTAATACTGCAAACTACTCACTGTTTTGAAGCAATTTTGAGACAAGCCCGCCCACTGATTATTCTGGAACACTCCATGAGTGCACTGTAACTAACCCAAAGCCACAGACCATGAATTATGAGCTCACGGGGGCTCTGCATCATCGGCCGCCAGGAGCCTGGGAGGGCAAATATTAGAAGGTGTGCGTTGCTGGGGCTGATGTGGGCCCGGGCTTTACAAAGGGTGGGCCGCGGGGTGGGGCGTCCCCACCTGAGCTCTCTTGCAATGAGGCCACTGCCATGCTGTTTACCCGCACACTGAAGGATCCTCCTTTTTGGCTCTCTGGGAGGAAGAATTCCAGAGGCCACCAGCGCCTCCTTGGGACCACCAGCCCTGAGCTCCCCCTCCTCACTGCGGACCCAAAGGCTCCTTGTGTTCTGATAAGAACACTCAGTTCCTCCATTTAAAGGGTAAGTTCACATTCTGACATAAATAAAACTTATTACCTCGCCGCCTGCCGTTCCTCATTCCCAGGCAGCTACTTCTAACCTCCGTACACAATAACCTCCGTCTCTTTCAGAGAGTTTATAAAAATGATTGAGTATGAAATAAGGCATGATATTGAATCGCTCCATTTTCCTCGTCACCCGGTGTTGGGAATTAAGAGGAGGTTTATCCAAACTTCACTTGTATTATAGGATTAGTGGGGTGCAGAAGTTCAATGGTTTAAAAAGAAATACAGTGTGAAGGCAACTTTTCCTGAAATTGTTTTTACGTTTGCAATACTTTAAACAACTTCTCAGACAGACTTGAAGCTTGAAAGGGGGTTTCAGTGGTAGCTCTGGAAAAGCCAAGTTTAGTGTGGATGCATTCCCGAGTTAATACCTGCTTCATTTACAAAGGCAAACATCCTCTATTTGCGGCTACTTGGTTAAGAGCCCTTCATACATGACTCAGCGAAATCTAGAGGCAACAGCCCTGAGATCCCATCCCTGTTGGCGGAGTCCTGCTCTGCTAACCACAAACCAAAACAACTCAACAGCTCCAGCACTAGCGTCTTCTCCCCAGTGGACCGTCCACTTTGGGCCAAACGTCTGCATTTAACCAGAGTGGTTCCCTGAGAGGTATTTCATAGTGATTTCAAAACTAAGCCCATCACAAAATCTTTATAATAATTTCATTTCCAAATTTTCCTAGATCATATTTTCAAAGGGAAATTTTTTTCTGTGCTTCCCCCCCCTTTTTTATTAATCTGGATTGAAGAAAAGCACACATTTCATTTATTGTCTGGATTACAGATTCTTATTAAACAAACCAGAGCTCATTATAAAATCAATATCAACTTAACCACCATGCCCCCAGGAGGAATAGCAAAAAGGTCACTCCAAGAAATTCAAACAATTTTCCTGCTGGAAGGGCATGATTTTAATTACAGATACTATTAATTAGAGCTGTCACCGGGAAGATTTTTTTCTGTTAATTATCACAAACTCAGTTCTAAGTGTGCAATTTCAACCCGTATTTTTGCCAAACTGAGTCATTTCTGCATGCAAGCCCAACCTTTCCATTCTATCAATATTTTATATTTGAATTTCAAAGTGTATCAAAGGACGCCATGCTTTCTAAAAATCCACCCCTGTGTGATCTCCCGTCTCCTGCACACAGAACAGAACTGGTGTGATAATTTATTTATGTCCTGGCACAGACATGGCCCAGAAGCCCGGGCATCCTACACTGATGGTCTTGCTCAATAGAATTTCTGGATAAATTCTTACTAGTTTAAGTGACATTTTTTCCTGGGCTTCTTCTTCAAACGTGATTTTTCTCTTGCTTTGAAGCAGAGCGGTGCGCTGGGTCTGAAATGCCACCTCCCACACATTTGAAGGTGTCATTTCTTTATGAGAGAAGATCATACTGACCAGCCTTGTGACCTCCAGAAAGCCAGCGCTTTTCTCTCTTCAGTGACAATACCAAGAATTTTTGAATGGGGGGAGAAAGCTATCTCTTGGTCTCTTTTAAGCATAGTGATTTTATAAATTTATCCCAGGTCCTTCTGTGGGCCAGTGTCAGGGTGGCCCATGGAGGAAAAGCAGCTAGCTCAGACAAGTTCCTGGAGGGCACCTCGCAGGACAGTTTGGAGGGGCGGGGGTTCTAGAAAGAGCTTGAGACTCCCCCACCCCCCATATAATTGTGATGACTGAACAGTCAACTTATATATTATTGTAAAATATGAAGCCTTATTTACAAGACAGACCTATTACACATTGTAATCATGTGAGTAGAGGAAACAAAGAATCTAGTCCAACGGGAGAAAATATTTCACAAATATATACTGACTGAATTTCTAAAACGATGATTAAGTATTTTACCTTCCCAAATGGGAACGATACCGAGTTGTGCCCTGACTTGTCTACGCTACGGGCTGGCGTTGCTCATTCTCACTGCAGGACGTCACTAAATATAAAGTGCGTGCTACACAACATCCAAAAATCTTTTACTGTCCGGTTTGGTCTGCATCTGCATCCTCACATTCTCATTGGCTTCTGACTCATCTCCAGGTGTGTCTGGAATGGTTAGGAGTCCCAGCACCCAGCCACCACCCTCACTCGCATGGAGACGCCCTCGGCTTACTTCCCACTGATCAGCATTAGATTTCACTTTATCCAAATACTAGCAGGGGGTGGCGATGGGTCAGGTCAAAGGATCTTTTCATAGAAGACCCGGAGGAAGTCGATGATTTAAGAGACATCTTCAAACATCTACACAACCAATTTATCTTGCAACTTTGGCATTTTTCATTAACAGCAGCCAAACTAAGAAAGATAACAGATAATACATAATTCATGTTTTGTACTTTTTCCACATTTCTAATGAGCAACCTGCTTTCACAGCTAACTGAGACGAGCCAAGAACAGAGTAAGATTAACACAAAGCAGTAAAACTGTGGTTACAAGGTATTTACGTGAATGCTGATGAGCAGTTTCAAACCGTCTTCCTGAAAGAACCCAAACTATGACTACATGAAGCACTGGGAACGGGGAGGGGCCACAGACCGCGCGCACTGATGAACAGAACCCAGCAGAACCCCTACCTGGTAGGCATTGGTGGCATCTGGGCCGGGGTGCTCCCCCAGGTCCGAGAGCTTCTCCTGCAGCCGGGAGTGGGAGGTGTGGCGCAAACAGTAGATGACACCAGAGGCCAGGAGGACCCCAACCATGGCCACGACAGAGACCAGGGTCAGCACGATGAACGGGGTCGAGTCCTCTTGCTCTGCTCCGTGTGGCAGAAGCTTGAGTTTGCTTTTCTGCAGAACAGGAGAGAAGGCGCGCACGTTAGTACCTAACAAATTATGACCTCCTGGAAACCACCCTTTTCCAATGCAAGGTAAAGGTAAAGCTCAGCACAGCACCATGCTGGCATTAAAACAGCCACAGGGGGGCCATCCGGAACAGCACCCCTCAAACAAGGAGGGAAGTTATTTCTAACTAGCACACTACAGATTGCAACGTTTTCAAAAGAAAACTTAGAAGCATTACTTGTTCTCCTGAAGGCCACCGTTTTTCTAACCCTAACAAGGCAAAGTCTTTGGCAGCTGATTTGCAGCTTTAAGGAAAAGCGCACATCCCTTCTTCAAACAGGTGTGAGGAAAATAGAGCAGTTTATCCTGAGCATGCACCACAATGTTTTTTTTTGGGGGGGGGGCGCGGTGCCGGGAGCACAGAGAGATCAAACAACTCTACAGCACACAGCACAATCAGGGACAGGTAAGTTTCACATCCACGTTCTTGGAGACACTGCAGGAGGGCCGCCTCTGGAGGAACCTTTCCTTGACATCCCCACCGACCTGAGCCCCTCTGCGCGCGCGCCCGCGGGACACACACTCCAACGCCGCGCACCTCAGCGCTCTTCCTTGAAAGGAGCTGCAGGGCATTTGGAACACGACGGTCCACGAGTTCACTTCTCCGCGGCGTGGAGAGTAAGGGAGACAAACCATCAGATTCTCATTGGTTTTTTTTTTGGGGGGAGATCCTTTGGGTGCATTTCACTAGTCTTCACGTGCAAAAGGTGCATGTTGCTCGCCCGTTAGCTTCGTTAGCAGGTGTATTAGCCACAATTAAAACGCCCCGGGAAGACGGAGAGGACGCGGGCGCGCGCGGCTCCGGCCAGCACGCCCTCCACCATTACTCGGTAAATGAATGGAGACGCACGCCCGCGCCTCGGTCCCGGTTGCTACAAGATGAGAACAATTAGCAAACTCCTTTCCACCACCTAATTTCGCGTGGTAACAAAATGGATTTTTTCCCCATGAATGCCTGGCCGGCCTATTCATTATGTGTCTTGTATTAGTAATTTTCTGCTCTGTATCCAGCCTTCCCCCTCCTCATTCCCTCCTGTCTCCGAGTGTACACAGGGCCTCTTATGTCAGGCCGGGCCATTTTTAGCTTGTAATCATAAAGGCCACCAAAGCAATTATCGCCGGTCTTGACTGGAAAAGCTGGTCATTAATTAGCCTCCTTTTGCCTTCGGTGCCGCGGATTAGCTGGTGCCGGGACTGAGTTAATGGAAACGCGGGTTAAATGAGAAAAGACGCTGGATTTTCTTGCCTGGATGCGCGGCTCCAAGGAGGACCGCGAGGCTGGCAAAGGGCGGGAGGCTCACGGAGGGCGGGGAGGGCGGGGAGGGAGGGGAGGGGGCTAGGGAGAGGGGAGGGGCGGAGGGGGTGGGACGACGGGGGGAGAGGGGAGGGACGGAGAGGGAGGACCCCCGGGTGGGGGTGGGGGACACGGAGGGGCGGGGGCGCGGGAGGGTCGCGCAGGGCTGCCCGAGGCCGGTGTGGCCGTTCCCGCCCGCCGCCCCCGGCGTGGACCCCTCCCCTCCCCCCTCCCGCTCGCCCCTCCCTCCGCGCCGGCACTGCCGCCTCCGGAAGGTTAAAGCTCCGGGAGCCGCGGACCACCCCTCCCCGCCGCCCCAGTTCCCTCCGCACCCCTGTCTCCGCCCCTGGCGGGGTGAGAGCCAGAGCCCGGTAAATAAACCGCAGGGACCCCACCCCGCGCAGCGAGGCCCAGCAGGGCGGGAGGGAGCGCGACCGGCCCGGCCCAGCTCCCCGGCCCCGCGCGGCGCGCTGCTTCGCGCCCCTCCGGCAGCGGTGAGCGCCCGAAGGCCAGCGAGGCTCCGGGCCGGGGTCTCCGCCGCTGCCCCGCGTCTGCGTTCCGCGGCCGCGGAGGCCGCCCCTCCCCTCCCCGAAAGAGGCCGAATCGACACCTCCGTGGGGCCGTTTCCAGGAGGACGGTTCGCTCTCCCCGCGCCCCCCGCGGGACAGCCTCGCCTCGGCAGACCGAGCAGGGACAACAAAGGAGGCGGCGCGGCCGAAGGAGGGGCGTCCGCTGTCCCCCCGCCTGGGCCGGGTCCGCCTGGCCGTCACTACGCGTCCCTCAATCCCGCCCCAGTGCAGACCACTGGAGGTGCCCGCGTCCTCACTTAGGCCAAGCGCCAGCTCTGGGGATCCCGCCCAGGCGTCGGGAGGACCCCTCGCGCCCACGTGGTTGACGGCGCCCGGGAACAGGGACTTCCTGAATCTTCCTGCCTGGCGACGTGAAGCGCACACGCGTGTGGTGGCCAGCCCGGCTCCGAGAGGACGCGCAGTGCGCACCCGACAGACGGTCGCACGCGCGCCAGGGACCAAGGCCTGGGCTGTGGGTGCCGGGCAGTCGGGGACGCGGGGTCCCGCTGCGCAGGGTGCCCGCGGGCTCACCGTGTAAGGGGCACGGGGTGGCCCGGTTGTCACGCGATTCCAGGTGGGAGGCCACGGAGGCAGGTGGCAGTGCCCACACGTCAACCTGGCCCAGGTCTGGGGCGAAGGAGAAACTCCGGGTTGGACACTCAGCCGGGAGGCCAAACCGAAGCTCTTCCCAGGGCGGCAGGGTGGCCCAAACGCGGCTGCCACGGCTGGCTGGGGCACTGACGCTCACCGTGACCCACGATGCGCCCGGCAAGCGGGGGTAGAGAAGCAAGCAGGGCCTAACCGCTGCCCCTTTCGCAGCGGGCGTGGAACTAACTCAAAGGTCAAAGAAAAATGTCAAGGAGAGTGACTGCCCCCAGAGCTTGGGTCCCTCCTCTCTGGATCCCGCTCTCCCTCTTCCCAGTTGCTCAGCACCACCATCCCCCTCCGGGTCCCAGGTGCTGCTGGAGGAGAAGGGAAGCGGGGAAGGAAAAAGGACAGGACCCCGTGCCCACCGAGTCCCATTTTCTATGATGTCCTCTAGTTCCAAGCTGCGTGGGCTGGAGCTGTCCCAAAGAGAAGGGCCACAGTGGTCTCAGGCCGGAGGGAGGTGCCCAGGCTCCCCCCCCCCCCCCCCAGGCAGCCCATCCGCCAGGAGGCCCTTCTGGCAGCCAGGGGAGGGGTCGATGGCTGTGGACAGCCGGCCGGTCCAGCCCGCACAGCAGGGGCAGTCAGTGACAGGAGCGTGGGCGGGGAATCAGGGGGTCTGAGCCAGAGAGGGAAGGTGGTGGTAGGGCTAACGGACCCACCGGGCTCGTGACAACGAGGTCACAGGATCCTGGGGCTGGGCTCGGAACTCTCTCTCCAGCCCGCCCGGGGCTACTCAGCTGGAACCGGAAAAGTCACTCTTCCTTGCCCAGCCCCCCTGCCCCCCCAGTGGTTCCGACCTACCCAGCGAGGAGAGGAAGGGTCCAGCGGGAGGAAAAACTGTTGCTGGTTGCTAGTCAGGTCTTAAGAATCCCGGAAGAAACGAAAATTTATAGAAATTTTTCAAAAAAAAAAAAAAGTGACCTCCCCTCTTTGGCATAGTGATTGAGTTAAAATAACTCTGATTATTTTATTTCCTTTTTTTTTGTGGAATTAAGAAAACAAACAAAACTTCTAATCCCTGCTAACCACCAGCTTTAAGAGAAAAGAATGAGCCTGATATCTGCTGGAGAGTGAGTTTGATCCGAGGTTCTGCTCCAGGTGTGACCTGGGTGGGGCAGGCCTCAGCCTCCTCCCCTTCTGGGTCCCTGCTCCCCAAGGCTGAGCAACTTGAACTACATGTGCTTTCCCCAAATTTTGTCCTGGGGCTGGGCCCTGCAGAGAGCCCTCGACTAATTAGAAGCATCCTGTCAGTCTTGACTTGGAATTGAAAAAAAATAATGCTGAAATATTTATGACTTTGACATTTACAGTCAGGCGTCTTTTAAAAGCGGAACTGTACGGTGGCTGAGGTCACACAGGAGTGCTGGTAGCTGTGCACCCCAGGATGTAGGAGACACACACACACAAGCACTTAATGCTAAGTTCCAGATGCAGGAAAAGTATGGTTTTAAAAAATAATCAGGAATAATTAAGTCAATTTTATATCAGGTTAGATGTATCTTGACAGTAAACTGTGGTATAATATTGCATATTTCTTCCACTCAACCATTTCCACCTGCAACTCCTTGAATTTAGAATGTAAAATATTGCAGAAGCTATGATTTAAGATAAATGTGACCACAGAGACAATTTGTGGAATTGCTCTTAGGAATTAGAATCTACAGACGTTGTCCTGACCTATTTAAACTATTTTGATCTGTGCTTGTAAGTGAAGGTGCATGGGGCTTCCTTTACATTGTCTTCTGAGCCATTTATGGCAAAATATCTTCAAAACTTTTTTTCTTTAGCTGTCCATGTGGTAAGCTTAAAAGGAAAGAGAAAAAAAGAGAACATTTTATGCCCAAACTTGGTTGTGAGAACTAAGGCAGCACACAAACACAAAACTTCATGGTAACAAATATTTGTGGACCAGTAGCAACAGTGAGCGTTTTTCCAAGCCTGTGAACAGTTAACAATAGCAGCCCCGTGCCTAAGCCACTGACTTCAATTTTAAAATACACTTGTACCCAAAACTTATGGGCACAGGCATTTGATTTCATTACTATGGAACTTCTAACCTGTGCATGTTTTCATTTGTATCATTCCTAAGGACTTGGTTTTGCAAACCCAGCCTCATCCTATGTTCCTCTGCACCTTGACGTGACTATGATTGCAACGATCCCTTTGCCTGTAAAATCTAGAATTTGATTTTAGAGACTACTAATTAGTTGCTATCACAAATCGGTCTTTGCTTTCCCAGATGAAAAATTTTAGAATTATTTGGAAATTTCATGCTAGATTTACCAAAATGTACTTACTAAAATACAGTAACTATGACTCTAAAGCTGATCAAAAATTTTCATAGTTTTCAGGCCATGGGAATGACCAAACTTAAAAATACAGGGGGAGGGTAGTGTCTTAAAATATTTCAAGTGTATTTTTTAAAGCTGTTAACTGAACTATTTTTAATTTGGAATTTGCCACAGAATTCTCATAAATGAGAGAAGTCAGGCGGAAATAATCATGTATTAATTCTCTGCATTACAAAATCTTTTCAGAAGCTATTATCAGAGCAAGAGGCATTTCGGTCTGAATCCAGGGTGGGAGAAATCCTTTGTGCAAGTGAAAGCCATTGTTCCTATCACAGATGAAATTGTACTTGCAAATCTGCCATTCAAGTAGCCAAAAAAAAAAAAAAAAAAGCCTATATAGGCAAGAGAAAAGAATGTCCAAGAAATAATTATTCTTAAATGAAAATAAGTGGGGATACCCTGTTTTAAAATAAGCCATTTGTTTATTTTTAAGGCATAGACACAAATATAAATATGCAAAAGATAATAAATTGTCTATTTACCAGCTTTAAGCACTCCTAGAACATCAGTTTTCGGAAACTACTGTTGTAAGACATCAGAGAAGATTTACGATATTTATGTTTAAAGGGGGAAAACTACCGTTGTGTGAACTAATTTTTAGTAGAGCTTGATACATAGCAAATTGTCTCGGGGACAACAGAGAGCGACCAGCTGAGAACAGACCCGGAAAGATCAGCCCCCCAAGAGAAATCCTGCCCCTAGCCATCTTTCAGATTCTCCGCCGGCATTCTTACTACCAACAGACTCACACTCGGCCAATACACTTGATGCGTCCGCTCCCGACCCGTGTTTTCGGCGTGCAAATCGGTCCCCGAGGCCTGCTCTGACTCGCGCAGTAGCGCGCCTCCTCGGTCAGGTGTTTTCCCAGGCGCCGTGGTCTCAAGAAGTTTTCCCCGCAAGAACCAAACCCTCTTCAGGATTGGAGTTTTTGCCCATCCTCCTCCTCCGAGGCTAAGAAGCTCCATCCGAGACTCGACCAGCCTCACGGGTCAGGACCCCGCCGCCGCCGCGGTGCTACTTGGGGCACAGATCTGTTTTGGGGCCCTGCCGGGCTGGACGGACTGCGGGCTTTCTCACCTCCCCTGCCCGGTTCCCCCCCGCCCCCCACTTATTTACCGGAGCCCACAGAGGTCCGAAAGGTCAGGCCGCAGCGCGGGACAGGCCACAGCGCCCGGGCCGAGGGCTCCTGGGGGCCGCAAGTACTCACAGCACTGAGGGGTTTCCAAGAGGGCCCGGCCCCCTTCCCCAAGGGGACAATGCCGTGGCCCAGCCTCCCCGCCACAAAGCGCGCGGGCAGTGGGGCACCGGCTGAGGTCCCCAACAACGCCCGCATCCATCCACCCGGGAGCCGCACAGGCTCACCGCGCACGTCTCTGCGGCGCTCCCCCCACCACGGCCACCCCCTTCTTGGGAGCCAAGTGGGTGTGCTTGGTTGGGTGGGGGGCGTTTCCTCTTGGGTTGATAAAAAGAAATGAGCTTCCCACCCCCTCCTGCACACAAACCTTTACCTCCTCGCACTTTCGCTTGCATCTAAATTCGGGGAAGGCTGGATGGGCAGAGACCACGTGGACACGCTGCGCCCTGGACCCCAGGCGGTGAGGCTCCGGGTGCCGAAGAGGGACCGCTGTCTGCGGACTTAGCTCGGGAACTGGAACCCAGTGCGGGAGGACGCGCAGGGGCAGGGGGCCGGAGGCAAGGCCGGAGCAGCAGGCCAGCCCCGCGGGGACCTGCGCAGAGAGGGTCCTTGCTGCCGTCGGGGTGTGCGTTCCGGGGCCCTGGCGACTGTGACAGAGACCCCCCCCCAACCGTCCAGCGTGGAGCGCGGCGAGTTCAGCGCACTGTGTCACAAAAGGGCGGGAGACTCTTTCCGGCCGTAAAAGCCAATTCTGCTGTGGTTTCAACCCCTAATTTTGGTGTCCGTCTGATTGCCTCGAGTGGAACTACTCTAGAACCTCGAAGGAGGCTACAGTTCAGAACCACACAGGTAGTTAAGGAAGGCAGGAAATGAAGTCCCTCCTTCAGAAGTTTCTCTCCGCGAGCACGCGGCCGCCTCACCTCGGGGGGACCGAGAAAGCGCAGGTTCCATTTGGGGGAGGGGAGGTGGCCACTCCGAGACGCTTCTCCAACTGGTGCGCGCGCGGGGGGGGGGTGCTCAAAAGATCCTGCAATCTCACCCACGACCCCACCTGCTCCTCGATCGCTCTTCCCTGCGTACCCATCCCGTGCCCCTTAACTGAAACACCCCATGGCACACAGGCGCGAGCCCCGACCAAAAGAGGACAGTGAAGAGCGCCCCAAAAGGGGCGGGAGGAAAATGTCCCCGCGTTGGCTCCCCTCCATCCTGGCTGCCTCTTCTTTTCCCACACCCCTGCCCATCAGCGTGTGCTCCGTTCCCCCCCCCCCACGCCCCTCTCTCTTGATGGTCTGAACTACCCGGGTGGCGAGGGGAAGTCCAAGAACGAGGGCCCCAGCCCAGTCCTGCCAGTCTCCAAGGGGCGGGGGGCGGGTAGGACAGCTGCCACCCCCTCTCAATCTCTGCACCACCAACTGGGTCACCCTGGGATATTTAACCAAAACCCACTGGGGGATGACCTCAGACCTCCCTCCGCCAGCCAGAGCCTTTGACAGGTGTCCTGCTTCGAGTCTGAGTTAGCCCCTGCCCTGGGCTCTCCGACGTCCAGGTTGCCCATCCAAGCCCCCAAGCGCACCCTCCACCCTCCCCAAGCTCTGGTTCCGCGCCCTGCTACCTACCCGCCTGGCGGTGCCCTCGGTGGGTCCCTCCTGCTTCCTCCCTCCCCCACCCCAGCCTCTCTCCTTTCTCCTGCAACCCTACCGGTGCCCGCGCCCCGGCCCCGAGCTCCTGGTTACCTGCAGAGGGGCCGGTGCCCAGCGCCCAAGCCGGAGGGGGGCGGGGGCGTGCGCCGGGCCGAACAGCCTCGGGGCGCGGCGGCCGCGGGCAGCGGCGGCGCCATCACCACGGCTAGCCGTTTCCCTGCGCCCGAGCCACAGACGAGCGGGTCCATCCTGCTTCTGACCACAAACTTCTCGGGAGGCCGGCGTAGACAAAGGTGCCGTGCGTCGTGGCTCCAGCGGCGGCTGCAGCACCCGCTCTCAGCCCGCGGGCGCCGGCAGCTCTGCGCGGCCGCTCCGCCGGGCTCTGAGCGCGCCGCTCTGGCCCGGCCCCGGGGCGAGGCGCTCGGGGCCGGGGCGCAGTGAGGACGGGCGCGGGGCCGACGCGGGACAGTCCCCGCAGGGCCACCGGCCGCGCGCGCAGCTCCATCCTGCGCGGCCGCCGCGCCCCGCCTTATATCCGGCCCGGCGCGCACCCGGCCCGCGGCGGCGCGGCTCGCGGCCCAGCCACCGGTTGCTATAGCGATGTTTCCCCCCCCCCCACATGTTGCTGACAGCAATTGGCTAAGGGGCCGCGGCTCTCCGAACACCCTCTCCCGCCCGAGACTATGAATGGACATCGGCTTTGTCAGTCATTCGTACAACGCCCGGGCCTTTGCCTGTTCTTTCTTTTCAGCCGTCCTCCCTTCCACCGCTCCAGTGCACTTCAAACCCGGCAAGTTCAGGGTAGCGCTCAGGGAAGAGGGGACTCGGCAAGAACCGTCAACCCGCATGGCCTTACCATGACCTCTGCTATGGGAAGGGTGGGGGTGTCGAAACTCCGCAAGAGGAAAATTTATGACAAATTGTTCTTTCGAGTTAGTTTTTCCACTTTTGCCATGGGGTGCCTTTTGCCTTCTTTCCAAATCGAGGCAGGTCAATGACGCTGGTAAAACAAGAGAGTAAATGCCCTTCCTGAGCCTCCCCCCTTTACTCTCAAGTGTTTAGGTCTCCAATTCGCGTACAAAGCGCATTGCCCGACGCAGGAAGGAGTGAGAACTTTGCCACCTTTTCGCCCAGGCGCGGTGCAGGTCTCTAGCCCCAAAGCTGGCCTGAGGCGGCAGTGAAACCGTGGAATCCATCTGCCTTCTTGCCGCCACAGGTCAAAGGCCTGGCCTGGACCACTGCCTAGCAGGCAAATGGAGCGCGGGGGGTGGCGTGGGGGGGAGTCGCAGGGCTTTACTCCACTCGCTGGCTCCTCCCCAAGCTCCCTGACCCTGCTGGAGTCTGGGGGGCGACTAGGCCTGCTGGGCCCTGTGATTGGCCTCCCGCAGACGCTCAGCCACCCCATCGCGCTCCCCTGGCCCTTCTCCCCCCCACACACATTCTTTCTCTCCCAGCCCTGGACCCCCAGTCTCAGCTACAGGTGGGGGCACCCCGGTGCGCTACGCCCTGGGCGAGCAGCAGAGACCTGAGAGCTGAAACCCAACATCTGTGTGTACAATGCGTTCTCCGAGGCCCACAGCTGCAGGAACAAGAGGAAGAAAGAAAGGAGCGGGGAGAGACCTTGTCACATGCAGATGACAGTCTGCGCGGGGCTCTTTAGTTTCTCCTTTTCTGGAAACCCTGGCGCCCTCCTCCCAGTCCCCCTCTCCCACTGCCTCACCATTGTTCCTGCGCTCGGGACAGCTGGAGACGGCGGCCCGCGCCGAGCAGGGCGGCCCCTCCTAACCCGACGCCCCTCCCGCCCCACAGCCGGCGGCCCCCCGGCGCCCGCTCCGGGCCCCTCCAGGGCCAACTGCACTCGCCACTCCCAGTCCCAGCCGGCCCGCCCGGGCGGAGCTAGCACCGCGTCCGGTCTCCTCCCCACCCTTCCCCTCAGGCGTTGCCGCCAAGACCTGCCCCGCCGTCGCTCTTCTCTCGGGGAAACGCCGGGGCCAGGGCTCAGGGGAAGGGGTCGTTAACAGACATGAGTCGAGTGCCTGCTTGCCTGTCTAAAAGTGTCATAAGGACCAGCTTCCTATGACCCAAGGCCTACGCTGAGTTCTGCTTTGATTTGGTATTTATAGCGGTCGGGAGCTCAGCGCTTCATAGAGCCCCAGGGCAAAGAGGTGGCACCTCCATCAACAGCTCCCGCAGGCCCAGGTGGCCCGAGCTCATCGCGGGCCAGGGCGTCCCGGGCTTCGGGAAGCGCAAGGGGAAAATGAGGTCCAGTGGAGGCCAAGGGGGAGCCTTGGGCTTCTCTCCGGTTATCCACCCCGCGGTGCACCCCGACCCCCGCATACATCCAGTAGGCCGGGAGGTGGTAAATCACCCGGGCTCCTGCAGCCCCGAGCCAGGGCAGGGCCTGCAGACCCTCAGGAAACTCGCTGGGGGCTCAGCGCTCGGCCGCCAGCTGGGCCTCCCGGTCGTCCAGGCCCAGAGACCTGTGCCCCGCCTTGCGTCACTCTCTGAGGGTCCTCCTCAGGCAAAGACCCGAATGGTGGTGATGCCTGTCCCTCCTCGCTGTCCTCCTCGGGGCGTGGGCCCACCCGGGAACCCCGGGCCCCTGCGTACTGCTCCAGCCTCTGGGGCGACCCCTGGCCCGGCCCTGGGAGGGGAGAGAGAGGAGGGGTTGCAGGCAGGGGCCGCGGAGGAGGCGGGAGGGGCCCCGGAAGCTCCAGCGGGGCGAGGGGGGAGGTCGGCGGAGAGGGGGCGCAGGCAGGGAAGGGAGGCCTGGAGGAGGGGACCTGTCGCCCTCAGCCTCTCTGGTAACCGGCCTCTCCATAGCAACGGCCTGCGCGCGCGCGCCTGTGTGTGTGTGTGTGTGTGTGTGTGTGTGCGCGGGCGCGCATTCGCGCGCGTGTGCAGAGAGTTCCTGCGCCTCCCCAGTCCTGGGTGGGGGTCTCAGAACCGGGGGGCGGATGACAGGGAAGGCCCCTCCAGGACCGGAGGGCCGGCCTCCAAGGTGCTGGGGACGCCGCGCGGGGCACCGGGCGGGGCGCGGGGTGGAGGGGAACGCTTCCAGGCCCCGTGCTTGGCCCAGGGGCACCAGGGCGCTCGGCCCTCATCGCCGGGGCCGCCCGCTGCGGTCTCAGGGCCCTAGGACCTCGGCGGAGTGGCGCTGACGAAGCGTCTTCCCTGAGACTCCGCGCGGCGCCTCGCGCGGCGCAGCGGGGACGACTTGGGCCGGGCGGCCGTGGCGGTTGCGCCTCCATCCTAGGCCGGCTGGAGCCGGGGCAGCCGCCGGGACCCGCGCGCAGGCTCGGGGAGCGCCCGGCCGGGCTCGCTGGGGCGCGAGGGGAACCCGCGCCGGCTCCCAACTCACCGCGACGCGCAGAGAGGCTCCGGGAGCCCGCCAGTGGCCGGCCACGCGCGCTGCAGGCCGGGCGGGTCCCGAAGACGCGGCCTCGGCGGCCACCCTCCACGCGGGCCGCCCGGGGCGGGCCCGCCCCTCTCGCCTTGCTCACGGCGAGGGCCGGAACCACAACCAGGTGTGAGGATGCCGGGGCGGCCAGCCCCTCGGTCGCCGAGGGGGCTGGGACCCCACGCGGCCACCCCGCTCTACCACGGCGAGAGGAGGTGCCTGGCTGCGTCTCGCAAGGGGTCCTAGGGTGGCCAGAGGGTCGGCGACCCCAGGGAAAGCTGGAGCCCGGGACAGGGCGTGCTGCTCAAAGCCAGATAGACTGTTCCTTACAAACATGACATGACATAATAAATAAGTAAGTACACAGATACATTTATTTTATTTAACTAGTTTCACTTGTCCCAAAGGTTTCACTTCCAACATCAAAGCACCACAGTCCTAATTTAATCTGAATTTAATGACCCACCTGTCTCTAGAGCTTTCCGGAAGAATGTGTGGGGAGGTGGTACCACTGAAGTCCCTTTTGGTCACTTTGTAAATGGTTAGATGGGCCTTAAACTCTGAATGCAGGTATTCCTAGGTAGAGAACTGTATTTTCTCACGGACACCTCGGTGCACACACAGTGTGTTCTTTTTGGGTCGGTCACCTTCCTCCCCTCCCTCCCGCCTCCCCTCCCCCCACGGTTTGGCCGACATCAATGCCTGGCTGTTTAACCCGCCGGCTCGGGGCTTAAAGATAAACGGATTGCCCAGGGAATTCATTAAAAGAACGTATTTGTGTTTTAGGTGCTGATCCTTTTAGTCTACTGTTTCAGAAACTGATAAATTAATCCACCAGATTTTCATTCTATTTTCCTTTATTTTCAAATCCTTTCTTATTTCCCGGACAGGAAAAATGTATCCTTTAATTCCTGAAAATACTTTAGAAAAGTGTCTTTTCAGTAATGTGAGACTAGAGTCAGCTAATATCTTGAAGAATGAATGATGGTAGGTGGGGTTTTTTTTTTTTTTTGTCATGAGAGCTTAGACCTCATTTAATAATAGATTTCAATTTTCAATTTCAGTGACATTTACAGAGAAAACTTTTAAACATGATGCAAAATGTTTTTGAGAGGCATGTTGATGGCAGTCATTTTACATGATAAATGAGTACATTATTCATATAGAAGTTAGGATTGTTTGGCTGATGAATAAAAAATATAGGATATGTAAAATTCCCCAAGATCTACAAAATATCTAAACAATATAAATAGTTTGAAATGATTTGTTGATCCTAATACTTCTTTAAAAGATCAGTTCACATTTGTTATGTGTAAAACCTAATGTTCTGTGATAAGAATCTCATTTTCAATTTAGGAAACACCAAACTATTATATCTTCCATATTTAAATGATTAGGATAAATTTCCAATGTACTAAATTATCAAAGAAAATGTATTTTTAAACAAAATAGAGAAAGACTGTCATGGGAAACATGATTATTATAAAGTAAAACAACACCTATTTCAGGAATTTTAAATAATATGGTTAAGTAGAAAATGATAAAAAAAAAAAACACCTTCTGGGATACCTGCTTGATTTCAGAAAATCTAAACTAATTTTGTTTTAAAAATAAAACAATAATTTGTAATAATGGTATACAAATTATATTTAAAATACTTCTGATTTGTAAATCCATTTATAAAAATGACTTTAAATTATAAAAATGAAATTAGGTCCCTTTGAATATTGTAGTTATGTGTATATGGTACTTTCATACATAGTAAAATGTTAAAATAACATTTCAAAAGTATCAATGAGTGAATTTTGAAAAGCAAGATGTTTTAATTGGTCAACTTCCTAGTGAAACATAGTAATTGGCATTGTGATAATTTTAAAAAGAAGATACTTGCGTAGGTGAGTATAGATGACTCTAAATTGAAACTAATTGTCAATAAATAGCTGTTTTCAAGGACAATATTTATAAAGGCTTTAGACACTAATGATGAGTCCTTATTCATCATGAAAGAAGACACATCCACTGTGGGGAGAGGGGCCTGTGTGTCAGCAGACTGCCACACACCCTTGCAAACTGGAAGCAAGGATAATCAAATTCACTAACTGGCGTGATTCTTTAGGAGAGGGTTTTGCTGCATTTCTTACGTTACCAGCTTGAAGATATTCGTATAAAATTGTTACACTCACTTTAAAATGGAGAGGAATTAAGAAATAATAAAATGATTGGTTCAAACATTTTACTTTATTTCAAGAAAAAAATGTGAATTCTGTACTCTAAACAGAAAAATACAGTCATTTTTTTGGTTTTGAAAAATAATTACCAAATTACTCAGCTTTTATTATTAGTTCTCATGTTGGCTCATATTCACATTGACCTAGAAATTTTAAAATCCAAAAATAGGATATCTTACACAAAATAGAGTTGATACCCTCTCCAATGGCCTAACATGAAACCATTTTACTAAAAACAAAAAATGTATTTTAGCAAAAGAAATTTATTCCTGAAAGACTGGTTAACAAATATGTAGGGATTTTTAGACTTCCTCTTTCAAACTTTGAAATTACAATTCCTGTAAGAACAAGAAAAGCCTCAGAGACTTAGTGTTGCTCTCCTTAGCTCCTCCTTAGAGGTAGCATGGAACACTGCTGCTCGCAGGGACAGATATTTGCAGACAGACAGAGGATAATCTGGTGTTTATTCTCCAGGTTCTAGAACCTAGAAAGTGTATCACTTTCAGTCTACCTCATCGTAAAAATCTAACCTTAGTTATTTTGAAAATAATGCTATAAATACATATTTAATAGTTGGTGCTCCGTGTAGCCTGTGTGTCTATATATATATATAAAAAAAAACACACCTTCTGGGATACCTGCTTGATTTCAGAAAATCTAAACTAATTTTGTTTTAAAAATAAAACGATAGTTTGTAATAATGGTATACAAATTATATTTAAAATACTTGATTTGTAAATCCATTTATAAAAATATATATAGACACACACTACGTAGCAGGACATATACCATGTATGTCTATAATATATATAGTATGTTCATGATTAGATTTTATTCTTCTTTACAAAATTGAGCTAAAATTCCTTAGAGTGAATGTTTGTACGAAAGACTCATTTCGTGAACAAGATTCTAACTTTTTTGCCATTATCTCCAGATGACAGGAAACAAAATACTGCTGTGGAGAATACCCAGGTTTGCTCTATTTTTCAGCCAAAAGCTGTTCCATAAATTCTGTCAGTTGCATGCTACTGGTCCATATAATTGGAAACAGTTTTTTCCTTAAATTAGTTTGGAATTAAAAGTAGAAACACAGTTCAAGTAATGTTTATTTCACAATTATGTAATTCAGCTTCGTGCTCTTTGCGTATACTTTGAAGGAAAACTCTCATGTGTGCTTTTCTGTGTGGAAAGAGGCTCCGGTTAAATGACAGAGCAGCCCAGCCTGACAACACTTGCCTGGGTATCTGGAGTCTACGGAAGAGGGATTACTGTAGACGGGTGTTTCCTGATTTTGTGTCGCAAATATGTGGGCATGCATTTAGACCTGACGGGATGCGAGCGCTGGAAGCAGCTAGTTGCTTTTCCTTCTGACACAACATGAGCCAATCCCAGAAGGTTCGGGCTTGGCCATCACTCTCTGAAAAATTCAGTAATGGTACTTCAGAATTCCATATGAATTCACCCATAGCTACCAAATAGCCAAATGAATAAAAATAGTCAAATCTTTTCTATAGATGCTGCATGAAATGCATTGGCATTTTAGCAAGTATGGTACAAATTAGCATATAATCTTCAATAGGATGCTATGGTGTACTGAGACTGCTTTTAAATTTCTTTTAAACCTACCTGATATATATATCCTGCTATCTTTCAATTCAAACACTTTAGGAAGTTATTATATGTTCACTTTAGCCTTTTTCCATTGTATCTAAAATTCCTATTTAGAATTATCTGGAATATGCCCAAACAAAACTGGAAATCTAGTCTTACATTTTCTAATAATGTTTTACTTCTGGTTCCCACAAACTCTATTACTTAACCTGATCACCCCATTTCATCATCCTTATCTCTGATGGCTCTTGAGTATTTTTTTATTTTCTTCAGAGACAAAGAGAGCACACACGCTAGCAGGGGCAGGGGGAGAGGAAGAGCGAGGGAGAGAGAATCTCAAGCAAACTCCCTGCTGAGCACAGAGCCCAACACGGGGCTCAATCTCACGACCCTGAGATCATGACCTGAGCAGAAATCAAGAGTCAGCCACTCAACTGACTGAGCCACCCAGGTGCCCCTCTTGAGAATTTTAAAAAATTAAATAAGCCTTTAAAGAACGATCGCTTCCCACCACTAAGAATCTTTCTTGAGAGGCCACTTCACGAGAGTGATGCCCAACATACGGTAAAGCCACGACCGACTGCTGGGAAGAAGGGGCTCGCTTCTGTGGGGGCAGGGCGGGGGACGAGCCTTCCCGTGGCCTCAGCATGCTCAGACAGCATCCGGTACTCTGCGTCTTGGAGATGCTCTGGCCCGAATGTTCACCTCCTCTGGGGTGAGGCTTGAGGCTTCCCTGCCCTTTGCGCTGCATCGGTCAGTTCCTGTTGCTCTGGGGCCATGACTGGTTCCCGCCCACCTGTGCTGGTTTGCGGGGGCCATCCTGGTGTCCTCAGAATCCCCACCCCGATCCATCAGACCCACTTCCTTGCTCTCACTACCAATATTCCACCAAGCCTTCCTCAGACCCCCTGAAGGCTGGCTCCCCTTTCTCCCGCCAACCCTGCATACGATCATGCTTCCAGAGCGCCCTTGCTTCTCGGCTCCCCACACTGGGAGCCCTGGGCAGCCGGCCGCTGGGGGGGCTGCCCTCCCCGGGCTTCTCGGCTCAGAGTCTTTCCCTCACCTGAAACCCAACACCAAATCCCTTGCCTTCAGAGTATTTGCCTGTTCCAGATTTGTCATCTCACATATATGCACATGCACCATCACGCAAGCACACACCACCTACGATCGAGTGAACAGTTTACACTCTCTCATACACACACCATATCACATACATGCACAGACACCATCGTGTCATTCTCCCCACACACGCATGTGTACCATCTCACACACAGGCACACACGCCATCTGCATACATGTAAACACGACCTTACACATGAAGCACGTCACGCGCATGTGGACCAACTCACACATGTGCACACACATCACATGGCACACATGTCATCTTCATACATGTAAACCGACCTTACACATGAACCACGTCACACACGAGCACACACCATCACACAGATAAACACACTATCAACATAGATGTCCACACATCACATACCTCTGCACACGTCATCTCACACACACATCCTCTCACACACATCGAACACACATGTGCAAACTTGCACATGTGGAGAAGAGAATGCATTTCCTGAACGTGGCTGCTGCGCCGTGGACCCTGTTTGTCACTTTTCTGTGCACGGTCTAGTGGACTCTCGCAGACACCCCGTGGCTCGTGCACGCTCGCTGTCAGCTTTACAGATGACAGAAGCAGTGCTGAGAGGCAGGCTGAGTCCCCCAAGCTGGTCGGTGCTAGGACCTCGACACACACATACACAGTCTAGGGAGAATCGGATTCTGGCCTCACACTTGCGTGAGCGCCAGGGAAGCAATGCGGAGCTCCTGGGCAGGCTGTGCCCCCTTCATCCCATGAGACCCTCCAAACATCCCCCCAAAGTCGTAGCAGCTGTTCTTACTTGGGTAACAATTTAGTAATAATAGTTGGGTTTGGAAAAAGACAGTTGGCTTTTATTCTTTTTATCCATTCTACACACATGTGGCTTTAAGAACTGATCTCTGTTGAATGACTGCAACCATATATATAACCAGAAAAACACACTTTTGCTGTCACCGACACCCTGTCCCCTGCTGAGCCAGCCTGCGGGGTGACCACTGCTGGGTCCCCATCTCTTGGAGGGGGTGCTTGTCCATGAGATGAGGACGGGGTGCCCAGAGGAAATCTGGAGGGGCTCTTACACCTCAAGCTGCTATTTTGTTTTTATTTTTTTATTTTTAAAGATTTTATTTATTTATTTGACAGACAGACAGACAGACAGAGCGAGAGAGGGAACACAAACAGGGGGAGTGGGAGAGGGAGAAGCAGGCTTCCCGCTGAGCAGGGAGCCCGATGTGGGGCTTGATCCCAGGACCCTGGGATCATGACCTGAGCCGAAGGCAGATGCTTAACCGACTGAACCACCCACGCGCTCCTTGAGCTGCTATTTTGGAACAGGACTGGTCCTGGGAGAGGGCTGGTGATGGAACTCTTTGTAGAAAGTCTTAAACTAAAATTAAGGAAAAGAATATAACTGCTTTTCCTTTCTGAATATATCACAGAAAGTCTGGAAAATGGGGGAACACAAAATAGTCCTAAGTCCGGCCTGTGGCAAAGCAGTTGGGCTAATTTGGGGGTGCAGAGTCAGAGTGGCTGGGTGGCAGGTCAGCTTGAGGACAGGGTGATGGACCCAGTGGACAGAAGACGGCAGGTGATGAGAGGTCCTCCCAGGATTCGGTCACAAACCTTTCCTCCGAGGGAAGCCAGAATCATGCTATTTATCATCTCTGCCTTGTGTGCTTCACCTTCATTTCATGGAAGCATGGAAGTTCTGTTTCTAGACAAATGTTGAGTCCTTTAACATATACAGTTCCGTAATAAAAATACGAGGAAAAAAAATTATCCCTGATAAAGGGAGCATGCACGGACGCATTTGTGCTGAGGCTCGGAGTCTGCAGGCCCCACGGGAGGGTCCGACCCCTGGGGGGGGCGCTCTGCTGGTGCTCTCCCCGCTCCCTTCACCTGCTGGTCCCAGCACCTCTTCAGGGAACGCCCACGGAGCCAGAAGGAGAAGCAATACTCAGACTGTTCCGTTTCTCTGCTTATTAGCACCTCTGGGGACAGCGCAGGACCCGGCAGGATCTGGCGTCTGGCGCGCAGGGCCATTTCGAGTTTTCTGCAGCTCCTGTACCCTCTCTGTCACTCTCGTCCTCCTCGGAGCAGAGTCGTGTTAGTTTGGAATTGAGATACAGGCCTCCTGGAGTGCACTTCTCACACCCCGGAGCGCATCTGCAGGTGGAGGGGCGGCGCGCCCGCCTGGGAAGCCCCCGCAGGGGCCTCGCTGTGAGTCTCCAGCTCCCGCCCTGGCCTCCCTGAGGGGCGGGGGTACCAGCACCTCCATCCGGGACGAGGAGGCCCAGAGACAGGACGCCGAGAGGGCACCCCCACCACCGGCCTCCCTCAGTGGCACGTGTCTGATGAGGAACAGAGACATCCAGACGGCTCGAGTGCCTTCTCCCGGCCAGCCGCGTGGCCTCCCGCGGCTTCAGCCTGGCACCGCGAGCTGTCCTGCGCTCCCAGGCTCGCGCCTCACCTCCGCGGATTCATGTTGCGGACTCACTGGAGTATGTGCTCACCGGACGCCGTTGGGCTGGGGCGATGAGAAACAGCCGCGTGTAACAGGCGCGAAGGAAGGCGTGCCCGGTCCCGCGCGCATTAGCCACAGCCACGGACGACGCTTCCCTGAACAGGATTAGCAGCAGAGCAAGTGTCGAGAGATCTAATGCCTTTAATTTTTATTCTCAAAAAGGAAACCCTGCGGTTACCCAGTTTCAGCAAACGTCACCCAAAAGGTGGTAGAACTACACACAGTCCCTGAGAAGCCCACAGTTGCTCTGGTGGCCAAAGGCAAGTGGCAGGTCGCTCCTGGGAAAGAGGCCATGGGTGGCGCTCTCCCACTGAGAACTGGTCCTTCCGGCACAGTTCCTTGTGGAGAAATGCATGTTTCCCCATCGATGATGCTCCTTTTCCTTTCCCTTCAGAGCGCGTCTGCCTTCCTGTGGACTCCGAGCGGCTAGGTGGGGCCCGACCCTCCTCCACACGCCCATGGAGACCACTACCGAGGCCCCCATTGTTCAGGGAGCAGCTACAAACCACCCAGGACTGGGCCGCGTTCCCGGGAGATGGCGTGTAGATGATAGAGCACCCCCCGGGCTGTCCGCCAAGCCTGGGAATGCTCCTCACCGTCAGTCCCCATCCGAAGTGACCGCAGCTGGGGCATGCCCCACGTGTGCTCAGAGTTGTGTGAAACAACAACCAGGGCGAGCTCTCTGCCTTTACGCGTCTTAAAGCAATTTAGTATTCTACATTTAAAGAGAGCCAGGAAGGCGGCTTGTGATTGGTATTTCTCTCTGTGGTACTTGCAGACTCATAAACCAAAGAATGCAATATAATCACCCATAGCCACATAATTTCTTTATCCTTTGTATCAGACATAATACGGGTCGTAGTCAAAATTTAATAACAAACCAAGTAGGGCTGGATAAAAGTTATCATTAGGAGCTGGAAACATGCTTGCATTTATTTTGCTCTGCCCGAGTCTGGCTATCACACCTTGTCCGAGCAGACTGTCGCCTTCCAACGACACCCTTCCAGGGCAATGAGAGTCCTCCTGGGGCCGGACGCTGCGATCCGGTCCCTCCACAGCAAACGTGAGCCTGTCGGAGCAACTGTGGCCTCCACTCTGCCCGGTGGGTGGGTGCCACGTGCCACGGGGACGCGCCGTCCAGCGCTGCTCTTGTGGTCTCCACTTGTGGGAGGCGGCGAGCTCAGACCTCACGGGAAAGCAGGACACCGATACGTGCACATTCTGTTCAGAAGCTCCTGATGGGTGTACTGTCTGCAAGAAGCTGCTTACTTTTATTTCCAAGAAAACTGCAAACAAGACTTTGACCTCTGACAGTCCTTTCAGCCCGTCCCCCGAAAGCAACGAAAGCCTGGGCCACACGAGGAAGCGTGCAGACTGGGAAAGTACCCACAGAAGACACTGTGGCTGGATTTGTGAGCCATCCAGGAGATGCAATGACACGGAGGCTTCAAGGGTGTCCCCATGGCACTGCAACCACGTGTGTGCTGGGAGCCTAGGGTTCAACACCCTGCTCCGAGAGCCCAGGGGTACCCACATGCTGCTCAGAGTCACCCGATGTGCAGGGCCTTCAGGAGTCCCACAGGGCAGGATGCTGCTGTCTCCAACTGGCCTGGGACATTCTGAAAAGCTAGACTTAGGGATGGACCTGGAAGCCCAGCAGGGCAAGTCCCCACAAACGAACCACACGGCGTCCGGCCGGGCATGCTGGCTTCAGTGTTGCGACCCCCAGCGTTCCTTACACCGTGAGCCTGCACCTGCGTTCTCTCCTGCTTGGCCCTGAGCTGGGAGCAAAGTGTGGGTGCTGCAGAGGACGCTGTGGCCTGCCTGAAACACGGGACAGAGATGCAGGTGCGGCCACGGGGCCAGGGCTCGGCCCGCACCGCTGCCGGGTCACAGCACGTTGGCACAGACTTACGGCCCCCTCCTGAGGCCACGGGGTGGGTGCCTGAGTCCTGCCTGAGACCCCAGGGAGGAGTCCAAGCCAGGCTGCTGGGGGACTCCGGAAGCCAGCCCTCCAGCAGAGGTCCAAGCCCACCGGAAGCCAAGACCCCAGAGAAAAGGAGACGCGCACGGACCTTTCTCCAGTGGGGACAAGGCCAATGCTCTATTGCTGAACTTCCCAACAGGGGTGAGAAACGAGACTCCCACTGTTAGCAACATTCCTGCATTGACGGATTAAGCTCCCATTTACCAGCACGTTGGTTAAAGACTTCTTTGGGAATAGTAAACGCTGCTAATCCACATCCCCTGAAACATCAAACTAAGAGTACTTTTATTCCACTTGACTCTATCATCAGTGCTGTTTGTTGACATTTTGTCCATCATTTATTTTGGGTAAGAAAACACTGTGTTGGGCGACGGCAACAGAGCTTTGCACTTCCCACCTCTCATCCTATTTCCACTTTGCACGTGAATTACAGGTGCACAAGTGCCGAGAGCTAGCAGGGGTTGGGATCCAAACACGGCCTTCTGACTCCGCATTCCCTAAGGCCACCAGTCCAGAGCCCAGTGCTGGACACATGGGGGAGGGTCGGGTCCTCCCGTGGGCGGGGCGGGGAGCGGGCAGCGCAGGGGTTCCCTGGTTCCCCCTGGTTCCCCCAGGGGCATTTGCGGTGTGTAGGAACCGCTTGGGCTGCACAGCTGGAGGGGAGGTGCTGCTGGCCTCCACCGGGTGGAGGGTGTGGCTAGCACCCCTCAGTGTCCAGGGCGCCCCCACGGAGACTCACTCAGCCCCCGGTGCCCGAGGGCCAAGGCTGAGCGCCGGGGGTCAGGAAACCGGGACCTGGGGGCTGTGTGCAGCGGGGTGCGTCGGTGCCGTCCTGCCCACAAAATTTCGGGTCTCCCAGGCTTCTGCTCCCTCCCGTGACCTCACGGGTCCGCTGGATCTTACCTTTTCTGAAACACATCATCTGCCTAACGCCCCCGTCTGTGCAAACACTCTCCATGGTGCCCTGGCCACTCGGCTGACCACGTCCAGGGAGGTAGTTGTGTTATTACTGGAAAGCTCCAAACACCAGAGAGCCTGTATTTATGGCCCTGAAACAGGCTTTTTTATTTGGACTCATTGCGATTCCTCCGTCCTCTGGAGCCACCAGGAGGCTATTCCCTTTGCCAGGATTGGCCACACGCTCATCCCATCCCTCTTCGTTCTCCTTTCCTTGCTCGGGCCGCACCGCCCTGGCAGGCCCTCCCGGTCTGTTCTCCTCCGTTCCGATTCTCCTCGGGCTTCGGGCTGCCCTTTGTGGGCAGAGCCTGGAGCTGCGGGCAGTCACACAGGTGGCCAGGTCGCCCCCGTCCCCCAGTCGGGATCTCCCTCGGCAGGGCACTGCGGGTCTGCCAGACGGCTCGGGTGCCTCCGCACGCTCGTGACTCCCCAGGGCACGGTTTTCTACCCTTCTACTATTTCATCCTTAACTTCGGTGCACATAATCCTTTCAAGAGAGGCCTTAACTCCTCCCTGGGGCAGAGCCGGGTGGAAATCAGGGTCTGTGACTGCCCAGCTCCAGGGGGCCCAGCTGGCCCCACAGGTGTAACAGCAGAACAAAGCTGGGCGAGCTGGGTGCCCGCCCACCCGAGTGCCCCCAGCCCTGCTCGGCACATACGCCAGTGGGGAAGGTGGCCTGCCAGAGCTTTTGATTTTTTTAAAGTAAAAGTCGGACCTCTGGGTTATTTATGTAAAATTTCTCAAAACTGCGCGAAGCAGCTCCAGAGCAGGGATCGGAGCCCACATGCTGGTGTGGGTTCCCAGAACCACCCGACCCTTTGCGAATGCAGGCCTGACCCTGCTCTCCTGGTGACCCCGGCTCTCACCGGGCTGCAGGCTCCACAGGCCCCTCCTGCCGTTCGAGGGTGACTGCCCTTCACGAAGGACGCAGAAATGGCCCCGTATGTCTCAGAGGAAAGAACTAAGAAGATCAAACTCCACATTTTGGGGTGTGTAAGTCCAAGAAGGCACCAAAGCTTTTCTTCTGATCTTGCTCCTGACGCCTGGACGGCAGCCGTCCTCATCTGAGCCAGCAACCTCCTGTCTTTATTTCTGAGTCATTTCATGAGGGACATTACAATGCTATGAAACATAAAGGTGGAGAGTGATACTTTTAAAACCTATGTTCATGACCGAGTTTGAGAGGCCATGGACTCCAGGATAGTTATTTTCACGACAGGATAGTCCCATTGGTTACACATGCTCGACTCTCATTCATTCCTGGCTCCGGGCCGGCCCCGGGACTCAGGCCACGGCAGCCACGCGGCCCCTCCTCAGTCCCACGGGGCTGGGCTGTGACCACAGGAGGCTCCGGGAACCGAGCCGGCAGTCCTGAGAGATGCGTGTCCCCTTGCCTGGGGACTAGGAGGACAGCCGGCAAGCCTTAAAAATAGAAAAACTCATGAATTTAGAAATTGTGGTACATAATTGCTATTGAGTACAACTTCAAACTATTTTCTTCCTCGGAAAATCAATATCCTACAACCTCGAGAAAGCCAGCGTCAGCTCGAACAGGAGTGCCCAGAGACAGAAACGGGGTGGGAGCACTGTGAGCCGGTTTCCCACGGAAACACATCCCCAAGCCTGGCGCATTTCTCCTAAAAATATTCTGTGTCCAGCTTTCCAATAATACGTATCTGCTGTCTTTTGTGTCACTTTATCCGGAATGAATGAAGTTTCATTTTGCTTAAGATGATCTTTCTCAAGAAAAGCCTCACATGTAGGTGGGGAGAGAAACAGGTCAAGTGGGAAAAGCCGGGGGCGGCCAGTGACATGGGCTATGCGGGGACACATGACTGGTGCAGGGTCACACAGAACGGCCCTGCTGGCGGGGGGGGGGGGCCCTCCCTTAGAAACCCCAGGTAGCCCAGCCAGAGGAGACAGGAGGCCCTGGGGAGAGGGAGGGAAGTGGGGCGGGCGGCGGCCGGGTGGGGAGGAAGGGGTGAGACCCCCCCCCGCAGGGCTGCGGTCTCCCAGCTCTGCTCGCCCACGGCCTTCCTTTAGATAGTTGCTTCTCAGCTCTGCGGGCTGTGGGGTTGACCGTAAGCTGTGACCCCTCTGCTGGCATCACAGGGCATGAGTCTGGAAGGGATCAGCTCGCCTGACCATCCTGAATCTCAGCCACTGCAGAACCAGGCCGGCCCCCGCTCAACAGACGGCCGACGGGAGACTCCCGCAGATCCGCCAGGAGCCAGGATTGCCAGGGGAGAAGGTGGGCTCTGCGGACATGGTGGGGAGCCCTTGGGAGACCTCTTCTCCTTGACTCCTGCCAAGGTGGCAAGAAACAGGCCTCCCGTCCCAGGTGTGGAGTGATCACGTCCTGAAGGGAAATGAGGGGGCGCATTCCAGGAAGGCCAAGGACCCCAGGGGCGGGGGTGAAGCCGGGAGTGGAAACTCAGCAACGCCCGAAGAGTGGTTTTCATGCGCTTGGGGTGAAATGCTCAGATTTTCTCTTTTTTTTTTTTCAACCTAAACCAATCTGAGATACCTACCAACTTCCCCAAAAACTTCCCCGAAAAGTTGGGATGGAAAACAAAACCCCAGGAGCCTGCATGGACCAAACAGACAGCCCTGTGGCCTCCAGCCTGGGCAAAGGCTGCTCCAGGCTGGGGGTTGACAGCTGTGACCCTGGGAGGGGGCTGGGGGGAGAGAGGCACCCACAGGTCTCCCGCTGGGGACACAGGGACCCACTACACCTGCACATAAACACCCGGAAATCAGCCATGGTTCACGGCACCATCAACATGGATTCCTGAGATGTTTAGAAAGGGCATACGCATCCATATCTGTAAAAGTACTCGGTTTGTTTGCTGCCTGTCACTTGCTGGCAATCCCGGGCCACAATTCACGGGGCAGGAAGGTGGCTAGTGACCGGTGACTGGACAGCCTGCACCCAGCTCTGAGCTGGTCTGTTGGGCAGCCTCCACGGACTTGGGGGTTCGCCGCCCCGGGCTTGGCTTGAGAACGTGGGCACGGAGGCCACCGGCAGCCCTGGCCTCAGTCGCCTGTCACAGGCTCAGAGCGGGCGCTTGGGCTCCGAGGGCCCGCTGACTCGCTCCAGGCCTGTGTGCAGGAGACCCGTGAGCGTGGGGCCTGAGCTCAGACCCGCGTGCGGAGCCAGCACTTTTCCTGAACCGGGGGAAAGCCCTCCGTCGGCCGTCCTTGGGGCCTGTGGTCTCTTCCCTTAGAAGGGCCGCGTGAGCATCCCTGTGCTCCGACACGTATGCGTGCTCCCCACCAGGCCCGCTTCCCGCCGCTGCGGCCGCGGCCCCGTGCCCGCCTGTCCCTCGCCTCGGCGGCTCCTGCGAAGCCTCCCAGAGTGCAGAGCAGGCATTCATCACCGCCGCGGCAGCCAGACTCTTCACGACTGAAGACAGTCAATCGCTCCTGCCACTGCGTGACTTCAGGATGTTAATGTGAAGCCATTTGTCACTGTTCCTCCGAGTGACTGTGGAACACACGCAGCCACTTCATTTCTACGTCCACGCCGGCGGCCACGGCCCACTCCCACCTCCCCACAAACCCGTGCCTCACCGCTGGGCACCGGCCGCTCGGCCCTGACTTTTCTGTGGGTGACTTCTCCTTTGTAATCTCCCTAAGCCATTATACAGAGGGAGGGAGGGGGCGGCAAGGGATAAACCTGCAATAAATGTGGGATTTGGGAAGGGTAATAAAATCAGAGCAATTTGAATGAACTTGGCAAATAAATTTAGAGTTTCTGAACTATCAGCTAATTCTACAGATAATCACTTGTGGAAAGACAGGCTATTTTAAAAACAACTCATTCTCTCTGCTTTCACGTACGCTACATAAAACAAGAGATTAATGAAAGCATTCTTCACACGCTCACTTTCCCAGAACGCACAGACCGGCTAGAAGCTGGGTGGTTGTTTACGGTGTCTCCATAGGTCCGTGCGGGAAACACGGGAACTTTTTCTCCCACAGCCCCCCACGTCTGCCTTGTGGATTCTTCTCGGCTACCCCCTGGTGACAGCGGCAAGCAGTCTGGCCATTTGAGTCTGGCCGGCGGTCTCCGACGGGTCAGTCCAATGTGGGTTCCCTCCTCCTCCAGTGGGGAGGCTGTGCCCACTCCCCTGCCTTCTTGTCCTGGTGTCTGACCTGTGGGGCCTCGTGCTCCTGCAGACCCTCCCGACCCCTGTGGCTCCACGAGCTGTCCTCCCGCAAGCACGCCTACCCAGGTGCCTTGCTTCTGCTTGGCTGCTCACATCCCTCTGGTGGCCCGTGACCCCACCCGTGGTGACCCTGGTCCAGGCGCTGTGTATTGTAAGCTCCACAGCCGCTCAGGCTCGGTTTTCTGCAGACGTGTGTCTCTGCTGGGTCCACTCCAGGTTAGGGGGTTAGAGGCCGGGCTTTCCGGGGGGCCCCCCTCAGGCCCCTCTCTTCCAGGCTTGGGGAAGGGAGCCTCCCCCAGTGGGAGTGGAGGGAGCATGTGGGAATGCGGATTCTGAGCTCTGAGGAGATGCGGTCCTCAGCAACTCAGGGCTGCCGTGTCCCCTGCAGGCCGTGTCCCACCGGGCAGCCCAGTCCGGCCACCCCCACGGCACGTCCTGTCTCGGGGACCAGCCTCTTGCCCTGGCGTGCAGGAGGACTTCCCACGTACTGCCCGGCTCTCAGCATGTAGGAGTTCTGCCGGAATGGTGGCCCGTGGCCCAGAGAAGACCACGCTGGCAGGAAGGGCAGCCCCTCGCAGTCGGAGGGGGTACAGCAGGGAGGTGTGGGGAGGCTGGTGGAAATGTTTTCCAGGACGAGAATTCAGGGCTCTCATGAGCTCTTCAGGCTTTAGTGGCTGTTTTCGTGTCTCTTCTATCACGTGGACGGCGGTGGGGTCTCTGGAATGAACTTGAGCCTCTACTTGGAGAAGCAAACTCACCAAGGTGTTAGCGTGTGGTGGCTGGCGAGCTGGCCACCTCCAGTTCTTCCCTTGATGGGGCCTCGTAGGTTGGCCGAGCTGGTGGAGACAGCAAGGCGAAGTTGGAAGAGTGTCAAAACCTCCTTTCCCAAGGAAACCTTCTTCAGTATCTTGCCTTCTGGAATTCTCCACCTATTTCCCTCATTCCTCAGTCTGACTGGACTGAGAGCACGTTGCCGATATCACCCAGAAGGGAGCCCACCAGCTGATCAGTTCATTGGGGCCTGTTGATCAAACCTTTACCGATTCCTTATTTATTAAGTGTGAGGCACTGTGATAGCCCTGTGGGGGCCATAAAGATAAGCAAGACATGGGCGCCTTTTCTGAGGATCTGTCCATCCATCCAGGGAGGCAGGCCTAGAGCCATCAGTGTCAATGACCCTGATGAATGGGAAGATGTGGGAGATGCTATAAGAAACAAACTTCCTTTGGAGCTTAGAGGAAAGAATAAAACCTTTGTCTGGGGCTCAGAAAATCACTCATATAACGATCTCTTTCCAGCCTCACAGTACTGCTAGGGGCCACTCCCAGACACCTTCGGGGTCGAGCAGGCCAGGCACCCTGTGTGCACCCTTGAGCCATCTTAGGTCCAGCGTGGGATTCGGGTGGGGGGTGGGCACGGTGCTGGTGAGTGCCGCAAGCTACCCTCGCCATCTGTTTGGAAACAATACTAAAATACCAGAATATATTCATGAATTTCTCTCCCCCCTACAAAAGCAGACGACACTCTTAGTCATTGTTATGGGTTGAGATGTGTTGCCTCCAAGCAAAGATGTACATGGAAGTCCCAGCTCCTATGTTATGGACTGAGTTTGTGTCCCCCCAAGTTCATGGATTGAAATCCCCCACCCCCCCAGGGTGGTGGCACTGGGAGGTGGGTCCTTTGGGAGGTGATTAGGTCATGAGGTAGAGCCTCATGAGTGGGATTAGCATCCTTCTAAAAGAGACCCCTTCCACCGGGTGGGGATGCAGTCAGAAGACACCATCTATGAACCAGAAAGTGGGTTCTCATCAGACACCGAATTTCCTGGTGCCTTGGTCTTGGAATTCCAGAATTGTGAGAAGTCAGTGTTTGTTGTTGAAGCCCCAAGCCTGTGGTATTTTTGTTACAGCCGCCCAAACAGACTAAGACCCCCCAGCACCTTACAGTGTGACCTTATTTGGAATAAGGTTGTTGCAGATGTATCTACTTAAGATCAAGTCATAGGATGGGCCCCAATCCAACATGACTAATGTCCTTATAAGAAGACAGCCCTGTGAAGACCGAGAGGTGCAGGGAGAGCCCCACGTGAGGATGGAGGCAGGGAGTGCAGGGCTGCAGCTATGAGCCAAGGAATGCCAGGGACTGCCAGCCCCCAGAAGCTGGGACACACAAGGAGGGTCCTTCCCAACAGACATGTTTCCAAAGGAGACACAGGGATGGCCAACAGACACATGAAAAGGTGCTCGACATCGCCCATCGTCAGGGAAATGCAAATCAGAACCACACTGAGATACCACCTCACACTTGTTAGAACGGCTGTCATCAAAAAGACAAGAAATAACAGGGGTTGGTGAGGATGCGGAGAAAGGGGGACTCCCGTGCACTGTTGGTGGGAACGTAAGCTGGTGCAGCCACCGCAGAAAACAGTGTGGAGGGTCCTCAAAAAATTAGAAATACCGTGTTCTCAGGCAATCCCACTTCTGGGTATTTATCTGAAGGAACTGAAATCAGTACCTGGAAGAGATGCCTGCACCCCATGTTCATTGCCGTGTTATTCTCAACAGCCAAGACATGGAAACAACCTAAGCGTCCACTGATGGATGAACGGACAAAGAAGATCGGTGTGTATCTGTACAGTGGAGTATCACTGAGCTATAAAAAGAAGGAAATCTTGCCATTTTCAACGACATGGATGGACCTTGAGGGCATTATGTTCAGTGAAATAAATCAGACAGAAAGACAAATGCTGTGGGATCTCTCTTGTATGTGGAATCTTAAAAAAGAAGTCAACGTCATAGAAACAGTAGAATGGTGGTTGCCAGGGGCTGGCGGAGGGGCTGGGAATGGGGAGATGTCGGTCAAAGCGTATAAAATCTCAGTTATAAGATGAGCGAGTCCTGGGGTGTCATGTACAGTATGACGTAGTTAACAATCTCATATTAAATACTCCAAAGTTGCTAAGAGGGCAAATCTTAAATGACTGTGCCACAAAAACCAAACACAACCCCCAAAAGCATCATCTAGAACGTCAAGGAGAGCGCGGGCTCGCTGACACCTTGATTTCAGACTTCCAGCGTCCGGACTGTGAGAAGCCGCGTGTGTGTTGTCTTCAGCCTCCAGGCAGGCAGTCGGGGGCCGCGGCAGCCCTGGGAGCCTGGTGCAGGCAGAGGGAAGCTCTCTAAGACACGCCTATTTGCAAGGTAATTTCGCGATGCATGCGTGTATCTACAGCCCGCTGAAAATCCGAAGGAATAGTCAACAGGAAATCTTTCACTGGATGGTGCTGGAATTCCTAACTGAAAATGAGATATTGAGTGACGCGTGCCCCCTGCCAAGAAATTTCTCTGGTTTGAAAAGCTCACAGGAGAAAACTGAAGAAAGAATCATCAAAAAAAAAAAAAAAAAAAAAAAGGCAGGAAATATTCTGTTGGACATTGTTTAGAACACTCACTCTGTTTTGGCCAATAAAAATGAATTATACTCTCATTTTTGCTGGCAGAACTCAGTCTGTGTCTCAGTGGGCTTTGAGCATGGTGAGCATGTTGGGTCAGGGGACGCCTGCGCCCCCAGCCTCCCGCGGGTCTGCCCCGGCTCCTGGGCTTCCCTCTGCAGGCAGCCCCTCCCGGCCCTCCCGCGGCCGCGGCGGGAGACACGCATCTTCACGGAAGCAGAGGGCCTTCCCGGGGCCCAGGGCCTGGGCGGCTCCGGCGTGACCCTTCCCCACAGGGTTGGGCATGCCCCTCACGGCTGGGCGGTTTATGCTTCTCATCTGTCAGCGGTTGTGTGGCCCGTGGATGATGCCCGTGGATGTGGGGGTTCCGCTCAGGGCTCCCCACCCGGATGTGAACCCCGACTTCCTGTCGCCCTTTGCCGCGGTGGCCTGCAGAGCTGCGGGGGCGCTGGCCCGGCCCCACCCCCACCACCTAACTTGGGGGGGGCTTCTTACTGCAGCTGCCACTGCCCTCGAGGTACACGGGTCCGTAGATGTTCTCATGCCCCAAACGACTTGTAAGTGTTCTGGCTGCCCAAATCACAGAGGTCAAAGGCCACGGCACTGAGACACTGCGCATCTCTGAGAGCAGCGGTGAGGGGAGCCCCACGGCCGGCGTTGCAGGCTGGCCCCGCGCTGGGGTCCGCAGGCCGGGAGCCGGGAGCGGCCGCGGGCGCCGGATGCGAGCTCCGTCGTACCACGGCTGCTGCACGCAATCCTGACCACGTCCCGCCACGTCCCAGGCCCACGTGGGGTTACAGTTGTACCAGGTGCTTCCTGAAGACCCCTTTCGGCAAGGTAGCCCCTGTTTCCCCTGCATCAGGATTTTCACGATTTTCTCTTGGTTTTCCCCCAAGCCTCATTGCCTGACATCGTGGAGACGGAGGTTTCTTGTGAGATCCTGTTGGCAACTGCTGTCCCACCCCTGGAATAAATGCAGATTCTGGGAGGCCAGAGAGCCGGGGTGGGAACAGCCCTGTGCTCCGGGTTCCAAAGCCCACGTGGCCCACCAGCATCAGCATCCTGTTGCAGACAAGGCCACGCCTGGGCCCACCGGCCTCCACGCACATGGCACCACGTGCCCTGCAGTCCTCGCCGCTCCGAACCCCACGTGTGCACGCGCACAGACCGCAACCTAATGAGGTCTGAGCTCACGGCTTCTAAGAAGTCCCTCCACCTGCACCCGGGGCAGGTCCCGTCTCCGTCAGGTCACTTTTGTGGGGACAAAACTAAGGGTAACAGAAGATGGTGGGTATTATTTCCTTTTTGTAGTAGAAATTACAGACGACGGAGAAGCAGAAGAAATCCCACCCTGTCACCCACTGTCATTCCAGAGCCAAGAAGACGCAGACTTCCCGGTCTCGTGGGGACGTGCCCCATGCCTGGAAAGACGGGCGGGCTAGCGTGCGGCCTGTGACTGGGAGGCATTTCTGAATCAAGCGTCACGGGTAGGTGCCCACCCCCGAGCTGCGGAGAGACCTCTCACCTCCGGGAAGAGCCCCAGCTGGGTGGTGTGGGGAGCGGGGTGCAGACGTGACCCTGAAGCTGCTGCTCTCCCTTCGGGGTCACGCTCGGGCGTGGGGGAGGCGGACGGCTAGGAAACCATCTGCCACCGCAGGCCCCTCACCCCGTCCCGCGGAGGGGAGTGCCGCCTGCCCCGGCCCCACTCCCTCCTGGTTCCCGGAGCACACAAACCCACCTTCTTCCAGAAGCAAAGAGGGGGCTGAGGCGGCTGAGGGGGCAGAGCACAGTCATCCGCGGAGGCCTGAAGGGCGCGAGGCGCTTAGGGGAAGCAGGTGACCCAGCCCCCGCCTTTCCTCACCTGACCTTCCTGACCTCCCTCTGGACACCTCCCTTCCCAAACAGGGTCCTCTCCCAGCCATGGGCCAGGAACACGGCCCTCTGAGGGGCAAGGGGAGTGCCCTCCTGGGGTACTTTGGGGCTTGGAGAATGGTGGTGGCACCATGACACCAGGAAGGGGACGAGCCCACGGGGGGTGCGTAAGGGGACGCTGCTGGGACAGAGGCCTCTGAACTTCGCGATGTGTGGCCAGTGTGAGCAAGAAGAGAACCGCCTCTCTGCTCGTGGAACAAGAGAGGGGCTGGTGGGACCGACGTGGTGCCGGGCAGGAACAGGGGAGGGGGTGCTGGCCGCTCTGCCCCAGGGCCTGTCCTCATGGGGCCGGAGAAGGCAGCGGGGAGGCAGGGGCCTCTGCGGGCACCGCATGGGTGGTGGGCCAGACACACTTTTCCAGCTTGGAAGGCGCCTGCCGGGTGCTCGGTAAACAGCCACCGAGTCACGTCTCCGCTCACACACACACACGCCACTTCTGTGTCTATTACACCACTTCCCAGACACACTTCGTGCCCCAGCTGCACGGCACAGGGCGCCTCTAAGATCTCCGTAAACCCGGATTTTCTCTAATTCAGACGGGCCACCTAGTTCTGCTTAATGAGGGGAGATTTGCTGGAAGTTCAAAATTGAATTAAGGGATGTTCAGAAATCCTCTTTAGAGAGGAGCTCCCTCAGTCAAGCTGGAAACCAGGCTTCTGGGAATCGCGGGGCTGTGCCAGGACGCAGGGGTCCCAGCCAGCAGACAGCTGTTCCCGCTCCCTGTCCCCGCCCTCGGGCTGCCGGCCGCCACGCATCTGAGTGCTCCCTACGCTCGTGCTCCCTAAGGCCCGCGGGCTGCTCTCCTCCCCTGGTGTCCCCGCCACAGCTCAGGATGCGCGTCCCCACAGAGCTCATGGAGGTGTCGCCCTGGCCCAGCCACCCACAGGGGGAGGCACCCCTCCCAAACCAGCCCTCGGAGGCCCTTGACCTTTGTCCTCCTTCCTACATCCAGCGGTCCCCACACCCGGCAGCTTTTATTTCCCAGACAGCTTCTCCCGCTTCCTTTCCCACTACCAGGGGCTCAGGCCTCATGTCTCCTGCCTTGAACACTGGGGCAGCCTGCTCCCTGGTCCCCCCGACCTGGGTGGCTTGTGTCGGCGCTGAATGATGCTCACGGTGAGGAAAGTTAATGCACAGCAGGCTCTACACTTTCAGTTCGTACGCTCAGGGTCACGCTCTCGTAAGGAGCACTGACCAAACGCAGGGCACGGAAAAATGGCAGCACTAGGGGAGCTGGGAGATGGCAAGCAGCTGGCAAGCACGTCTCCGTCCCCTCCCTGTTTCACACGGTGCGTCCAGATGATGCTGATGCTTCAAAACCAGGGCTCACAACCCAAGAGTTAAGGGCAAATATATCCAAATGGGCTTCTAATTTATTAAGGATTTAGATTACCCGGGACTGAAGTGTGTTTATTTGCAGAGGCTTGCTTACTAGTAGCTAAAACTTCCCATTGTATCTTATAATTCATACTTAAAACACAGCAATTAGAAAAATAAACAATTTTCTATTTGAAAAAGTAAGTATTTTCAAGCATCAGGTCACTAAAGTATCTTTTGTCTATTATCGGGGCCGTAACACCTAAATTTCAATTTACATTGTAATATGTATCCAGTTCCCAAACGTGACATATTATTGAGTTTACTTTTCGTGAATTATGCTTTTCCCCACATTATTCATTTAAAACAAATTAGAAAGCACTCATCACTTGTTAAATGGGGCAAAGTCAATATGTGGCTTTACAGAGTATCAATATTTTAAAGATCATATAAAATGAACTTTGTAACATAATTTAAAAAAATACAGTCTGAGATAAAACTCTTTTACTTAAAAATTACTTGTTTTTTCCATATACTATACAAAAATAAACTGACTTTGAAAAAACCTTTGAGGGGGAGAACAGTCTTCTCTATAGATGGTGCTGGGAAAACTGGATGTCCATGTGAAACAGAGTGAAGCTGGACCCCTACCTCACACCAGAGACAAAAATTAACTCAAAAAAGATCAAATACCTAAAGGCAGAGGAAAAACTATAAAAATCTTAGAAGAAAACATAGGCAGGGAAAATCTTCATAATATTGGATCTGGTCATGATTTCTCGAATATGATACCGAAAGTACAAGCAATAAAAGAAAAAAAATAGACAAATTGGATGTCATCAAACTTAAAATCTTTTCTGCATCAAAGGACGCCATCAAGAGCGTGAGAAGGCATGCCACAGAACCGGTAAAAATGGTTATAAATCATATCTCTGCTTTGGGATTAGTATCCAGAATATATAAGGAACTCCTACAACAAACAACCCAGCTCGAAAACGGGCAGAGGACTCAACAGACATTTCTCAAAGAAGATGGACAGAAAGCACAGGAAAAGATGCTCAAGTGTGGACGGTCGTTAGGGAAATGCAAATCAACATGGGATACTGCTTACACCATGAGGACGGCTTCTCTGAATCAAAACAGAAAATAACACGCTGGGGGGTTGGTGCAGAGAAACCAGACCCCCCAGCTCTGCTGGTGCGAATGCAAGTGGGTGCAGCCACTGTGGTGACCCTCCCGAAAATTAAACAGGGAATTACTGTACCCAGCAATTCTGCTTCTCAGTCTACACTTAAAATATGTGAGAACAGGTACTCGGACAGGTACGGGCATGCCCATACCCACAGCAGCGTCATTCACATCAGCCAGGAAATAACCCGCGTGTCCGTCAGCAGGTGGATGGCTAAACAAAATGTGGTAAAGATGTACAACAGGGTATCACTCATCCTTAAAAAGGAGGGCGGTCCTGACACCTGCCACGACACGGATGAACCTTAAGGACACTGTGCTCCGTGAAGTGAGCCAGTCACAAAAGGACAAATACCGCGCGATTCCAGGATCGGAGGTCCCCGGAGTCGCCAGATCCGTAGAGACAGAGAGGAGAGGGTGGGCGCGGGGGTTGGGGTCGGCGTCTAATGGGGACAGGGTCTCAGTCGGGGGAGATGAGAGAGCTCTGGAGGCGAGGGTGGTGACGGTCGCACCACAATGCGAATGTGCTTGATGCCCTGAACAATGTGCTTAAAAATGGCTGAGGTGGTAAAATTTAGGTTATGTATAATTTTACCACAGTAAAGATAAAAAAAAGAAAGAAAGGATAGAATAGTGGGGAAAACACCAAGTATGGGGCTTCTCTGGATTAGGCATTTCTGAGAGAGGGTTTGAGATGGAAAAGCAGACCGTGAAGCTGGGTGGTGCGCGCTGGGCGGTGCCAAGGGGCCTCAGGGCAGCCCTGCTGACCCAGCCTGCGCCCCACCCCCCAGCCAGCACCCTGGGTTAGACCCCTGAGGCCCACGGGCCAGCAGCCTGTGTCTCAGGCTGTGTCCAGCACCCGGCATGTCATCCCTCCTCCTCCCGTGGCGGGCATCACCCCAGGGATCCTGTGGGCCCTTGCTCCACCTGCCTGGCCCCGTGGACGGGGCGGAGACTCCGGCAGGCACCCAGTGTGCGTCCTGCACCGAGGTCCTCAGTGAGGGGGCTGTGTCAGGGGAGGGGGCTCTCTGCCCCGCACCCCTGCACCGAGGCCTGGGTGGGAACAGCCAGGTTCCCCAAGAGTCTCCCCGACAAGGCCAAGGTCGTCCAGGTGTGCTTGACCTCGTGGCCGGCTGTTAAGCTATAAGACTCCTCAAGTCTGTGGGGAGGGAAGCTTAGAAAATCTTTGTTGAAGAGAGACAAGCACTGCAGCTTTCTGAAGTTGTGATATTTGCCTCTGGACGATTTTCCTGGCCTGTGCCGGTCGGGGGTCGGGACGGGAGGGAGGAAGGAGACCGTGCAACGCTATTATGGTGTCACATGGTATCTTTTGGTTCAGTAGACAAAACAGCTTTAAAGTTCAAGGCTAATTCAAATTGGATTTTAGAAACACAAAGTCTTAAAACATTTGTACCAAACTAAGGGATTACACTCTTATCTTATCCTCAGAAAAGCTTTTGAAGAAGTGGGGGAAAAAAGGGAGCTCACATTTTAAATTGGGCCCTCAAACTTGCTGTCTACAGTCCTCCCTCTGGCTGGCTGCCTATTATCAAAAGGTAAAAGTCTCAGACTACTGAAAAAAGGATTTGCATAAATTGCTTTCACCTGCTTCTTTAGGAGGTTAATGAAATCGGGACAAACAGGAATGAATCCCCAGCCCAGTGCAGACCTCCAGGCCCCAGAACAAACTTTCGGGAGCCCCCTGGACCCCGCTTGGAGAAGTCCTTCAGAGAGGGTCCAGGGAGCGGGGACGCCTGTTGGGGACTCCACACACAGCAGCTGCGACCATTCAGTCCCCAGAGAGGTGGCCCCAGAGCACAGATGATTCGGGGTATCTCCCCGGCCCTTTGAACCCAGGTAATAACCTAGGACATGGAAACAGACGGGAGGAGCACAGGAAAGATGGGAAGGTTGGTCATCACCTCACTGCAAGCCTCTTCTTGGGCCAGAAGCTTCATTAAATATACCTGCCCCACCTGTGAATTTTTATATGCTTAAAGGAGGAAGAAATCTGGGGCAATGATCTAGGTCCGGTGACTGTTCAGGAGGGAGACGGGAACCCCATGCGCTGCTTTCTGGAGCGGCGGCTGGAGTGAGCTCACCAGCCCAGGGTGCAGGGGCGGGACCGGCCCCCCACCTTTAACTCGCGTGCACTGAAGTCCTGGAAGGCTTCTCTTCGAGGAAAGGTTTCTGCCGCTCAAACCGTGCGACTACTGACTGCCATTAGCTGGAAGGGTCGATTCGGGAAATCTGAGCGTGGAAGAGACTCGACCCCAGTGACCTCTGTCGGTGCCCGGAGGGGTGTGGGCCGGTCGGGGGGGGGCACTCTGCAGCAGCAGAACCCCCTGGGCCGGGGAGACATCATCTCTCCCTCCCTCTCTGTCTCTGTTTTGGGAGAAAACAAACTACCTGTGTTAAATGTAGGACGTACTTCTGTCCTGCAAAGGCATGTGAGGCCACCAGGGAAACGTGTCTGCCTTCCTCGAGGGTCAAGTTCATTGGGAGATTTGGGGAAATTACTTTTATGTCACATGCATATACGACGTCACCCAGCAGGGAACCGTCTGGCAGTTGTGGGTTCTAGGTCTACAACGTCTGGGGCCCTGCCCCAGGGCACGGGGTGGGTGGACCCCAAGGGTGTGCGGACCCCATGGTGTGTGGACCCCAAGGGTGTGCAGACCCCAGGGTGTGTGGACCCCCAGGTGTGCGAACCCCAAGGGTGTGCGGACCCCACGGCACAGGGGTGTGTGGACCCCAGGGTGTGCGGACTCCAAGGGTGTGAGGACCCCGTGGCGCAGGGGTGTGTGGACCCCAGGGTGTGCGGACCCCAAGGGTGTGTGGACCCCAGGGTGTGTGGACCCCAAGGGTGTGCGGACCCCCGGGTGTGTGGACCCCAGGGTGTGCGGATTCCAAGGGTGTGCGGACCCCGTGGCGTAGGGGTGTGTGGATCCCAGGGTATGAGGACCCCGCAGAGCTCCGTGCTCTGCAGGGGAGTCCCTGTGGCCTGTGCTGTGTGTCTGGGAATTTTCCCCGTTTGGGAGAATGGGGAGGAGCCGGAAGTGGCCCAGCTCGTGAATGTGGAGTCTGGCAGGGAGCGCTCCTGAGCCCCCTTCCTGGGGTCTGAAGGCCCAGAGCACCGCTAGAACCAGGTCAGGTGGCTCTCCTGCCTTCTGCAGTGACTCTCTTACTGAGGATGAGAAATCCCTCAACTTCTCTGAAATGCTGCAGGTCGCCTCTGATAACGGGTCTGACTGTGGGATTGCACAAACTGTAATTAGTTCCGGGGGGATCCACAGCGGTGCTTTGAAACCGTGCACTCAGCCTGCCTGGGAGCCGGGGTTGGCCGTCTGAATCCTGCTCTGCGGCCGAGCCCCGGCCTCCCCTGGCACGCCAGCCCCCTGGGCATGGCTGCACCGCTGGGGAGGGGGCTGGTCTCAGCAGGTCCCCATTTGCTGCCAGTTGGTACTCCTCCCGGAGCATCTCTCCCCCAGGGCTTCTCCCACACTCCCCACCTACCTCGAGTCCCTCCTTCCTCACAGTGACCTCACCCCTGCTCCCCATTGTCACTCTGCTTCTGGCCAAAGCGGTGGGCTCCCTTCTGCCCCCTGGGTTTCCTCTGAGCTCTGCACTCCAGTGTGCAGCCCCTCTCCCCACACATCTGTATTTCCAGGCTCACAACACACAAACACACTGGCTTAAAACAGAGCAAGCACATACAAGTCCCGGGACTAGTCGGTCTCGCCCCCAGCATGCCCCTGGAAGGGGGCAGAAGACCCGAGGTTGGAAACCCAGACCCTCCTTTTGGGAGTACCCTGCCTGGTGCCCCCATGCCTGGAATTGTTCCTGAGACGATTTCACTTTGGGAAGGATCTGGATCCTGTTTGCTGGGCTCCCAGTTGGACATGATGACTAGTAGGTCTGGCTGGTTAGTTGTGTCATTCAATGCACATTGTCCTTACTTATGTTTTGTCTGCTCCGGTATCAGTTTGAGAGTGATGTCCGAGTCTCGCACTGTCACTGGGCATGAGGTGCCTCTCACGCACCCACACCTCCCCTTGGCGCTGCGTGAAGCTCTCCCCCATAGTGCCGATGCGTCGCCATCGGGAGGTGAGGCGGGCTCGCGGCTAGTGCTCTGCTCTCTGCGTCCCCTCTCCCCAGCGGCCACGGTGCTCCAGGCCAGTTTCCTTCTCTCCCTGGTTAGTACCGCACCCCTCACTGGCCTCCCTGTGTCAGCCTCCCTCGGCTTGAGCTAGTTTCCAAGTCTGTTCGTGTTACTTTTGAGCAAAACCTTGGTGGACACATCTGAACTCCCCGATGTGGCCGGGACGTCTGTGAGCCCACCTGAGTGTTGCCTGGCCCAGCCTCTGGCCATCTGGTCTCAACCGGGCATGCCTCAAAATTCACGTTCCCCTCAAAGCAGGCTCCTGCCGCGACCAGTCCCCCGAACATGCCGGTAGTGGATGACTCTGCGTGGGTTCGCCCCTGCGTCCCCTCGTACCTACAGAGCTCTTGCCAGCAACGCCCAGTTGTCCATCACTTTGAACACAGGAGCCCGCCCACAGACCGGCTCCTCCTCGACGTCTGCCCCGAGTGCTCCCGGTCAACCGCGGCCGCTTCCTGCCGTTTCGGTACCGCGTAGAGAGCTCTACTGGAGCGGGACCACATTGCGCGGCTGTGGCTCGTTTGCGTGTGGACTCGGCAGCTGCCTGTGCAGCATCTGCAAGTAACAGGTGCTCAGTGAAACTTTGCTGAAGGAACGAGTAAGTTAATTAATGGGATCTCCTCGGGACAGAGACTCCATGTCACTCTTCTTGGGTCTCTGGCATTTAGCACTGCAGTGGACAGAGAATGCTCCATACATTTTTTTTTTTTTAGGAAGACACAACTTAATCTTTAAAAACGATTTCTAACCCACTTCAGCGACATGCATACTTTGCTAAGACTGGCTTGGGTCTGCAGAGCAGAGAGAGAGGAAGACAAAGACACCATCCCAACATCTTCCAGTCCCAGAGATGTACAAATATTTTAACAACATCCCGGTGACTAAACGGTGACTCAGCCAAGACTCCCTGAATACATAAGTTTCTATTCTTAACTCTGCTCCCGCCTTACTAAAATGTTACAAGGCTGTACTTACATTTGGAACAGCCATTTTCACTTGGCTTTGGAACAATACCATGATGCTCTTATGATGACCTAGAACCGCGTGGGCCGATAGCAATCACCTGGCCACCCCACCCACATGGTGGATGTAGAACGTGGGGCCAGGAGGTCAGCCGGCCACAGGCAAACCCCAGGGAGGACGCAGCTTGACTCTAAGCCAGGGCCCCTCCCCATACCAGCGGTTCCTGCCCTGATGTTGGCATGGGAACCAGCCACGTGGCTGTCTAGGAGACACACGCCTCTCGGGTTACCAAACGGAAGCCATGCACGGGCCCACGAAAGAGTCATCTCCCCAAGGAAGCTTGAGTCCTGATGCTGACAGCGTCCTGGACAGGTGCACTGATTTAGTGCCTCGGGGGCGTCTACCTCGTTGGACTCTGGACTGAGGCGTGCCTGGGGCCACGGCCCTGGCTAACCTCCCCTCCAACACCGCACGTGTGCATCACTTTAAGACAGCTTTGGTGGACACAGGCCTGCCTATTACCTACATCAAACCACCTCCTACTGGCCACTGCTCCCCGCGGCCCGCCCCTGCAAGCTGTGTGAACACTCACAACCAGATTGGCCGTGGGGGCCAGACAGACAAGTCGAGCCACACTTGGCTGAATTTGGCTGGAAATCCATCAAAGTTGCTATTGGACTGACAAGTCAGCTGGGTCAACACAAGTCCCCTGGCCGTGGCCGCGTGGCCCAGAGTGAGTGTGACTTCCTGGCGCTCTGCATCTTGTCGGGGGCGGGGTGGCGCTCTCAGTCGCGTCAGCTGCCCAAGGCATGAACAGTGCGAACGAGCTGGTTTTGGAAAGGTTTTGAATCCGCCCCTCGGAAATGATTAGGGCTCAAGACAAAGTGAGGGATCTGAAATAAATGGAAATCTATTTTTAAAACTATTTTTGAAAAGCATGAAGAGATGAAATGGCATCAAAACACTTGGAATGACAGAACATGACTCGACTCCTGGGCCGGTTCTAACGTCTCTGGGTGAGTGGTGTGCGCTGTGTGCGGGGGTCTGCACGTCCTCCACACGGAGTGAAGGAGTCCTCTGCTCACTCGTCTGTCCAGAAGCATCTGCTGGTGAACCCCCAACGGACACACAGGCCACACGGACCTTGGGGAGACATCTGCGCCCGGGACAGTATCGATAATGATGCTGATGATGATCGGCAAGTCTCGAGACAAGACTGCTCTGCGTTCATCCAGGCTTCAGAGCAGGAGGGGGCGGTGATGGCTCGAAAGAGAGTTGGAGATGCTCGTCCCCACATTCCCTCTCTGGAATCCTGCTGCCGGCGTGGAGTCCTGTGGTCCCAGCACGACCGTCGAGAGCCTCCCTGCACTGTCACCAGGGTCTCTGGGGGGGGGTAAGTCCCACGAGCCTGCCAGGCATGGCCTGCCCTTCCCCGCCACACCCCCGGCCTCCCCTCAGCTGCCGCTCACCTGGGGGGGTTCCCCGCTGGAGGGCCAGCGTGTGCCCCTGGCCTTGCTGTTTTAGAGGGTGCTATGGTCTGAACTGTGTCCCCCAGATCCTTATGCTGAAGCTCTCACCCCTAAGGTGACAGTATTTGCAAATGGGCCTTTAAGGAGAGAATTAAGGTTCAGTGAGGTCACCGGGCGGGCCCTTGATGTGACAGGAGCTGCCAGGGACGTTCACACAGACGGGGCGACCACGAGAGGCCACAGGAGAGGGTGGCCGTCTGCATGTCAGTCAAGGAGAGAGGCCGCACCCTGCTCTGGACTCTGAGGAAATCGGGGTCCATATGTTTGATCCGTGGCAGCCCCAGCTGACCGAGACCGAGGGTGTCAGGCATGCGCGTCCGGGGGACACAGTGTCCACTTCAGGTGGGAGCAAAGCTAGCTTCTTCCGCGGGGCTGTCCGAACCGCAGCTTACCACGCCGCGCGTGTCCCACTCTTCGGGTAGGCGCGCCGCTCATCTACGTCGGTGACGTTCTCTGCACTTTCGGAGAAAAGAATAAGAAAGGGTACGATCTCGACAGCGGCAGGCTGGACACACGTGGGCTCCGGAGCCAAGGGGTAGCGGTTTCCCTCCACAAACCAGAGCTCCTCTCTGCCCCGGGGAGGCCGGAGGGGGCGTTTCTCAAGGGCGGAGTGCATCTGCTCCGGCTGCAGCTACCCTCTGAGGAGGACGTGGGCTTGCTGCTGGCGGCCCAGCTCCTCAGTGGCCGGCACGCCATGTGTCCGTGCAACCACGGGCAGTTCCTGCTTCCAGCAGCAGGAATTCTACACATCCGCTTAAAACGTGAACTTGACGAGTATTTCATGCAGCCTGAGCACCCACGTGAAGTCTGCCACCAATGTTTATCTCCGTGCAGTTTCCCCTTCGCTAGTTAGCCTGACATGTGGACGTGCTGGGAAACCCGAGTCCCCCCGACCCCGGGGTCCAGTCGGGTGTGGGTGGAGCCCTGCAGTGCGTCGCCGTGACCTGCACTCAGCACGCCTGCACGAGGAGGGCGCGGGGCCCGTGGTGGTCAGTGGGCTGTGTCTGAGCTTCCGGCCTGGCGGGGCTCCAAGGGACGGCCGACCCTCGGTGCTTAGCTCCTAGGAAGCAAAGACACCACGGGCAAGTGATTGCCGTACCGATTCTGTGGTCCCCAATGAAAGCAGGTCAGAGAGGAGCCTGTTTTTTCCTGTAACGGGGGTTTGGTGTGGCAGAAATGGGGCATTTGCGTTCATCTCTTGGTACACTTAGAGTTTCCTCGTGTCCTGGCCGAAGGACCAGCCATAATGTCCAGGGCAAAAGTGCATTCCGAGTCCCTCACAGGCTCCTCGGACTGTGTGGGACAGCACCTGTTTGTGCACCAAGGACACCGTGTATTGATGGACAAATACCACCACCAACTCCGGGTGTATGCCGGGTCTGAGGCCGGTGACAGGGGCTCTGGGAGGCTGTTAGGAGCATGGGGCACCTGTGGCTCAGGGGGGCCAGGCGAGGCCAGCTGCCTCAGGGGACATGGCTCACGTGGACACACAGGTGATAAGGGAGAAGGCCCTGCTTCTCACCCCAGGGCCCGGCCCTCAGTGGGACGCTGCTCACACGTGCCGTCTGGGGGAGCAGGCTGCCGGAGGCCGTGGCCCAGCCTCGTGCATCTCCAACGCCCCAAAGGGCCTCCCTGTTCTTCTGGGTTTCACCGTAAAAGCTTTCACTTTTAAACGATATTGAGCCCTCTTAGTACTGCACTGCATTTTAAAAATCTATTTATTAATTGTTCATTGCATCGATTAGCACGAGGCTGTCATAGCCAGCTACCCACGGACCCATGGGAATACCACGCATTCGGCACAGGCGGCTCGTGCAAGGGAGCTGGGAACGCCGACCCTTCATCCTCCTCACGTCTGGTTCTAGAGTTCCTAGCACCAGAAAGGCGATGAGGGTGCCGGTGAGCAGGCGTGAACAGGTGTGGCCTAAACTTTGCCGCAGAGCCACAGAGGAGGGAGGACACACTCAGGTGTGCGGTTGGGGATGCCGTGTGGGATTCTGTGGAAGGTCACTGGTGTGTCCCCCTGGTGCAACCGACCCTGCGCCCACAGGAGACCCAGCTCATGCTCGCGCACCCACGCTTTGCTGCTCTAAATGAAACAATTTGGTGTTTGCTGTTTAGGCATCAAAGTCAGCACTGCGAGTCATCTTCTAGACTTGTGTTTTACGGTTTTGTGCATGTCATTTTTAGTTACATGAAGGGGTAGGGGGACCAGCCCCGTAAGATGTTCACAAGGCAGAGTACGACTGTTTGGCCAGCCGTCCACCACCCCCGGGAGACCTCGGTGTGGAGGCCTTAGGAGTAGAAGGGGGAAGGGACCATTCCTCACCTGTTGGAAGGCAAGGTTTAACTTCGTACTACTTATTTTTTGTAGGCCTGTCCTATTTAGATAGTATCTCTATTCCAAGGGGCTTGAGCCCTTTACACCAAGTCCCTGTGACCCAGGGACATGTTTTACTGTCAGGCATTTCAGAGGCGACGATGAGAGCCTTGCCCAGGGCCACACAGCTGACCACCACGAGCCGAAGATTAACGCGCGCGCTCAGGGCTCTCCGCAGGCCTGCGGTTCCGTTTCTCCACACTGCCTAAGTGACAGCAGCTCAAGACCAACGTAAAACGCAGCAGGTGTAATGCTGGGCCGGCCCCAGGACGTTTATGAACTGTGTGCCGTTGGTGCCCGCGGCGCGGCCTCCTGCGCTTGGCCCCCTTACTTTCTGACCCCTGCTCCCAGAGCCCCCGGACAGGCTGTGCTGTGAGCCCTTCGTCCCTGGGCCTGCAGGTTGCCATGCCACCTCCTGCGTTCCAGCCCGCTCTTTCCTGACGGCAGGACACAGGGCCTCCTGTGACAGAGCCGAAGGTACCGGCGGGAGACCAAGGGTGGCATCTGGGGGTGTGGGGACGATGGCCTTCCCCGGTTCTGTAAATGCAGTGGACGCAGTAACCCCTCCGCCCCAGGCTAGCCCGGGGCTGGCTCAACGCCCCGAGCTCTGGGGCGCTGACCCCACAAGGTTATTGGATCAAATACCGGGTACTGAAGATGCTCACTTCGGTCACCGTGCAAACACATCACCCCTGGTGCCGCCATATTGGTCTTTGTGGGAAAACCGAAGATGGATGCGCTGTGGGTGTTGACGACAGAGAAGAGCTGGACACCTCACGACGTGATAGCTCCGCGGTCTGGGCTCTCATTTACATGCACACCCGATCTCTACATGCTCGTCTGGATGGGACCCCCCGCAGTGAGGGGGTGCCCCCTGATGGAGCCCCCCCAGAGAAAACAGTTCTCCCCACCGACATCTGCCCCGTTCAGGAAGCAGGGGCCGGCAAGCTTCCCGGCTGAGCTGCGGTGGCCCCAGGGTCGCCCCTGGTGCCACGGAAGCTGCACTGCACAGGAGACCCAGCTCAAGCTCGGGCACCCACGCTCTGCTGCTTTAAATGAAATAATTTGATACTTGGTGTCTTAAGCATCAGGGTCATCACCATGAGTCATGCAGGAAAGATCAGAGCTCTGTGCTTTAATTTCGGTGGCTACGCCGGCTCCCACACCTTGCACGGTTGAAAGTTTTTGTAATTGATTTTTGGTATTTACATTTGTTTAAATACATATTTTAAGTCTGCCTTTTTTGCTGATTAGGCCAACAGGCCTCCCTCATGCCACATGCCTTCGAAGACTTCAGCATAACCACATTGTACGCATGCCCACTTTTAAAAAATTGTGACCGACTTTAATTCCTTTTCTTGGAAGTAGATAGATATAATTTATGATTTTTTAATTTAAGGTTTTCTCTGAGACAAGAGGTTTTTACGGTGAGCGAGACACAAACCTATCGGTCACTGTCCGGGACGCAGCTATAGACACGCTGTTAGACGATCCTTCGAGCAAATCCTTCCGCTGGGGCTCTGGAAGGTCCCCAACTTGCCCACTGCCCGGGGAGCTTCACGGCCCAGCAGAGTCATATAGCGCGGCCCGCGGCTGCCCGCCAGCGCTGGGGCTGGCAAGTCCCAGGGCAAATGGAAATGCAAGCCGCCCAGCGGAGCACCGGTGTCCTGCTTGCTGGGCAGGGGAACGGAAGATACTGGAACTCCCACGTAAACGTAGGGGGACTGAGACCCTCTCCACAGACCCCGAGCCCTTCATTCCTGCTGTTCACTCCATTGTGGGGGAGCCATGACCTCCATCCTAGAAATAGGGAATGGCTCTTCTGTAAACATGCCCAGAATCCCATTTTAATATTAAAAAATGGAAGCTAATTCCTTAAGACCTAAACAGAGTTTTAATATTGTAGCACTCTACAGCCTCCATTTAAGATATGAGATTGGGTTTGTTTCTGAGTTCTGAGAAGTAATACAGGTCTGCTCCTTTCACATTTACATGCGTGAGGTGTCTAGAGCACACAGGTGGGCACAGACCTGCAGCACGAAGCACGTCTGCCAGGTTTATGCCGAATCAGGCCGAGGGCAGGACAAGCTCTTCCCATGTCCTTGTCACTCAGCTCAGTTCAGGCAAAACACCCAGAACAGCAGAACGGAACCGATTAAAGGCTGATGAATGGCTTGGGACTCTGCCCGGAGTGTGTCACCCACCCGTCTCCGGCTCCCCCAGCTTTCTGGGGTGTCATTTTGGTGTGTGCACGGTGCAAGCCCCATTGGGGCCATGCCTCCCTCGTGGGGCCTCCAGGTGCATCCCAGAGACGTGACCCCCCAACCCGGGGGGCACTGAGAGCCGGACAGGAAAGCGCCCTAGCGACGCAGCCCCGGCACCTCACAGGGGAGAAGTGGGGCCCCGGGGGCGTGCGGGCTCCCAGGGCAGGACGGCAGCCCCCGTGCAGAGCCGGAGAGCCTAGCTCCCAGCCCGCGGCCCTTCTGCTTATGCCCCCTCACTCCACAGGTTGCCTCAGTCCACGCACCTGCTTCGTGGGGAGTCTCCCCCAGTGACTCTGGCCACCCTGGGCCCCGGATGCCGGCTCTGCACATGTGTGCAGGGTGGACGGCACACGTGGGCTGACGGTCGGCGGGAAGGGGGGCTGGCAGCCAGGCAGAGGCTCCCAGCTCTGCCCGTACCCCCCTCACCCCTTCTCGTCTGACCTGATCTCGCCCAGCACAGTGGCCCCGGGACAGGGAGGGTGAGCGCGCCAGCACCCGAGGGGGTCCGATGGCACCACAGGCTTCCTAGGGCGCCCTTCGCCCTGAGTTCCAGGTGTCAGCATCGCGCTCGGTGGGGGCCCCTGAGGGAGGGACACGCACCCTCTGCTCCCTTCCGCCGTCACCCCCGGCTGTGCGCACGGGCTGCACTTGTCTGTTTTCCTCACCCAGGAGAGGCCGTGGGATCCCTCAGGGACCCACAGCCACCTGACCACACGTGCAACAGGCCGGCCCCGACCTCCTCAGCATCAGGCCGGCAGGCTAGGGCCCTGCGTTGGCGCAGCCCGGGCAGACCCTCCCTCCCGCCTGCCCTCCGTGGAGCCTTCCCAGACGGTGTGGGAGACCGCGGCGTGCCCCTCCCAAACTGCTCTGTTGCAGCTCCTGTGTCACCCTGGCCAAAGCACCCACTCTTGGGTCTTGGCCTCTCCGTGCTGCCTGCGACCTTTGCGTCCTGCTGTTGGTGGCCCCAGCGGTTTTCACTCAGATGCTAAGTGGGCCTCGGGGCCTGCCACGCGCTGAGCTCCAGGACAAGGAGAAGGGCTCCTGCCTTCAAGGACACAGTTTCCTCCCTACCTGCGGATGGTGCCTCTAGGGTCAAAAAGGGGGAAGGGGCTCAGCCGTGCGTGGGTGACCCTGCTTCGGGAGGCCAGCTCCCAAGTCTGAGTGAGTGACACCTGCAAATGAAGGCGGTCCCTTGGCTCCCTCACTGCTGGTCCCCACTGGGCACAACAGGGGGAGGGGGTGGAGGGGAGGCTGCTGGAGGTCCTGAACCCTCACCTGCCCCATCTGCTGGAGCATACTCCATTTAATCTAGCATTTATTGGGGTACGTCTTCATTTTTTTTTAAAGATTTTATTTGTCAGAGAGAGAGTGAGCAAGCACAAGCAGGGGGAGTGGCAGAGGGAGAAGCAGAAGCAGGCTTCCCGCCGAGCAGGGAGCCCAACGTGGGGCTCGATCCCAGGACCCTGGGATCATGACCTGAGCCGAAGCAGACGTTTATGGACTGAGCCCCCCAGGCGGCCCGGTCTTCATTTCTTTTGAAAGCAGATTTTGGCCGCGAAAGCTGTTGCAAGTGTCCAGCTCCTTCTGGTCTGTCCCCTCCCTCAGCGCCGCGGCTGGGTATCTAGCCTGCTGCTGGAGGCAGTCTGACGCATACCAGGGTGTGGACGTCCTCGGTCGGTTTAGAAGCAGCTAGACCCCGGGTTCTAGAGTGTCTCTAAGACCACGGGACCAGACGGAATCCAACTCGCAGAGATGCCATGAGCCTGTAACACAGAACGCAGCTGCTCTCTGGGCCTGGGGAGCCTGGGGGGCCTGGGGGGTCTGGGGGCTCGGGGCACAAGGGCAGCTCTTGTCCTCCTGCACAGGACGGGCCCACCCTCAGCAGTGGAGTGTGGCGGCCACGTTGTACGTCTGCATGGAAAGGGTTACTCGGCCAGAGGCTCCCTGAAGCAACGGCTCCCAGCAAGCACCCTACCCCCCGGGCAGCACACCCCCGCCTGTGGCTGGGGCCGCCGCGCTTCACTGATTATGGAGGTGTGAAGAGGAGCGGGCATTCCAAATGCCCATTAATGGGCTTGGGGGCCTTCGTGCAGCCGCAATACTGGGGAATTGATTTCTTTCTTGGTTACAAATTGCAGATGGAGACATCCTGACATGCAGAGGGAAGCCCTGAGACAGGGGTGCAGGGGGGTGACATCCAGCATAGAGAGACGGCCAAATCCCTGTCTGTGTGTGCTGAGCGAGGTGAGGGTGGGGTCACGCCAGGAGAGCGGGCAAAAAGGAAAAATCCATATGGTGAGTACCCCAAGCGCACAGCAGGGGTGGTTTTGAATGAAGGCACCGTGCATTTAAATTAAACGTCAGATACAATTTGGCACGGAGGCATCACACGCTGAGGGTGTGTGCACCGCAGACAGCCCTCTGGAGGGGTTAACTCCCGCACCCCCGCGTGCCCGCCTCCCGGCCAGGCGCGGGAGGCGAGCTCTGCATCCACTGCGGGGAGGGTGTCCGGAGGTGAGAACCAGGCGCTGTGCGGAGGGACGCCTCCTCCTCTCTCCTCCAAGCCCAGTAACTGCAGCCGGCCCAGCGGCCAGGAAGCCCGCCCTCGCTCGGAGCGGATGGAACATAGCAGCCGCACGCCCTTTGTTTTCAACGTCGCCCCGACAGAGAGGACGTTTGTGGGACGAGGGAGGGACGAGACACTCTTCCCACACCTCCTCCCGAGAGGAGAGGGGCTGAGCACGCGGAAGGGGAGGGCGCACGCACACGCGTCTGGGCGGCGAGTGCAGGGACAAGTGGGGCTCGACGTCCGGCTGGAAAGCCTGGCCTCGCGAGATTTCCAATCCGGTTTTGATGTGTTCCGATAACCCCAGGTCCCAGGCTACCAGCCACGGGATGCTTACCCACAGGTCCGACTCACTCTCGCGCCCCCCACCCCTGCCCAGCACGCACTCAGGGACTTCCCGGGCCAGACAGGCCAGAGCGCAGGTGCTGGTAACACAGCGTGGGGGGGACGGTGGCAGAGGGCGCTTGGGGTAGTAACGTATCAGCATGAGTAGTTGACTGCATATCAATTTATTTTTCCGTCAGGATGGTTCCCCTTGTGCCACCGGGATATGGCTCCGGAAAAAAGCCCACTACCAACACGATTGCTACAGAGACTACTCCTTTTCCATCAGAATCCGGGTTTGAATCCTCTTTCCAGGCCCTGACCGCCCCGAGCCTGCTCCACCCTCAGCCGACAGCACAGCACACAGGCCTCCTCTGCCTCCTGGCTTGCTGCTCCCAGATTCCCACATTCCCTGTCCACCCAGGTCATCTCCCAGCCTCGTGTGTCCCCTGGCTCGCTGCTTGCCAACTGCTGAAGTCTGTGCTCATGCTGACACCTCATCACCGAGGCACATTCCCGCCAGGAAGCAAGCATGTCTCCGTTCGGCACACTGTGCCACTCATCCACTGTGCCAAGCTCTCGGCCCCGCTGCCCGGCCTCCCTCTGGCCAACGCCTTGACCCGCATCCTTGGAAAGCCCGGCCGCTCCAGCCCCACGTCCACCCCGCCCCCCACGTGGCTGGGTCACGTGAGGGGTCAGGAGAATCGGGCCACGCAGTAAGGACTCATCCAAGCACATGAAGACAGAGTTGGCGACGGTCCTGCTCCCCAGACGCTGTTCAAGAAACATGGGTCCCAGGAGGCCAGGCAGCTCCGGGACACGAGGTGCGCTCTGCCTGAGGCTTCCTGTTCTCCTTCAGGACCCGAAACCACTTCACGTGGCGCACACGGCGTGAGGTTGACAGTCGAAGATAAAAATTGGAGTCATCATTTAAGTTGCATGGAAATTAAGGTCTGTGATGAAGTCTGTGGTACGGCTGGCTTCCGTGGAAGTCTAATGTTATAAAGTTTTACCTTAAAATAATGCTTTATGGACAAAGCAAGCATTGAAATTTCAGATGACACAAGCTGGAAAGACAATTACCTGGGAGCCTGGTATCTTCCAGTTGTGGAGGAAACTGGAAAAGGTGTAACTGTAAGCATTGACCTCTGACAATTTTGTTATTTTTTAAACTATTTAGTACCAGGGTACCGATAAGAGTATTCTAGAGAACGTTTCTTTGGGAAGCTTATCAAACTTCAGAGCATATTCACAGCAGTCGCTTCCTGGGTGGGTTTTGTAAATACTGAGTCATTTCCACTTGACTGGCAGAAAAATGGGAGCATTTTCAACTCCTGGGCAGCCCTCCCCACGGCCCATGGCGGAGTCCGGGCCGAAGCTCCCGGCCGCACGAGGGCGGGGCAGGCATGGCGGACGCGACCAGCCGGTGCTTACGGGTCTGACATCTTGTGGGCAGGATTTGTGCAACAACACGAGAATAGTTTGAAGCAAAAACCCACATAAAAAAATGGTACACAACACAGCGGGAAGGTAAGACTTATTTGCAGACAAAACAGTTACGTGTAGAATTCTCTGCAAGAGTGGTATCGCCAAAAGGAGCTTCCATAGTGAATAAGACTTTGGAAGTGGTTGATAATTCGGGCTCTGGGCCGGGCGGGAGGTGGTCACGGTGATCTCCTTGTACGGTCGCCACCGCAAGGCGGGTACAAAGCAGCAGGGGATCCGCGGACAAACGGACAAATGTCAGGCGGTGTCTGCACACTGATCCACAGGCCGCAGCTCCAGCCTTAGATTTGCAGGAGGTAGAGGGAGGCTTGACCGGGGGGAGGGAAGCAAAACAAGCCAAAACATCATTCTGTTGCTGATGGATGAGACGCCGCTTGTGAGGAGGGTCTCGCTGCCCGCCCTGCTGTTCCTGAGCCAACGCCGGAGGGACCGGGGCGTTGGTCAGTAACCCAGCTGGAGGAGGAGGTCTCCCCATGGACACAGCGGGGCTTCGTGGGCGGGTGAAAGGAAGAAATCCATCACGGTTCAGAGGTCGGGGACGTGGGGCAAGGGCCCACCAGACAGGAGGGCCAAGGCTCCTGGCAGGAAATGGGGACGCGCAGCAGAGGAGGTGGAGAGACACAGAGGGCGACGTGGGTGCGGACAGAGACTGACACTAAACTCTCCAGACCGGACACTCGTGCACCCACGGCTAAAGCAGCCTCCCGATGGGACAGCACCTCACCCATGGGTGTGCCTCGTGACACCGCAAGGCCAGGCCCGGGAGGGAGGACACTCAGGGGGATGTAGAATCCCCCCCAGAGCTGAGGCAAGGGCACTCGGCACCAATAAGGGCCAGGCGGATGCGGGCGGGGCTGAGCTCTGGACCAGTCCCGGTGACCTTGGAAACGGGAGACGGACAGACAGGAGGTGTCACGATGCACAGCATGTAGGGTAGCTGGCTGGTTATGAGACATCATCTACTTCGGGGCTGTGCGTCCTCCGCGTCACTAAGCTGCTGTGTATGAATAAGCCTTAGACACGGACCATCTCAGTCCCATTGGTCAGATTGTTTTCTAAATAAAAGTTTTTCTAAGAACCCCCTCCCTCCATCACTATATCATGGTATAAAAAAACCTAGGCCTGCAAAACAGGGTTCCCCGAATGAACCAGGCGCTGCCTAATGCCCACGACCCGGGAACAGCAGGGCCCCAGGGGACTCCTCGGGGCCGTTAGACTCAGTTCCTCTCAGGTGAGCACCTGCTAGGCTGGGCCCTGGAATCCAGCAGGGGCACCTGAGGGATGGGACCCCCGAGAGAGAAGAGCAGCTATTCTGAGATGTGATGGCAACACAGTCACATAGTGGGTCTGCTGACGGGAGGAAAGGCTCTACGCTGATCATCTGTGGAACGTGCATTGATGAGAGCTGTGCTGGGACGTGGAGAGGGACAGATAGCGGCTGGCATCTGTCCGCTGCCTTCTGTTTCTCCGAGAGCCTTCATCTGCGCTGGCACGGAGTTCATGCAGACCGAGAGGGAGAAGAGTCCCCAGAGCACACGCAGGGAGGGCGAGCGGGTTTGCCTGGAGCCACACACCGGCCCACCTGGCTGAGTGGCCACTGATGTCTGAATGGAAACTCGGAAATCTGGACAATATCTGAACTTGGTTCTCTGCATGGAGCCCAAGTCTGGATCTTTGAATGGTTGGTTTTCACCTGCATATTTGATGGCAAGTGGCCAGCAGCAAGGTTTGTTTCTTCTTTACTTCCCCTGCACTTATTTCAGTTTAAACTGCATCTAAAGATGCTCGACTACACCCTTCAGATGTCCTTCAGACCCCAGGGAGCATCCATCCTGACCCGGCCTCACACGCCTCAGGGCCTGGGCGCAGTGGTCAGCAGTAAGTGACGTACCAGCGTGAACCTTCACCCCCTAGGAGACGAGGTGGGCAGTCCCCGCCCGGACAGTCTCCACCGCCCTCTTTCTGACAAGCATTAGGGGCTGTGTGCGTGCGGCCTGGGGATGCACGAGTCTGCCCCCCAGAAACCACAGCGGCCGGGGGGGCAGCTACCACTTTCTGTTCCAGGAGCCCCCACACTGTCCACCGAACTCCTGAGACCGCCCGGCAAACAGTGGTCAGCCCCACTGGCCCAGCATCTTCTACTGACAGGGGGCGGAGGGGTCCTTCTAGGCCTGTCCCCCGTGTGGAGCACGGCCGTGAGGAAGAACGCTACTCACGCTTTTAGAGAGAGACAACACTGGCGTAGCTTCCGCGTTCCCCAGGGCCGTACATTCTGCTCGACACGCATGACCCCGAACTTCTGACTGCTCATAATGCAAATGACACCACAGGTCTGCTCTTGAACGGACCGTTACCTGGGCAGGGGTGGACTCCGGATGAAATTGTGAAGGAGAAAAATAATTAAGGCTCCTCCTGCCATGTCCTCTCCTCCGTGCCCCTCAGCCCTCTCCTGGCCTCACCCTGCTGCCCTTTTATTCAGCGGTCAGTCCCCACTGGGGTCGCTCAGGGGGTATGTGCTATTTAAGAAGGCATCTGGAATTTGAAAAACTGTTCAGAGCCAGAGGAGTGACCTGGGAAGGTGGGCCCACCACAGAGCGGGGGTGTGGCAGAGCCCCTCTGTAGAAGCAAGCCCTCAGCCGGTCCTGCCACGACTGAGTCCTGTGCCCCCGGAGCCCGCCCCTCTCCCGATCCCACAGCCGCCGCTCGCTCGACAGTGGACGGGCCGTGCACGCTGTGGCCCGAGCGGGGTGCACTTGGCCATTCCCGCCTCCCTCCCATTTTCCAACGAGAGAGCATCCGCGGCGTGTAGAGCACCTGCATGGAGATCCGGGCAGCTGAATGCCGAGCTCTGGAGAAGCCCCAGGACTGGAGGGGAGATGGCAGCAGGTGGTCACCGGGACCGTGGCTGCGGCCTGGTCATGGCACCAGCCGTGGGACTGCCCCAGAGCACAGGTCCTCCGGCAGGCCGGGCTGGGGGCGGGGTCTGGCGCCCCCGGATGCTGGCTCCATCCTGCAGCAGTCCAGCCGAGGCTCCTCCCGAAACTTCAGCTCAGCCCCGGAGCTGGGACAGCGGCCCCCCGTTACCCACCCAGGAGGTCGGTGCCCCGACCGGCCCCATGATGGCTATTTGCCTGTAGATTAAAATCTGCTTAAAGTCTTACTGGGCTTCATTGGTTGGTTTCTCCTTCATTAGGAAACAATTCTTCACTTGGATGGTGGGGGCTGGCAGCAAGTTCTCCTTCCTCCCACCCGGAGTCAGATACAAGAGTCGGCTGAGGGCAGGAGAGGCAGGGGCCTTTCCTGAGTGGGCTGCCATGGGGCCGAGCAGCGCCAAGCAGCCCTGACCCTGCCCCGACCCTGCCCATCTCCCGGGGGAGGAAGGAGGCCTTGGGCAAGGCTGCAGGAGTGGGGGGCGCCTGCCGCGTGGGACCTCGCCGGTCCATGGTGGGCACGGTCCCTGAAGTTCTCGCACCCCTGGTCTGCTTAAGGAGAATGGGTCCCGTGGCTCAAACCTCAGAAAAACCACGACCTGCTGCTGCGTTCCTTCGTGCTCAGCTGACCTTCACGGTGTCCCCAAGCATAGTGTGGCTTTAGCTATAGCCACGCGACATGAAGAAGCAGACACCCCCCAGGAAGACTGTAATTAAGAAACCAAAGCGGGAAACAGGTGTGGGCGAGGATGTGGGGACCTCAGAGCCCTCGTGCACTGGTGGTGGGAACGCAAACCGGTGCAGCCCCTCTGGAAAAGAGCATGGAAGTTCCTCAAACGTTCAAAAGAGAATTACCCCACGATCCAGGGATTTCACCTCTGAGTATTTACCCCAAAGAATGGAAAACAGGGACTCAGGTAGGTATCTGCACACCTTTGTTCATCGCACATCGTGCACAACGGCCAGGTCAAGCAACGCGAACGCCCATTGACCGACGCGCGGATAAACGAAATACGGCCCATCACACAACCAAGTATCACTGAGTCTCACAAGCAAGGAATCCTGACACCTGCTGTGACATGAATGAACCGGGAGGACATTCTGTGAATGAGATAAGCCTGTGACCAAGGGGCGGATGCCGTGCGATTCCACGTCTATGAGGTCCCTGGGGCCGTCAGAACCATAGAGACAGAGAGGGTTGGGGGAGGGGGAGTCAGTGTCTTCAGCTGGGACGACGGAAAGTTCTGGAGATGATGGTGGTGACAGCAGGACCATGTGGACGTGCCTAATGCTGCTGAGCTGTAGACTCAGAAATGGTTAAAATCACAAATTCTATGTTACGTATTTTACTACAATAAAGAAATAGGAAGGAACAGGAGACGCTGATGGCTGATGAGGCAGAGTGGGCTGGGAGCTCAGGTGTCCATGCTCCAGTTTACAGCTCTCCCCAGGTTTGGAGCCCCAGGCCTTCAGGTCAGACCCTCTGGGAGGGGGCTCACGTCAGCAGCCCACCGGCTCGGCATGGGGCCCATGGGCTCACCGTGGGCGTGCGTGCAGATGCTTTAATAGGAAAGCAATGTGGCTGGCACCTTGTGCCTTCCCTGACCTGCCCCCTTGCCCCCACCCCAGCCAGACACCAGCCAAGGGAATGGGGACCCACTGCCCCTCTGGGAAATATGGCTCTCGAGACCGGGGCCTCATGCATCCTGTGCCCTGGAGGCCATCGGCCGGGGGGGTCTGGCCTCGATACTACTAGAATGTGGGCACCCAGGAGGTTCTGTTCCCTGCACCGGGAAGCGGTACCTGAGGTCCCATGACAGAGCTACACAGGGTGCAGGCGAGGCTGGTCTTGTACCCTGGACCCTCCTGCTGCCTCATTTCTGGAGAAGGCAGTCTGCTCTGATCCCCAAGGGGCCACAGGGCTGGAGCTAATCTCAGGAAGGGCTCTGACAGCCCCGATCTCACTGAGGGGTGTGCGCAAGTCCTTAGGGGCTCCCTCGGCTGCTGGTGAGCTGCCGGGTGAAGGTGAATTGTTCGGGACCTGGGATGGGCAGTGGGGGGACGGAGGGCATCCAAGAGCTCCCAGCACCCTCAGAAAGCCCCCACTTGGGCCAAGAAGGAGAGAGGCAGGCTCATCATGGGTCATGGGTCTCTAGAGAGGCAGCGGCCACCTGTCACATGTAAGTCAGCCACACGTGTGATACAGTGGTGGGACAAAACCCCAGCTCTTCAGGGAGCTTCTGCTCCAGGGAGACGTGCCGTCATTACAGGGTGTCTGTCCCCCAAATGCCTCGTGCACAGCGGGGAGGGAGGACGGGCACAGCAGGCCAGCCACTCGGAGATCCCTCAGCATTTGGCTGAGACATGGGTTCTGGGAGGTCAGGAAGCTGAGCCCACAAAACCTCAGCGATTCATGACATTCTGCCTCTGACCCTCCAGACTCCCGCCACAGCCTCCTTCCCAGCTTTCGTGGGTGCGCCATTGAGGAGCCCCTGGGGCCAACGCGACACACAAACCAGGCCCTTGCTCATGGGCTCACGGGGGCCCCTGCACCAGAAACACCGTTTCTGGGTTTACGCCTGCTGGAAGGAGCCCCACCTCATGCATGGCGGGGTCCTGTCTGCTCCCTGGCGGGCAGCACCTGTCTGTCCCCGAAACCCAACGACATTGGATGGTGACACCAGGTGCTGGCTCTCCTGCTTTCCTCTTTACTTGGTAACCAGCCAGGGCTTGGCCACCGTGCTTGAATCCTTGTCCCTTCCCCGGTAGATAAGGGGCTCTGCGTAAGTGACGGAGCTCCCTATGTGCGGAGCAGGGGTGACAGGGGCACCGCTCTGCTCGATGCATGAGGCTCAGATGACGTCAGGGTAACTCCGTGAGCCCTGGCAGTTTAAAAATCACCTTCACATTCGCTTACCACTGGCCCTCCCAAACATAATGGGAGCGCTGAAGTTTGAACAGGAGTGGGCTTCCGTTTTCTTCACTGTGTCTTCTCTGTGAGCCTGAGGCTGGCGGTCCAGTGTCTGCTTCCTCGGATGAGCACCTTCCTCGAGGTGGCGCCGACACTTTACGCCTTCGCTAGAGTGCTTCTGCCCGTAAACGACCGAGAAGTGCTTACAGCAAGCACCTCATGGGATGTGCGTGACGAATCGTGAATGCTCCTGTTTACCTGCCAAGACCAAGGGCCCCAAATCGGTGACTGAGCCAGGCGCAGCCAGCTCCTCAAATTCAGGACAAGCGTTCCTTCCATGATCACACGTTAGCGCTCTGCTCGGTTCTGGGTCATGCAAACCAGGTCTGGGCCTGCGAGGCGTGCTGAGGAGTTCATCATTCTTGCATAGTCCTGCTCCTTTTAGGAATATGGCAGGGCGGGGGGCAGTGACACGGCACTGCTGGGAGCAGGGGTGGCCCCCGCGCTGAAGCAGCAGTTTCCAGCCATGTCCTTTGCTGTTGGACATTCTGCAGGTGGGAAGGAGGGAGGACTTCACAAGGGAGCTCGGCAGAGGGGCATTCAGGACTCGAAGACCCGGGGTGTAAACCGCCCGCCATCCCTGCTGGGAACCGTGCCTGTCAACGTGGCGACCGTCCTGCCCTCGAAAAACACCGGAACACGATTCCAAAGGCCAACAACTCCTCGAAGGGCAACGATGCACGTGCCTTCATTTAACAAAACGGACAACTAAAAGACCTCACCCTTTGGGCTGCCACCTGCATTTTAAAAAGTTTTTATTTAAATTCCCGTTAGTTCACATACAGGGTAATGTTAGTTTCAGGTGTGCAATGTAGTGATGCAGCCCGTCCGTGCACCAGCCGGTGCTCAGCAGGACAGGTGTGCTCCTTCGTCCCCATCCCCTGTTTCTCCTGTCCCCCACCCCTCCCCTCCGGTGACCAGCAGTGTGTTCTCTGTAGGTAAGAGTCTGTTTGTGGGTTTGTCTCTGTTTCTCTTTTTTTTCCCCTTTGCTCATTTGTTCTGTGTCTTAGATTCCACCTGTGAGTGAGATCATGTGGTATTTGTCTTTCTCTGATGTCTCTCACTTAGCACAATACCCTCCGGCTCCATCCACGTCGTCGTAAATGGCAATCTCATCTTTTTGATGGCTGAGTACTATTCCTTCGTGTCTGTACACCACCTCTCCTTTATCCGTTCGTCCGTTGGTGGACACCTGGCCTGCTGCACACGATGCCGAGGTAAGCATGGGAGCACCTGTGTGTTCACAGGCTACACCTACATCTGTGATTCTGCACTTCTCCGAATTGCTGGGGCTTCCCTCCAGCCCCTGGAGATGTGAAGAGAACAGCCCGGCAAGTTCATTTTGCAGTAAATAAATTGTCATCTGCGCCTCTGAGCAGCTCATCTGCATTTATTTGTGACTCTCAGCGCATCTACTCAAGCATGGCATGCACGTGCAGAGCGCACACGCGTTGTCTTAATCAGGAGCCACCGAGTGACCCGGCACAGTGACAGGAGGCTCTGGCTGGACACCCACTGCGCCCGGCCACGTGGCGTGAGTGCCCGTCCGTGTCGCCGTGCTTGTCTTCCCAGGTGTTGTGACGCGCACAAGCGGAGCGCTCTCAGGCTCACGGGTGGTGAGGTGGCCAGTGTGCCATGGGCGGCGACCCCCTCATCCCAGCCCCAGCCGCCCTCTAATGTTTCAGTCGAGAGAAAAGCCGCTAAAAAAACAAAACCAGGGCCCCACGAGAAAAATCATTTGGCAACGATAAGTACCGATTTCCTTAACAATTTAAAAATAGCTTAATTTGTTTTGTTCTTGCCCATTCCTCTGAGGGGGGCAGTTTTCGCCTCAATAGCGGTCTTTCTCCGGGAAACAATGGGACCCGGCTGGAGATGCTTCCTGGCACCCACAGTCTGATGCCACCTACCGGGGTTCACGGAACACGGCCAGGGCTCACGGGAGGGGCTCACTCAGCCAAGTCAACGCGCACGTCCCTGAGTCAGGCATCTCCGGCATCTCGGCCCCATCTGTCAACGCACAATTACTGTCACCACCGCGTGGTGCCACCGGGCATGAGGTTACGTGTGCCAGCCAGCATGCAAGGAGTGGCCGTGACGTTGGCATAATTTTTCACGACCGTCTTCATTACCGCAGCTCGTGGAAGTTTGCTTGTGCCCCGTCATCGTCATGACAACGCGCCGAAAGCTCGCCTGCCCAGTGTCCACCCGAGAGGAGAGGCTGAATGTCCTCATTATTCTGCCTCCCGCCTGCCCTGCCCGTGCCGAGAGGGAGACGCAGCGCACGGGCCGGTGATTTATCCCCTGCAATTCCTCTTGACAGCCTGGTATGGTGTCTGGGCTTAAGGCGCTGGTCTGATTTCACAGTTTAATTACTGCTAATCTGAAGGGGGGTGTGCTAATGAGCCGTCAGCAATCCGAGCAACGACGGCGCCACTCGCCCCGTCCGGTCCCCAGACGCCCTTTCCTCGAATGACCCCACCCCAGACAGCTCCGTCATGGTTCCAGGAAGTTGTTTGTGCTGATTTTTAGGTGTGACGGATGACTAAGCAACTGTGGAAACGCGAAGGTTGTAAAACTAAACGCAAACATGCATCATAACAATGCCAAGAGCGAACGTGGAAGTGCAGGTGTCTGGGACGTTTGCTCCCGTGAGCCCCATGAGGGGCCACTCAGGACATCTTCAGCAGATGTTGGGCAGAGCATGGCTTAGCCACACGCTTGGCCCCCTGGGGCCTGCGTAGACACCCCCACAGTCAGCATCTCCCCAGGTGGGACCTCGTCCAGGGGTCTGTGTCTCGGGCACTGAGGGTCACCCCTGGCTTCCCTGCCTCCCACCCCCACCACATGGCTTCTCTCTCCGGCTCCGCGGAGACCCCCAATGGGCCTCCCTCCCTCCACCCTGCCACACTTCTCACTCACGCCAATTTGTTCTTCCCGAGACCAGCCGATGGTTCATCAGCACGTATCGGATTGTGCTGTTCCTACTGCTGTTTGTAGGACGAAGACCCCCAACCCCCAACACGGCTCACAAAGACCACACTCTGACCTACAAAGACTCATGGGTCCCAGTGCTCAGTGTGCCCCACGATTTCTGGGCCTCGCGCTCTGGGAAGAGCTGCATGTCCCTCCGCCGTGGCCTCTGTAACGCGGTTTTCTCTTCTGGAACACTGTTCTCCACCTGCCCCCACCAGGTCCCTGGCATCATGTGGGTCTCAGCCACCTCTAGTCCAGTCCCAGTGAAGAGCGCTCAGGCACATACTGAAGACTGTCCCACCAGAGGCTCCACCGGGGCCAGGCCGATCGTCCCCGGGGCCTGCATGGAGCACACAGCAGTCGTTTGCTGAGCGAGTAAACACCGAGCATGCTCTTCACACTTCCTTCATGAAATGCAGTCAAAAAATATTGAGGGTACAATATACACCTGGCATCCCAAACTCCTCATACAGTGGATGCCAACATTTGGCTTATTTACTTATTTATCCATTTATCTGTGCACTAAAATTTGTTTATATCTTTTCTCATTCTAAAAACACCACTTTCAAGAATACATACAATAAAAGGGAAAAGCAGATAAATAAAAAAATCAGATCCGGGGGAAATATTGGTAAAAATAAGGAAGAAGTCCAGGGGGTCGCTTGGGCTGCAAGCCCGACCCATCGAGCTGCCAAAACTGAGCTGAGACTTTGATCCTGAGCTTCCAGAGAAAATGAGAGATAATCTGCGCGCGAGTCACAGGATCTGTAAGACTAACGCTCATCAGTCAGCTACGATTCCGTGGTACCTGCATCAGCGAGCGCCCAGCGACAAATGTAGAGGTAGGCTCCGCAAGGCTGTGTTTTCAAAGGTCCCTCAAACAAGAGTCAGGGAACACGGCAGTTGCGTGTGGGAGCGGCGGTCTGACGGGGGTGGGGCTGGGGGCGCGGCGAGACCGGATCCACCGCAGACACTCCCCACACCAGGTGACCCGCCTGGGACGGCTCCGGCAAACTGTGGCTACTGCGTGGTTACTTGGGGGAAAGTGTCCTTCAGTCCTGCGATATGGGATTTAGATACGAAACTCTGCACCCTTAATTCTGTTTAATCCAGTGAATTTAATTTCAGAAATGCACTGCACCGTGCTGGGCTTTCGAGCAGAGTTTATAGAGACAAAACTGGAGGCGTCTGCTGGTTTAAATGTATCCGTCACAGAATGCATAATGTCATTATGACGAACTATTACTGCTTCGCGATAATGCTAATTAAGTATTCTTAACAGCCACACATAGAAAAACCAAATTTTCAATTAAGCGTTTTCTGTGCTGAAGGTCTTAGCAGCTTTCCTCTCGCTCTTTCTGTGAGCGGTGAGGTTCTCCGCTATCGTTAGGCTCTGTGCTTCCAAAGAACGTGGGAATTATGAACGCGTGAAGCTAATTTCTTTTCATTTTCTTTCTATGGTACCCTGAGCTTTCCGAAGGCGAGACTCTCTCCTCCGGGGAGATACTTTTGTTACAAAGTTGCAAAGCCCTGGGTTGGGGGGCGCTTTCGGATGGCAGGACAGAGGGAAAGAAGGTTCCCTGGAGCCCCTCCTCCTGTCCTCCAGCACGTCACCCCAGAGCAGCCCCGCCAAACGGACGCGTGTGGGCAGAGCCGCTCGGCCACCCCGGCCCGCGGCCCAGCTGTGCCGGTGTCGCTGGGGGAAGGCAGATGCGACTCGTCCCGACACTCCTGCCCCGAGCTGGACCTCCGTCCTCCCTGAGCGGCCACCGGGTCACCCCAGCGCTGCGCCACCAGGTTCTGGGCCTCGAGAGACTGGGGTGGACCTTGGACACCTGCTCCTGGACACTTCCCCCACCCTGGCGGGGAGCCCAGCCCAGACGCGGCCCCACCGGCCAGCCGTGTAGATGGGCCATCCTGCCGGTGAGCCCTCCAGCCCCTGCTGCACTGTCCCTGCGAAAATGTCCCATCCGTGAGCAACGCGGTCATTACGTCAGCCTCTGAGCTTTGGGACAGCCAGCAGACGGGTTTGTCGAGCACCGGCCTCTGCCTTCCCCAGCTCATTCCTCCACACTGACACCACCCACGGTCCCGCGGCGGGGCCAGCCCTTCCGTCCGAGGGCTGCATGGGGTTTGCAGACGAGCAAGACGTGGCCTCGAAGAGCTCACGACTGAGCGGAAGAAACACAGCCTAAGGCCCAGTGTCCAATATAGCACAGGGTAGAGAGAGAGACAGAGACCGAGAGACAGAGAGACAGAGACAGAGAGAGACAGAGAGACAGAGACAGAGACCAAGAGACAGAGAGACAGAGACAGAGACCGAGAGACAGAGAGACAGAGACAGAGACCGAGAGACAGAGAGACAGAGAGAGACAGAGACAGAGACTGAGAGATAGAGAGACAGAGAGACAGAGACAGAGAGAGAGACAGAGAGACGGAGACAGAGATAGACAGAGACAGAGAGACAGAGACAGAGACAGAGACTGAGAGACAGAGAAATAGAGACAGAGACAGAGAGAGACAGAGACAGAGAGACAGAGAGAGACAAAGACCGACAGACTGAGAGACAGAGACAGAGACTGAGAGACAGAGAGACAGAGAGACAGAGAGAGACAGAGAGACAGAGACAGAGATAGACAGAGACAGAGAGAGGCAGAGAGACAGAGAGACAGAGACAGAGAGACAGAAAGACAGAGACAGAGAAAGAGACTAAAAAACAGAGACAGAGAGAGACAGAGACAGAGAGAGACAAAGACAGAAAGAGACAGAGACAGAGATAGAGAAACAGAGACCGAGAGACAGAGAGAGACAGAGAACAGAATTCCGTCTGGGGAGACTCGAGAAGGCTTCACGCCTTGGAGAGAAGTCGGGTCTGGGTCGAGAGAACAGTGACCATGGGGCTGCATGCCCCTCGCCTGGCCACACTCACAGGTGGTCACAATACTCTCATGATGTGGTTCCTTTTCATATCCCCAGCCTCGGGGGTGGGTCTGCTGACCCCCTCAGCACCACGCTCCCACCCGCCAGCCTTGGGTGGGGGATGCTGCACACGGGAGGATGCTCGGGAGGAGGGAGGAGCCAGCGAGGGTGTGCGAGGGTGTGCACGCGGAGGGCCTCGTGGGCCTGTGTCCGGTCGGGCTCTGCCCGTGGGGCCAGCCGTGGGGCTGGCTGGGGGGCCGACAGCAGGGATGGCACCCCTTATGCTCCCGCGAGCTTGCAGGGCTCCGTGTGGACAGCAATGGCTCAGCTCTCCCGCGTCCACAGCCTCCCGAGGGTGTCTGTGATTTAAAAGAGGACGATTTTGCTAGAAACAGAGACACAGAGGCCCCCAGCAGTGGCGTCTGTGGTGCATGGCCGCCGAGGGTCCTGGATTGAGGGCTGGAAGGAGGCTGGAGGCTTGGGAGCCGCGGGATGCTGCCCCCACTGCCAGGGTCCCTCCAGGAGGAGCAGGTGGAAATCAGGAGCAAGGGCGACCAGAAGCACGGGCATTTAGAGACTGGTCTCTCCACCAGGTTCCTGGTCCCAGGAAAGGCTGTCTGTCTCTTCAAATCTGCGAGTCTCTGGCTACTTTCTTGTGTTGGCTGCTGGAACTCCCTTCTCTGGCCCCCACCCTCTGGCGAGCTGCTTTTGAGGCCCTGTGCATTTCAGGGGCAGCATGGCCCCCACCAAAGCAGCCCCCAACCTGGGGACCCCATCACAGGCTGCAGGTCAGAGGTCATGGAGCTGACGCTGGCTCAGGCTCGGCCGGAGGCTCCATGTCGGACGTGGGGTCTTTCTGGAGATTCCCTGCGAGGCCTCAGTCTGGGTGATTCTAGCAGAACAAGAAAGGGTCCTCGGTTCTCTCTTCTCTCGCGTTTCTTCAACAACGGTTCTTGGTCTCGCTCCAAGATGATCTTCCAGGACGTTCTGGCTGCATGTTAGCAACAGAGCACCGTCTGCAGAATCTCTGGTAAGTAACAAGCAAGGGGACCGACGGCTCCTACTTCCAGGAGGGGACACGCTGGTCTCAGAGAGCCCGGGGCCTGGAGCGGTTGGCCCTGCCCCTCGCCCGACAGTCCGCTCAGGCCCTGCCCCCTGCTTCCCAGCATCACCCACATCTTCACTCAGAGGACAAGGTGTCCATTTGCCCCAGGAGGGGCCACGGCAGTCGGGCATTCCTCACGTAGGGCTGCTGGCCTGGCGTCATCCCGGCGAGCAGCTCCTGGTGGGCAGAGGCCTTGTCTGTCCTGTCCCCATGATGATAACAGCAAAGACTGGATTGGTTTGGGCCAAAGTCAGTGAAAGAATTGGTGAACCCCAACCTCGAGCTCCATGTGGCTCTTCCTAAGTGCCATGCGGGGTGCTAAATGACTTGTTTCTCATTTATGCCTCTCATTACTCCAGAAAGGTAACGGAAAGAGATGCATATAACACAGGAAAGTAGAGCCAATAGAGGTGGGTGAAATGAAAATCAAACATAACAAAAATAAGCATGGGAAATAAGCAGCTACAGATCACGACCATTCCTGTATTTTAAGAAGTATTCCGGGGGTCCCCAAGAGACGGATGAGATGAAGCAGACAGGGCACTCAACACCCCAGCTGCGGAAGCCGGCCTTGAGTCAGGAGGAATCACCGAGGCCAAGACGTCAGGGAAGGAAGTGGGCTGGCCGGACCCTCGGCGCGGGCGGGTGTACTCAGGAGGGAGGCCGTCACCCAGTCCAAAGGGCGGGGGTACAGGTCCACCCCGAGGCGAGCAGCCCGGATGACGGGGGCTTCGTGGGGCGTGGAGAGCACATGGCCCTGCATGTAACTGGCCAACCCTGAGCAGTTCTTCCGTGGGTACCGGAGAGTCGCATGACACCCAGTGAAAGCCGAGGCGGGCACACTGAGGACCCCTGGCAGAGAGCGATGGCATCAAAGCCCCGTCCTGGAGAGACGCCCCGTGAAAGTGCAAATGGCCGCCGACTGCTTCGTGTTGTGAGGACAGCAACATCCTAGCTCATCCAGCTCGGTGGTAACGCCGCTCCGCAGAGCTGGTGGTGTCCGTGCTGGAGGTCATCCGCGTCGTCTGTGTGGCGGCTGGCAGGAGCAGGACGGTCTCAAGATGTGAAATCAGAGAACTTCACTCCAACAGAATCTATGAACTACTCACCTCGGCCAGCCTGGACACCGCCTTGTCCGCCACGGTGACATAACAGACAGAGAAGGATACCATCGCCAAGACTCGGGGCCCCGGGAGCGGACCGTGTTCTGACGGCTCATCGTGGTCTCATCTCCAGGACAGCCCAAGGCCCACGCCGGTAAGCCCAGCAGTCCAGGGATGGGGCGTGCACTGGTTTCTGCAGGACCATCAGTGGTGCTGTTTGGCCCAAATAAACTTTCAACGAAGACCACAAAGACGTTCTTGTTGCACAGTTGTGACCAAGACACCTCTAGTTCTGGGTCTCTCCCGAGGACGCCCCTCTCCTGCCCCACACCAGCCCTTTGGGTCCCAAAGCCCGGCCATGTTGGTCTGCACGCGGTCTGGCCTCCTACCTCCTGTGGTCGGTGGCGTCTGCTTCTAAGGCTGTGTGAGCAGCCCACCTCTGGGCTCAGGTGGGAGGGTGATGTCTGGTCAGGCAGGTCAGGGCCAGCAGCTGGCTGCTCTCTGTCTCCTCCCCAGAGGAAAAGGCTTGCAGTGACCTCTGACATCTCGGGAGGCCAGGGGACGAGCACCGGGGACGGTGGAGGCTCCCGGGACTGATTCTGCCCCATGGTGCCACGGAGGGTGGTGGTTCTTGGAGCTGGGGGCGGGTGGAGTGGAGATGGAGGGGGTCCCCTCAAGGGGCTTCCTCAAACTCTGCATACCCACTTCCTCGGTCCCACGCCCCCAACCCTCTTTTCCTGACTACCTGCTTCCTCTCCCTCTTGGTTAAGAGTCACCACATTTCAAGCTGCACACGTGTCAGGAATTCTGGATTGAAAAAGAAATCCAAAGGAAAAGGAATTTCTTTAGGCTTGAAGCCGGTTTCTTTCTGTCTCTACCTTGAGCCCGCATGTACTCCGCTGGCTAGAAAATAGATCTTTTCTCTGCAATTCCACCATTAAAGACGCATTCCTTTCTGTGTGCCCCTCTTAGAACATCTTCCCTTAGACAGGTACTCCTGCCCTCCGATCACCGTGTAGGAGGGAGAGACAGAATACAAGACATAGCAAGTGACAAGATGAGCTCAGGGGGCTGTGGCTGTGGCTAAGGGGTTTGGTGTGGTGGGGGCTGGGGCGCAGGCTCCCATGCTATGTGTCGTGTGAGCACGGTGGTGCAGGAGCGGGGGTGGGGGTCCAGGGCCTGTGCGTGGGAGCTCCGTGGAAGGAGGCGAGTGAGGAGGCCGGGCAGGTGGACGGGGTGGGACGTGATGGATCTCGCAGGCCATAGCGAAGAGCCGAGGCGGACACAGGAGGGCCTGTACATCCTGCTTGGAGACATGGCAAGGAAGGAAAGCCCTGAAGTCGAAGGGACACAGTCATTCTCTAGACTCGGCAACGGGGGCTCCTACGTTCTCTGGATGAGGGGTGGGCTGATCCCCAGCAGCCAGGAACAGGACCCTGGGTCTGTTCTCAGGAGTGTGATGAGAAACCACCCATGGCGCGGCACCTGGAGGTCATTCAGTGCGGACCTTCACGCCCGCGGGGACAGGATGCACAGCGTGTCGGCAGAAGGAACGGGCACGCGTGCCCCTGTGCCCCTGAGACGTGGTCCCGCCCCGCAGTCGGAGGCGCTCCTGCTGTCTGGCTCTCAGCGCTCCTCTCGCGCGTTCCCTTAAGGGCTTCCAGTGGGGAGCGCACATGGGCGCGGAAGCGAGCCCCTCTGCTGGCTACGATGCGTCCTTGTTTGCGAGCGCGTCGTGTTCTCGAACAGACGGAGCAGTTCCTGCGCCATCTGCAATCCATACCACGGAAACCAAACTTGGGGGCAGTTTTCATCCTCAGCTCGCGGGGGCCGGAGCTGAGCCGCGGCCACCCGGGCACAGAACACACCGGGACAGGCCAGGCCCTCCCATCCCCTCCGCCTTCCCCCTCTGGTGCGAGGATCTGAGCCGGCACCGCCAGTGGCCTGGCCCCTGGCTTCTCCCCCTGCCCCACCACGCCCCTGTGCCCCCACAGAACTCCGTCCCGCACGCCACCCCACTCCTGAGCAGCATCTGGCCCTCCTGGGGCTCTCCTTCAGGCCGCTGGGGAATTCTGACCTAGGGGTACAGCCCCAGCTCATCCAGATGAGAGCAGAGCTTATACTTTTATTTCCCCATTGAGTTCTTCTCTCTACAATTCTGTTATATCCTAAAAGGACTTGAGACATAGGAGAAGCTTGGACACCTACGCCAAATTCTATCTATTTGTAACTCAGCGGTGGACATCCTTCCCGCGCAGAATTAAATAACTATGACTTACAACGTGAGCAGTAAACAGCTTTAGGATTTATGTTTCCGGTTTTAGAAAGACCCAGATGCTTGAGTGGCTGCAGCAGCCTGGACACAGTCCCGGTCACTTTGGGGTGTGCAGACTCTGCCTCGTGACCTGGAGTCTGTGCGAGGAGCAGGAACGTCGGGAGGGCCCGGGTGCGATGTGACATGACCCCCGGCGCAGGGAAGGTGCAAGGAGGCTGGAGCCTCATGTGGCCGCACATTCACCCAGCAAACAGTCACCGAGCACCTGCTGTGTGCAAACTCCATTCCGGAGGGCATGCTCTCTCCCTGTGACCCACGTGTGCTCCGTCCGTGTGCACGTGGTGTCGGGGTGTGCCGAGGGGGCATCCCTTCTCCCGTCATCCCGGCACCTGACCCTGCCGGCACTGTTTCAATGCTCTTGTCTCACAGAGGGAATGAAGGAGGTGAATGAACAGTGTCTCATACGCAAAATGCCGTCATGGGGCTGGATGAGACAGGCGGTTTTCTCACAAGTTCTTCCCCGCCCCCCTCTAATGTGTAAGAGGCAAAAGCACGTAGCCCACCCTGTCGAGCCCGGGAACGCCGACAAGTCCCAATTTCTGCCTCTGCCGGAAGCCTGACTAGGACTCGGGGAGGTGAGAAAGCCCACACCTCCCGTCTTGGGAGGGAGGAACAGTGGGCGGGGAGAGGGTTCTCCGTGTGGCCCAGTTCCTGCCCTCTGTGGCCACTCCTGGCGGGATGCGTCCGCCAGGGGCGCATCGCTGAGGGCCGTGGGCAGCTCTGGGTCCCCCCGCCTCCCGTCGGGGGCTCTGGTGGGGTGCATGTGTAGGAAGGAGTGCCAGGCCTGCAGTGGCCCTGGGCTGGCGTCTGGGAACTTGGCTCAGGACAGTCCCTGCATTGTTAAGGGCCATTTCATCCCTGAGGCACCAGCCGGCTGCTTTCTCTGGAAATCTGGAATTTCTCTTTCTTTCTCCTTCCTTCCTTCCTCTTTCTT
>NC_138380.1:955739-982613 GCF_054177405.1 Leptonychotes weddellii | reverse complement strand
GGCGGGGGTCAAGGAGAGCCTGGGTGTCTGCACACAGACCCCTCCAGACTCACCTGACGGGCCTTTCTCTGTGCAAGTGTGTTGAGTCCTGCTCACAAATCCCCCAATGCCCCACACAACCCCTCCTGGGCAGATGGTGCCCCAGGGTTTGGCCTTCTCAGGTGTTTGGGTCGTGTTTAGAGATGGGGGTCAGCTGCAGGGTCACTATGCATCTTCCGAAAGCCCTCCCGTGTGTCCCAGAAACAGGCTCTTCCCCCCCAAAACCTGCCCTCAGACCCTTCATCCCTCTCCAGCGCCAACAAGTAATCTCAGCACACAACCCGCTGAGAAGCACCTGCATCTAAATACATACCAGACCCTAAGCCAAGCCAAGAGCCTCCTGATCTGCCTTCAGCACGAATCGAGTCAGGAAACCCTGGGAGGAGGCAGGGATCCTAACATGAGCAGTGGTAGAGGCCCTTAAAACCGTATTCACGCTAACCTGGAGGGGAAGGAAGATGCTTTCTGCTGGCAAAGTGAAGGAAATGGGGTATTTTGCTGAAGGAAAGCATGGGCCATTTAAAGTGTGGGACCCTGTGCTAACCTTCAACCCCCGGTAGCTGGTGTTCCCCCCCCGCCCCGTCGTTCCCTCCCGGAGCACCGACAGCGTTCATTTGGCCCCTGGTCATGTCCCGCACACACCTGCTGCACGCGGGTCTGCCCACGCTCCAGCCCACGCTCCAGCTGGGAGCGGAGCTTCCAGATGTGGAAACGCCCAGAGGGACAGGTGGATCTGTGTGCACGGAGCGTAGCCCAGGCTGCACAGCCAGGAGCCACTCCAGCAGCAGCCTAGAGCCCACGCACACAGGCTCGTCCGGACCACCAGGAGCTCCGGGCTGAGAGAAATAGCCGTAAGAACCAAATTGAAATGGAAGCCCACGTGCGTCAGACAGGGAAAGGCTCACCGCCCTGTTCGCCTCCAAGAAAGTCAGGCGGAGGCACTGAGGGACGGCTGTGATCAGGCTGCGATTGGCCGCACAGTGAGCTTTGTATGAGTGTTCGTCAGCGTGCATTTCCCGCTCAGGCCGGGGAGCCTCCTGCGGGGGGAAGGAAGCCCACGAAGACCGAGAGGGGCCACACAGCCCCCCGGACGCGCCCAGGGAACGCCTCCCGCCGCGTGAGGACAGTCGTGCGGGGCTGTGTGCGCTTCTCATTACTGGGTTTAGGGTAACTGTTGTAGCGAGAATGTCATGCAGGGTCACCTCTGGCACCTCCACGGAGCTCCTGGCGCACGGCTCCTCCCCCCTCGTTAGCAGGGGCGCCCGCCGCCCGCCTGCCGTGGTTAGGGTACTGCTGGAGGACTCCATCCTCATTTGAAGGGAGGCTCTGCAACGACGCAGGGAAGAGCCCAGAGAGAGGGAAACGTCAAGGATGAAGCAAAGAGAGGGCTTGCGACTCGCCTCATCTCAGCAGGAATCCGGGGCCGGGACAGGCCGGCAATGAGCCGAGCCGTGAGGGGCTTCCCAAATGACCAAATGAGGCAGGGCTGGCCCCCATGCCTGCCCTCCTGCGGCTGCTCCCTCTGCTTTCCCCTTCCCTCCTTTCTCTTTCTAGCATTTTCTCCTCGGCATTTTCCTCTCTTGCCAGACGCAGCCCAAGCCACGGTGGGGCGGGCTCCTGGCACCCCAGGACAAGTCATGCCGCCAAAAGGGTGAGTCCGGTGACGCAGCAGGATGGGGGCAAAACCCGGCCAGGCCAGCGTCACGAGGCAAAGCCATCCTAGCGGTGACGCAGGCGGGGTCCCCACACACGCTCTGTGTCCTGTCCCGGGCTACCGCCCTCGTCCCGTGTGGACACAGCTTCGCTCATTAACGGACGATAATCTGTGATAACGCAAATGCAACGCCTACCACTAGATCTTGAAATATAAATGAACACTCCTTTACTGCTCTTTACTCTTCCTCTTTAATTCTGCTGCATAACGTAGAAGCACGGCCAGACGTGCGGAATAAAACGTCTACCCGAAAGTCCGTTCTTTCCGACCGTTGCCAAGGAAAATGTTCTAATCGATAATATTGATACATAGTGGCTTTTACGGCGTTAAAGTACCTTCAGACAAATCTTCACAGCACAGTACAAAATGCCCCAATTCAAATCAAACTAGAATAAAAATAAACTCAGACAAGAACCACCGGGGGAATGAAAAGCCACAGAACAGAAGCTCAAAGGGAGCAGACCAGCGAGTCCCAGGTGAGGCGCGTATTCTGAGCATCCTCTGAGGAGCAGGTGAGGAGGACAGTCAGACGTGGGGAACCCAAGGCTCCGTCTGTCCGTCTGGCCCAGATGACACACTAACACTCACATTGCCCACAGCTGTCACATTCCCTGCCAGAAGCCACAACTCAGCGTTTCCACCTGCACCGACCACCCTGCTCCTCTGTGAACCAACAATCACAAACACAGCACTGAGGGCCCGTGACCCAGACTCCCCGGAGGTGCCCCAACTCCTGCTTCCTGCCCGGAATGGCCCTGCGGGACCGCGTGCTTGCGGGGAGCGCACCGTCCGCCTGGTCACGGGTCCCCAGACTGTCCCTCCCTGGGGTCTTGGCCCCTCAAGCAGATACCACTTAGAAGCAACACTTTCTTTTTTTGGTGGCCAGGATGCAGGATGTAAAACCGTGGACCCGACCTGATCAGGACACCTGTCGGGCGTAGGTGCCAATGCTACATGGAGAGTGTCAGAATGTGGCTGACATTCGTAAGGGACTGGCGATCCTTCATGCCTGGCTTCTGTCGGGGGCAGCCCGAGACAAAGCACACGTGCCCGTCATGTGCTCGTGAAGGCGTGTTTCTCATCTGCCCAGAAGGGGAAGGACCGGTTTCGCTGGGGCCCTGCTCCTTGCCCTACTCACTGGGCCCACGTTCCCATCCTGCTGGGGTGGAGAGACCCACCCCAAAGCACCCCTCTGACCCGGGTCTGCTTTGTTCCCACCAGGCCTGGGAGGAGGCGGGCAGCAAACTGTCGTGTGAGCTTGCCTTCTCCAACAGCCCACCTTTGCCTCTTAGCTCTACTCCAGGAGTCCCAGAAGCTCAGAGACAAACCCCAGACTCGAACGGGAAGGTGTGGGGTGGAGGGAACCTGGCCGGGGGTGTTCTGACCTGTAGGCCATTGTGAGCAGGCCCGACTCAGCATTTCCTGGGTCTCCGCAGAGGAAGGTGTCAGCCAGGCTGACTACAGACGGGGCGGCCAACTTAGTTCATGGTTAAAAATGAGGGATGGGCATCCCCCTAAGTGGGAGTCTCCAGTTATGAGGAAATAGCTTGAAGTTGTTACTTGGATCTACCCCCAAAGAAACGGGTCATGTGGGCAGATGCAGTGGGTTGCATGTGCCTGCAGGACTCTGCATCCCTCCTGATCAGAGTCTCAGCCATGAGCGAGCGGGGCTCCATGCTTTTCGGGAGCCTGCGGAGGGGAGCACAGTGGGGAGGGGGCAGGGTGGGGAGGGGGCAGTGTGGGGCGGGGTCAGGGTGGGGCTGGGGCACGGTGGGGAGGGGGCACAGTGGGGCAGGGGCACGGTGGGTAGGGGGCACGGTGGGGAGGGGGCACGGTGGGGCCGGGGCATGGTGGGGAGGGGGCATGGCGGGGAGGGGGCACGGTGGGGTGGGGTCAGGGTGGGGAGTGGGCACAGTGGGGCAGGGCACCGTGGGGAGGGGGCATGGTGCTGCAGGGCTGAATCAGATCCACTATTTCTAGAAACTCTCCTCAGATGCCCACGGAGAACAGAGGTAATGCTGGGTTTTAAGTGAGAAACAGCTCTGTTGAAATTAATATTAATTAAAATGGTCAATATTATGTCTAAAAATAGCTTTCAAGGAATGGTCCATGCGCGGTCAATAGGTTCACCATCGCACGGGGAGCAGGCTTGTCGATGGACGGCTAACTGCCTCGGCTGGTGCCCTCGGCTGCGTGACTTCTCACCAAATACCTGAGGATCAGGATGCATCTCTGACCGCTCACCAGGGTGCATGGAGAGCGGATGGAATAATCTTCATTTTCCGTCCGATTGCCTTATTTCTTGTGTGGGGGGGGCTCCTGGTCCCCTGGGGACATTCCTCGGGGCAGATCTTGTCTTCCTCACACCCGCCCGTCTCTCCCGCCGGCACTTAGAGCAGGATGAGGAGAGACAGTGTCCACCCCCAAAATGAAGTTCTCAGGTAGGCTCGTCGCCCCCAGGCCCCACCAGCTAGGTGCCAACGAGGGGCAACTGGTGGAAAGACGGCTCCAGCCTGACCCCCGAGGGGCCCAGTCAGATGGACAAATGGGGGCCGACATCCCAGCGGGGGCACCTGGGCCTGGCAGCCAAGAGCTCGGACACCGTGCCCATACGCCAGGGTCCAAGCCTGCTGGGCCAGGGCCGAGCCCCCTGTGCCTGTCTCCTCACGGTGCCATGGGCTCTTCCCCGTCTTGCAGGCCTCGATGACAGCATCTTGGGTCAGGACAGGGCCTAGCACAGAACAAGCACGTGACCGTGTTGCATTTTACCCAAGGCTGAAACCCAGAAACCCCAGCCTGTGTTCCGAGAAGCCGTCCCCCTGTGACTGGGCCCTGGGACGCCTGGGACACGGCCAAGCTGCGGCCCTCCAAACTCCCACCCGTGGCCTCGCCCACCATTACACCTGATGAGTGTGCGTCCCACCAACCAGCCGGAACAAAACGTCTGTTTACCCAACCGGCTAAGACGCTCCCTTCCTCCAGGCCCTGAGCACAGTGCAGCCCGGCCTCGGGGTAAAACCCTGGGCCTGCGGGTCACATGGGCCCGCCACCCGTGTCCCCACGGGACTTCTCTGACTGTGTTCATCCCTCCCATGAAACAACACCCTTGCCCACCCCGCCCTCGCCCACTGCTGGAGGCCAGCGGGCCTCGCGGCCGGAGCAAAGCGCCCCACGGCACCACCCTGCCCATCGAACCCAACCCCGCGAGCCCAACCTCCCCCAGTTCAAGTCCCTCCTTCCAAGGCCACATCGTGGTTTATGTGGCGCCCCATGCAAGCGTTCGTCTTCTTCAAAGCAGAGCGACAGCCCACACATCCTGACCAGGTGGGCAGCCCTTTCTGCGTCCGTTCCCGAAGTGCTTATAAACGCGAGGCCTGCAGGGCAGTTCGCAGACACGGTCCAATCAGGCCTGGCCTCCGCCTGGAGTCAAGTGTGTGTTATTTCACACGGTCTGAGGCTTCGTGGTGAGATGAATTTGCACTAACCTGAGCAGTGATCCCACTTCTTCAGTAAAATCCCGGATGCCCTCTTGTTTATTGCCTGGCTTCCCGTCACAGAACGTGGTGCCGATGTCCCAGTAGGAGCCGCCTGGGCCGTGCGTGTGTGTGGGGGGGCTTGTTACTGAGTCGCTCTCTCCCAGGCTGGTTTCTCACCTGCAGTTAAATCGTCACTTCTTCCGTTTCTGTGAAGTCGGTCATCCGTGTTACTTCCGCCCCGGTAGCCAGCCTCCTGGCCAGCTCCGATCACCCTCCTGTTCACGTGGCTCCCAAGGACCCGCACACCAGCCTCCAAGGAGATGCCACAAACCTTGTCTGCAGCCCCTGGTCTCCCCCAGGCACAGATGGGCCTGGACTCCTGGGTGGGGAGAGCAGATACTGCCCCGAGCACATTGTGGGACGTGCGGGTCCGTTCGCCCTGACCACCTGGTCTGCACACCTGTCCCGCCCTGAGTGGGGCCAAAGGCACCCGCTGGTGAGCCGCTCTGGAGGGAGGCTGGTGGTGTGAACTCAGGACCGGAATATAACTCATTGGTTCATGCAAGAATTAAACTCACGACCCGGAGCTCCAACCAGCTGAGCTGAGTAGGTGAGCTCGGCACCAGGAGCCAGGGAGGGCGGGAGCCAGGGCCCAGAAGAGAGACGGCAGTCATGGGACTTGGCTCCAGGCCTACACGCGGGCCCCTCCCGGCACGGACTGCTCAGGGTCGGACCCCCAGGGTCCTGTGTGATTGTCACAGGGACAGTGGAAGCAATCTGGGAGAGAGGCACACACAGGAGGAACTCATCCGCATGCCTGTCCCTCCAAGAGAGAGACACCAGTTTCTGTACCAAATTATTTGGAGGACGACCACCCCAGAAACGACCTCACACCATCCCGTCTACATTCAGCTCTTCTTTCTAGCACAGCTGTGTCCAGCTGAGACAGAGGAATCAGAGGAAAGCACAGATGCAGATAAAGGCTTTGTTTTCCTTCCTTCGAGGGCAGAGGTGCCGGGGTGGGGGCGGCGGGGGCAGGGGGGAGGTGCTGGTTCTTCGCGGACAGAATGCTCCGCACACAGCGGCGTCTGCCCGTGTGGAGTCGGCGTTATTTATGTGATTGTGTTACTATGAAGTGTCATGATGGGAACTTCCAGTCAGACCCACGAAACCCTTGTGGCGCTCTGGACACACAGCCCGGGGGCTGCCTCCCACGCGGGTCGGAGCCTGCTGTCCTTGGACTGGCTGGCCTGAGACCGGCGGACAGGCCACGACTCTGAACACCCCCGTGTTTACCTACTCGAGTCTAAAACAATGTCAGTGATGGGAACGCCACTAATTCAGGATGCCCGGTATCCACCCGATCCACACCAAAGCTAACTGCTCCTATCCGTAACTAATCATGCTCATAGGTAAGATTCCAGCACCAGCTCAGCTGCACACTACACGCCTGGAAGGACCACAGCGCACCCACGTGTGCCCACGTCTGATTTAGGGAGGCATGCACGGGTGCACCTCTCGAGACACGCTGCAGTGTCCGCTGGAGTCTGTTCACGCCTGCAGCCCCCGGCCTGGGCACGGCCCGTTTCCATCCAGGCCAAGAGGCCCCGTGTCTTCTAGAGGCCCCGGGGCTGGGCTGCAGGTCGAGTCTGCTCTTTCCTCCCTTCGCGGAGCGAACTTGCGGCCAACATGGGTTTATTTCCTACATGGTGGGAGTTCAAGCCTCCCAAGTGGAAGACACATAAATGTAGAGAAGTTGGGGTATTTTTAGTCTCTCTTGCAAGGAATATTCCTAAATTCTGCTTTCTGGGCAGGACATAGGACTGCTAATTTTGGAAGGCACCACACACGTTAGTGGCCTCTGGCCCTGAGTGGCGCACGGTCTCACAAGCTCTCAACAGATGCGGGAAAGGCGGCCTGTAGCGGAAAGCGTACGGGACCAGGTGTCCGCAGGCAGGCGCCGGCCCCAGGGAGTCTCCATGACCTGCCTGGAAGAGGGCAGGTCGGGCCTCAGAAGGGCTCTGCGTCCTCCACTGTCCACCCCTTGCCTCTCTGAACAGCAGGAGAAGCCCTGCTCCGTGCTGCGGGCGGCACTTACAGAGCTGAGGCCCCCTCCCGGAACAAAGACCCCTGACCGCGCGGGAGCAGCCTCCGCTTGCTGACCCAGACCCCAGAGTCAGTGGGACCCCAGTGTCCGGGGCCACACACCGGTCCCAGCACAGGGAGGGAGCACGCGGAGAACACGGCTGACGGAGGTCGACGAACCTGCTGCGTGTGGGCTCCGGGTACAAAGTGGCCAGACCAGTATTAGGGTCGGGATATTTTCGAGAGCCTGTCACATTGATAGGTGACTGTTTTCTCAGAGGAAACTCTCTCCTCCCCAGACCCTGACCCTAAGTCAGCCAGCTGGGCTTATGCGGAGGCGTTGGCGGACGGGCCAACAGCAGGGTTGGCGGGGGCCTGGAATAAATGCAGCCTGACATGGGGGCGGGGCCGGGGATGGGAGTCGGCCTTTGACCTTGGCTGATCAGGACGAGGACTGCGTTGAAGGGCCGACCCGCGTGTGTGTGCATGTGCGTGCATGGGTGGAGGGTAGGGTCACCACACGCGTGCACGCCAATGGTGCCCAGCTCCGGAGCCCGCCCGCCCCTGCGGTGTCCTGCACACCTTCCGGGGTGGATGGTTCTAGTTGGGTGCAGACGTTTCTGCGGGGGGCTTGGTGAGCTCTGTCCCCGCAGTCTGGCTTGCAGGCACGAGGTACAGAGCGGGGAGCGACAGGCTTGCTGGGGTGGCGGGGGGTCGTGGGGCAGCCGGGGGGTCACACTCTGGAGCCGACAGCCGAGCCTGCCGCTGTGGCACCTCTTTCTGTCCCTGACGGCACAGCCCGCGCCCCGCGCTGCAAACGTGCGTCTGCAAGCCTGTCCTCAAAAGCACCAGGGCCCTGGTGTCGACGGACGAGTCCACACCGCATCTCTGCCAGGACGGACGGCACGATCTTGGCCAGCTCCCTGATCTCTTCACGTTTCCGCTTCCCTGTTTATAACCGGGCCCCTGTAAAAGCTCTCTTACGATGTTCTTGTGTGCGCTAAATAAAGTCGTAGCTTGGTGCGGCACCAGCAAGTGTTGAATAAACATCTGAAAAGTGGTGGGAATAGTGGCAGGAACAAGAGGTCTGTTGTGCTGAGTTGAACGGATGTTGAGAGATGATGCCCCACGCGCTGCCTCGTTCACAGCTCTGCATTCACAGAAGCACCAAGTGAACCTCCCGACCAGCCGGGGCGCCCACTCGGGGTGTCCGCGAGCCGCCCCTGCAGTCACCCATGGCTCACTCACTGTCCCTGGGCTCCCCGGCCCACCCCGGCCCCTTGCACACATCTGGCAGCTGGTGGAGGATGGCGCAGGGGCGCTGCCCAGGACCAGAGCAACGCTTGCACACCTGGGTGTTGGGCAACGGCCAACAAGCACCCTCTTCACTGCTGTAGCCGCAGCACACGCATGGGGTGGGGGTGCCAGGCGCGGGGCGGGGGGCAGACCGCAGGGGCACATGGAGATGGCCCTGGGCTGAGGGACGGCCTGAACACAGCCGACCGAGGAGCCCGTTCTGGAACACAGGGGCGCAGGGGCGAGGGCCAGCCTGGCAAGGGGAAGCTTCAGAGACCCCAGGCCCCCGCGGGAGCCTAAGATGCCCGCCGCGGGGTGGCCACCTCGTTTGTCCTGGGGCAGGGGGTGGGTGGGGAGAGACCTCTAGTACCACTGACCTGTGTCAGGCCCGGCTCCTGTCCCTTGGCTGTGAGGCCAGGACCCGGGGCTGGTGAGGTGACAAGACGCAGGCCCCCGGCCCGGCAGGCGGGAGTGGGCACCATGCAGGGGGCGCTGCCGGTCCCGCGCTTGTTCAACGTGCCCTTCTCGGCACTGCTTTCCTCCTCGGTCAGGGGTGGGCTGTTCCTCGGCACTGGAGCCGAGCGGGACCCCCAGGCACGCACTCAGACTGGGCAGCTGCAGGGGGGACCCCACGAGGGGAAGCCAGCAGACAACAGCCAGGGTCTGGAGGGAGAGACGATCGGAAACAGGGCTCCTCTCCTGGCAGTCTTCCCTGGACGTGGATCCCCTGCCCCCCCAGCTCCTGGGGTGATGGCACCCCACCAGCTTCCTCTCGGGAAAACCTCTTTACTCATGCTCCCGAGGCTGGACTTGTCACAAGGGGACAGGGGAGGAGGGTCAGGGTTCACACCCAGGCCTGGGGTAGGAGCTCTGCCTCCTCCCGGCCCTGGGACTACCCCCACTGCCAACCCTCCAGGGGCTCAGCCAGTGCAGATGGCAGCTCCCCATGAGCTGGAGGGTCCCTGATTTAGGGGAGGCTGGGGGGCCAGTCACGGAGTTCCCCAGGCACCCAGCAGCCTGGATCTGGAGCCCAGCACCAGGAGACTGGCACCTGGACCCACTCCTCTCTGTCATGCCTCAGTCTCAAAATCAAAGGCTCCCTCAGAAGACAGCTCCTGTGACCTTTCCAGCACTTGGACTAGACCCCATGCCTCCAGCTCCTGGGGGCATCGCACAGTGAGACCAACTCGCCAGTATCCGGTCTGCTTGGGGGCGCTCGCCGCAGGCCCCCATGTAACTGCTCACAGAGAAGATGCCTGTTGCAGAGTCTCCACCTCGGAGGGCCCCTCAGTGGATGGCGGTCGGCCGTGCACGGCTTGGTGTCCTCCCACACATGCACGCACACACAGGTACACACCCATATGCACACGCAGACACACAGGTACATAGCCAGGGAGGCTGGACCAGGGCCATGTCTGTATTTCAGGCCCCTCCTGTCCTCCAGACCGCAAGGGCATTGGCGGCAGGACGCAGTCTGGGACAAAAGACTGAACCCAAAACACAGACGCTAACAGGATAAATTGGGAACCAAGGCTCAAGGAGGTCAGCTGCCCCCACTGACCACAGGTGTGGCCTGGTTTAATGGACTGAAGCTCAGTGACCCTGGCTGTCCCGGCAGACGGCGAGTAGACGAGATGGTGCCATCCTGCCTCACAGTGGACGGCAAGGGCCATGCACAACGCTCCACCGTCAGGCCCCATATGCAACACTTGATGTGGTAGGCCCTCCTCTGCCCGCCCCGCGCCCTCGCTCGATGCTGGACGCCGGTCACAATGACCTAACCGCCACCTTCCATCGTCCCACGGCCACTGGGAGGATCTTTCCAGAGCACACATCTGACCATATCACTTCTACCTTCCACCTTCTAATATTTTTAGGAGCTTAAGCAAAAGGTCCAAATTCCTGGGCAGACTCGGATGGCCCCTCCTGGATGGGTCTGTCCTCCTGTTCCCTGGCTCTACCTCTAGCCCAAGGAGGCTCTTGACCCTCTGCCTCTGCTGTCCCATGTCCACCTGCAAGCTCAGGCCCCCCTCCCTCAAAGGCCTGCCCTGACCACCCCTCCTCCAGACCCCAAAGGCCGCCTGGAGACAGAATTCCCTCTTCTTCGGGGCAGGTCAGTCTCTTTTCCCTTCAGGCCTTCACTTGGTTAGATGAGGCCCACCACAGCGTAGGAGGCAATTTACTTCATCCTAGGTTCACTGATTTCAGTGTTAATCTCATCTAAAAAATACCTTCGTGGCAACATCTCAACTAGCGCTTACCAAGTGTCTGGGTATTAGCCACATCTGTACATAGACTTCACCATCATGCTGGCCTTTCAGCCTCACCCACCGTCCTTGCTGAGGGACACAAGCATTGCTCTCAGGACAATGCTTCAGCATTGGTGAGCTTTGGAGTCAGGCTGCAGCATCAGCTCTTTTTGGGGGTGTCCAGTCTGCTGGCCTGCTCTACAGTCTTCAGACTTGCTTCCCCCACAATTGCAGGAGCCAATGCCTTACGGTGAATCCCCCTCTCTCTCTCTCTCTCTGTTGGTCCTGTTTCTCTGGAGAACCTGGGCTCCTATGGCTGGTTTTCCCAGGACAGGTGACTGTGCCCACGGAAAGTGGCATCAGGCTTTACCGAAACACAGAACAAGTTGTTTGTAAATGGGAAAATTAATCACACTTTTGGATTAAAAGACTTTCAGGTGTGAAAAGCCAGTTCATTATACAGTAACTTTTTTTAAAAAAGATTTTATTTATTTATTTGACCCAGAGAGAGAGAGCGAGAGAGCGAATACAAGCAGGGGGAGGGGCAGAGGGAGAAGCAGGCTACCCACTGAGCAGGGAGCCTGATGCGGGACTCGATCCCAGGACCCCAAGATCATGACCTGAGCCGAAGGCAGACGCTTAACCGACTGAACCACCCACGTGCCCCTAAAGTACATTTCTAGTGAGAATCCTAGAAAATGAGTGTGTGTGAGTGTGTGACTTGAAAATTTGGTTCTGAAGAGCATCTAGATTCAGGTCCTGGAAGAATAAACGTTTAGGATTGGCCAAAAAATTGGGGGAAAGCAGAATGAGCAATCTGCTCTGCGGATACTAAAATATGTGACGAAGTACAGAGGTGCCATCACAGGGATGTGAGAATTCGCACATGGATCCGTGGGATAGAATAGAGGGTCCGGAACAGATCTGAGCACACAAAGGGGCTTAGTGACAAAGGTGGCATTTCAAACCAATGAGTAAAGAGGGAACTACCTGGTGAATACAGCCGGGAAAATGAAAATAAAGTGAGCCCCAGCACAGTCCACATAAGACAAACAGGTCAAAATCTAAATGTAAAAAATAGTGAGTTATGAAATGATTAGAAGAAAATATAAAATACTTGCTTATTTTGGGACTAGATTATCACAACACCTGAGCTGTTTTTAAAAATCCAGGAGTCTTAAAATGTTAATATATCTTACGTACGAATGACTCCCACACATCAGTGGGGAAAAATAAGAGAAAAATGAGTGCAGACTATGATCAGGTAAATCACAAGAGAAGACACGTGAACAGAAGCGAGTACATAAAAAGATGTGTAACTTTGTAATAATTAAAAAATAAAAAATGAAACAGTATTTTGCCTGTCACATTGGCAAAAGTAAAGACGCTTGATGATCTCTTTTTTCATATACTGCTATTACGTGTATAGATCGGTACTTTGAGAGGGTGACTTGGCAGTAAAAATGCACATTCTGAGCAAAATCATATCTCAAAACCTTCATAATCTAATTTGCAAAGATTATGGTGTAAATGCACATACCTGTACAGGGAAAGGGCAGCAAAGCCTGCAGCTGGGAACAGAAATCAGCCAACCAGCCAAGGGAGGCTAAAGTTTTCGTGCCAGCGACAGGGAGAGCTGTCCAAGGTCCTGATCGGAGGGGACACCCGTATGCTCTTGCTTCTTGTCAACTGTTTTAAGCTGATCATAGGATAGCCGACCACTAATTTCCTTTTGAAACCCAAACAAAATCCAACAAGAAGTAACACTGCAATCCCACAGGTGTGTGTGACTTTTACGCTTGGAATTGGTGTGGGGAGCCCAGACTCCTGGGGTTGGGGTGAGCTGGGGCGAGGTCAGCGGGGGGGACCCTCAGCACTGGGACTTCTCCGAGTGTGGCCGGGCTGGGCACTATGCCGTCTTCTCTTTCTGTTGGTGCTTTTCTAGAGTCTTTGAGGGAAAAGTGCACTTGCTTGCTTGACCCGGGGCAGGGAGATACTGACCCCGAGTGAGCGGTGTGGACGTGGGTCCTGAGGGACGGGGAGGAAGTGTGTTGGGGGGACAGGGCCCAGCCACAGCACCAAGTGCATGAGGTCAGGGTTTGCATAGCCAGAGGTGAGCTTGCCACGTGCTGTTCTACAAGGCACGTTTGGCCTTGCCCGCCGAAGCTGGCCTCCATGGGGACCCAGGGTCCCCGCTGCTCAGGGCCCTACTCCCCGAACACCGACCCCAGCTCACATGGATAAAATGAAGGCAGCCCCTTGGGCTTTGTTTATTTTCCTAGAATCGTCCGTTTATCCAAGAGCTTCCCTTGGCCTTTATGTTAACTTGGTAACAAAGAGTTTTAGCTATAACCTTGCTATGAACTTCAACAATTCTTGCTTTTGCCATGCAGAAAACAGAATTATTATTCCAGGTGTTTTCTATTGCCAGACCATCTTTCTCAGGGACCTGCTCTTTTAAAAGAGGCCTGGCATCTGAGGGTCCCTCCACCTGTCACCTTCAAAGCTGGGCATCTCTGGCCTTGAGGGTCCTACCTCCCTGTCCCCGCCCCCATAATGGAGTGGCTCTTGGAGATGGCTCGCTCCTCACCTGTCTTCTGGAGGGCCTCAGCATGGCACCGAGACCCCCCAGGCCCCCCAGCTGAGGAAGGGGCTCAGAGGTACCCTACATGGGACCAGATCCAGGGTGTGGCCCCCCATGAGCCCTTGGCTATCCCCTTGGCCTTCACCCACATAGTGATCAGTGATGTCCCCCTCCCTCTGGGCTGTATGTAGTGGAGATGGATGAGGGGCTAGGGGCCAGGATACTGCTGCCTCTGGACCAGGAGCACCCACCTTCCCCAAGGACCCAGCCCCACCCTCGCCACCAGCTCAGGCAAGACCTTGGGGATCGCAGGTGCCCACTGACTGGTGTTTCAATGGGTAGATAAATATGCTCTCCTGGTAGCCACGCTGCACTGAGAACTCTCTGCCCCACATTGGGGGTGTTGTGGTCCCCGTGGCCCCTGTGGCAGGGTGCTCCCCACCAGGATAGATGGTGTGACTTCCCACCAAGGAGAGCCACAGGGTCCCAGGGACCAGAGGAACTAGTGCTTTTCAGAGACGGCACGTGCTTGACACTTCCCAGGCATGGGCTTTCCGTTTTAAAGCAGGGCTGGTGATTAACATGAGAAATCAATGAACACTTCTCAGTTCTAAGCTCAGAGCTCCACTGGGGTGGATCAATTTCTCCGTCGTGCTCACACGGCCATGGATGCACTTTTAAAACCCATCTCTTTCCGAAAGCTGAGGCTAGGGACCTCGGTTTAGGATTAATCAACAGTGATGAGATAAATAAGGTTTATATAGATCTCTTAGGGTTTTCCCCCCAAGTCAGTGGACCCCCTCTGTGGCGTGCTAGTTGGGGTGCAGTGCTGTGACCGGCTCTCTGGGGGGACCTGGGGACAGTGCCCAGCTGCGAGTCTTTGGGATTCGGAAATAGCAAACACACTGTTTTCACTGAAAGTGAATGTCACAGGTGAGTAACACTGCCAGGTTTTCTAGAAAGTTCAGCTGGTGCTTTATGTGAGATTGTAGATGCCGATGTCATGTCAAAGATGGTGGTGGTGCGTGTTATTTGCGGGGCTCAGCGGGCAGACACCTGTTTCTGGAGGTGGGATTTCACTCTTGAGATCATTCAGATGTATGAGAATCACAGAGTCACAGACATTTGGGGCAGGATGGGATCCGAGGGGCTGCCCAGCCACGGCTGGACTGCACACCACATTCTCGACGGATCGGGCGATGGATCCCAGTCACCTTCAGAGACGGAAGGACGGCTTCTGTGGGGTCTTCAGGCATCCTTAGCGCAGCCCCAAGCCCTGCAGAGACACCATCACTGGGGGGTCTGGGTCCTGGCGTCTGAGCCCTCGCGGGGACCAGCGCTCCTCTCCTTCCCCCACCTCCGGTGACGTGGAGCCTGAACCTTCCAGTGGCCCTGCTTCTGAGAAAGCAGTGGCCCCGTGGGCACCTGTTGTTTGTTCCAGAGCATTAGGAGCACCCGCCACGTGCCGGGGCCAGAGAGACGAATGAGGTGCCGTGCCTTCCCGTTTATGCCCAGCACCGAGCCGTGGAGGCCAGTGTTCTGGGGACAGCTCGGTCGCCCAGGCCCCCCGAGGACCGCAGGCCTAGTGGGGGCCGGATGTTGGAGGTGGACACATCGTGTCATCACTCTGGGCTGCTCCAGCTTTAGCGATTTACTTAATCTCTCTGGGCCTCGGTTTCCCTCTGTAAAATGGGGTCGACAACACCCATTTTACAGAATTGCTTGGAAGATAACCGCACCGTTGGTGGAGGCTCTGGCCTCTTCCCTTTGGGGGGGGTGGGAGCAGAGCCCCCACTGGAGCCTCAGGGCCCTCCTGACGTGTGGGACGCAGGCAGGGCAACAGGGCCCACAAGCCTGTGGCTCCATCGGGGGCAGGGGACAGTCTGGTGGTGTCTAGGCCGTTCGTAACCACACGAGCTCCCCTCCTCCTCTGTCCATCCCCCAGCTGCTCCTGCATGCGGTCCAGGCCGCCCTGCCCAGCACCGGCCTCCTGGGCGGCGCCGTGGACAAATTACAGCCATGGGGGCAGTGGGGTCTCTTCTCCCGAGAAGCCCGCTGGGCCTCATCCTGTTCTGAGGCATCACTGCTTTCGTGACGGATGAAGCCAGGCTCCCCTTCTCTCTGCGTGAAAGGCAGCAATCTCACGCCAGGGTCTCCGCTCTGTGCACGTCGGGTCTCGTGTCTTCCTGGCTTATAGGAACACACGGTAAAAGCATAGAAGGGAAAAACCGATGCCCGATGCATTTTATCTTCTTTATCGTGTTATTAACTCTGAAGGAGCCCGAGGAGCCTGAAGACACGCAGCCTGAAAATGAAGGGACTCTGCGGCGGCATGTGGATCCACCTCACCAGCAGAGGGTCATATTACCTTTCTTTCTCTGTGACCTTTCCCCGCAGAAACCTCTCCGAGATACCGTCACGAACACTCACCCCCTGCACCTTCCTACAGAGACGTGCGGGCCCGCGTGTCCATCTGGACGGAGCCGTGGGGCCCGAGGCCTGCGTCTGGGCTCACACGGCTGGCTCAGCGCTCAGGCCAGAGTGGCAAGGCTGCACCTCCAGGGCCAGGCTGGCCTGTGTACCCTCCCCGGGCGGACAGCGACTGCTCCGGACTCTGCCTCTGCCGGAGCTCCGGTCGCTGCCCCTGGGCCCCACCCCAGGCACCCGTGGACGAGCTCCTCCCGCCAGTCACGGAGGGTGACCTCACGTATATGCAGGGAATCTGGCGCCACGTGATTTTCAAGATACTGGGAACAACAAAGCAACGTCTCCCTTATAGGATCTGGATTTCCACTGCGGAGCTTTCAGAGGAAAAGCTGCTGGGATCCCTCCACGGGAGCTCCTGGGCCGGGGGAGGGTGTGAGATGGGAGGAGGCCGTGGTCTCCCCGGCCCTGGCCCGTGGACGTCAGCACCCAGCTCGTCCATCCATGGGACCCCCGTGCCCCTCACACCGAGGAGGGAGGAGCCGACACACACAGGCCTCCTCCAGGTCGGTGCCTGGGGCCGTGGGGCCGACCTTCCTGTCCCTCGACCTTCCCGGTCTCCCAAGACAGATGAGCCAGAGCGCGACTTTACACGTGCCCCCAACGCCCTACGCAGAGCTTTCAGGGGCTGTATGCAGGCACGTGAGGGCCCCCTGGGCCACAGGAAAAGAGGAAAAGAGAAAACGAGAAAAAAAGATTCCCTGGATCCCAGGAAGAGCGCTGTTGATGGAGTGCCAGGGGCCCGGTAGTGCTGACCGGCGTTTCTCCCATCTTACTGCCGGCCTCCGTGTGCTTGGAAGAGGCCCCAGCTTGCCTGCACTGGGCCTGTGGCCTCTCCTTCCCCGCAGGCTCCCCACCCAGGCCGCCTGGCCAGTCCGCCTCTGCTCAGGTCCACCCCAGCCACTGCCCGGAGGCAGGCCGTCCATGCTGCACAGCGTGCTGGGCTCTGCTCAGGGGCCCCCGGGCCTGTGTCTGTGTCTCCACCACTTGGAAACCAGTGGGTAAACCAGTGTGGCCATCTCACCGTGTGGTGGAGTAGTGATCGGACAAAACCGAATCCACATCACACTCTGGAACAGAGGGTCCTCGTCCGGGGGTGAGAGGGAGTCGCGGACCCCAGACGACGCAGAGGTGAGGTCTGAAATTGCATACAGAATTTTGTTTGTGCATTTTCCTACAAGAGACGGTGGCTTTTGTCTACGAAAGGGGTCTATGGCCTCTCTTCTCCCAAATTAAGACTCAGAACCACTCAATTAGTAACTCAGTGTCTGATGCCCAAAGCCCTGGGGCTTTAGTGCTGGTGGTGACACTATTCTTGGGAGGCACAAGTTACTGGAGACTGACCACAGTTTTTCCGTAGGTGGGAGCAGCTGCCCCTGTCCTGCTGGTCCCGGCTCTCCTCCAGGGCCTCCCGCCAAGGCCAAGTGCTGGCCCCCCAGTCTTGACCTGCCCCCTCCTTCTGATCAGCATGCACACCGTCAGACGGCCGGGGGCCAGGCTCCCTGCCCTTGCAGCTGCCTGATCCCTTAGGAATTGGCGAGGCTCCCAGAGGGGAGGATCTGGGGATCCGCTGGGGAGAGAGGCTCAGGCTCAGACAGGCCCGTCCTGCCCCAGGGTGGTGACCAGCTCGAGGGGCTAGAACTATCAGCCACCTCCCGGTCACAAGGGTGAGAGGCCCGGAGGCCCCTGGAGCTGTTGCCGAGGTATCAGTGAGACCTGACACCGGGGTGAGGCTTCTGGGTGCCTCACCTGCCTGGCGCAAAGGGCCAAGGGCCTACAGCTCTCAGTGGGGTCACTGATGATGCTCATAAAGCCAAGAGGCAGGGCTGGAGGTGGAGGCTGGCCTCTCTGTGACGGTCTCCTGCCCCTTTGCCCTCTGGAAAACTCCAGCTTTGCGTGGAGAAGGGTCCCCGGAAGCACCGTGGCTTTGAAGGGAGCGCAGAGCTGCACACTGGAGGGGCTACCGTGTGTCGTCGGCTCGGGACGGGGCTGAGGGCAGACCGCGGGAGGGGCGGACCTGGATGAGGCCACAGCACCATGAGCCCCACCTGGCCTGGCTGCAGGAACATGCCCAACACAGTGACGGGGCAGATAAACGCATACCTTCCAGGCCCGGGAGTAAGGCTTTCATGCAAACCCGAGGGGCTGGCGTGAATTTTTCATCAATTTTCCATCTAAGTGACGTAATATCCCCGTCAGATTTAGGACGGAGTGCTGGTCGCTAGATCATCCTCCCCCTGCAAGTGCTACGGCTCTCTCTTCCCCACGGACTTTGCTTTCAGCGTGTGCTCCGGGCAAGCTACTCCCTCTTCACTAACAGCTCACGCACTTTACCAGCATAGCAGCATCGCTCGTGGAACTTCAGCCGGGCACGTGTGTGCCCGTTACACACGGCGCTACTCCTCCACCAGGGAACCGGGCTCCTCCCCGGCGGCTCTGAGTCAGGAGCTTTCTCCGCCTGCCCACCTGCCGCGGACTTCTGTGCCTGCTCGCCATGCTCCGACCTCTGTGATCCTCAGGTTCCTGGGGGAGGAAATGGAGCCGAGCGTGCCGTTTCCCTGGCGTGTGCTGCGTCCATGTCTGGGGTGGCAGGCATCTCTGCTCCTCTTCTTGCTCTGACCACAGACTGCCCTGCTTCCCATTCTAGTCTGGGCTTCGACCCGTAGTCAGGTGCGGCAGGTTGGGTTTCTGACTTCCCAACTCACTTTTGGGAGTGGGATACCTAGCCGTCCCCTCCAGAGATGCTCCCCCAGCCCTGGTTAGCGTCACAGATGAGGGTCCTTGTAAGTCGGAGCAGAGACTTTTCAGGAGACTAATGCACGGAGCTGCTTCACGAGAGGCATCGAGGGCCTGTTTCCCTTCCTCACCTCTTCCAGTGCGATGTCTCACCCCGCACGCATCACCTCTAGCTGGAGAACGCCAGCCTCCTCTCTGCCCCTCCTCACAAAACCCATTCCTCATCTTAATGATGCAGAGGAGAGAGGTATTTACACCCTATAATTAGAACTTCATGTTCACTTTATTAATTACCTCCTTCCGCCTCGCCGATATGAAAGGAATCTGGGCTATAAAGTATGACAGACTCTTCTCGACCTGATGTTCCTGCACGTGAGAAGTCGGACCAGCGGGCTGCTGGGGGGCTGAGAGGTGGGAGGGGTCGCCCGCTCTCCACGCTCCAGCTGACGCCTCTGGGCACGTCAGCTCATCTGCAGGGACGCGTCTTCCCACCGTGCGTGTCCTTGTCTCCAGTCTGTCTCCTGAGAACGCAGCCACGGAGTAGACAACCAGCCACGCCATCCACGCGGCCGCCACACAGCCTGCGACCTCCCGTCCTTCGGGTTCTTGCAGTCAGCCCAGGGTCCCAGCCGACTGTCCTGCCCCACGTCTCACAGGGTGGCTTCCCGTGGCCCGCATGCCGGCTCTCCCTCTGGAATGCCACACTGGAGGAACCGGGCCAGGTCTGCCGAGCTGGGGCCTCCACGGCGGACAGTGCTGGGGCTCCTCCGACCGGGGCTCCTGCCCTGCACATCCAGCCCCGCCGCACCCCTGCAGGTCCTGCGCCTGTCTCTGAGCACAAGCTCCCTCCCTGCCCACCACCACGTGCTGGGGAGGGTGCAGTTCTCGCCCCAGAGGCTTCCCGCCAGGGCTCCCCAGACCGCGCTCGGCCCGCCGTCCTTCTCCACCACGTGACCAGCCCTCGGCCCTGTCTCTTCCTCCCTTCGGGCCTGTGATGGCTTGGCGCATGGCGTGGACAGCCTCGCATGCAGTGCCATGTGGTTGGGGCAGAAGGTCCTGTGACCGCATGGGACGCACACCGCGGGAGAGGGGCGGTCAGGGTCTTGTTCAGAGACTCCGCAGACTCAGCAGGGTGGGCTCCTGGGGGCCGGGGAGCTCGCACACACACTCATACCCGGCAGCACACTCATGTTTTCTCCTTCCTGGGCGGGAGCGCAGCTGCATCGGCCTTGTGCAGGGCTGGAGGGAGAGGGGAGGCCAGCCGCAGGGAGGGGGCCTGGGGGCCTGGATGCCGACCGTGCCTGTGGCCTCAGGGGTCTTCGGGTTGTTCCGTGACTGCCTGCCCCTCACTGCCGTCCCTGCAGGTCCTGCTCTGGGAAATTATGGGAGAGTGCAGGTCTATGGGGGCGGCAGGCGAAGTGACCTTGAGATCCCAGGGGCAGGGGCCAGGGGCTGCAGACCTGCCGGAGCAAAGACCGGGTGAGCCTGCTGTGTGCTCACGGTGCAGGGCGAGGCTGGAGTTGAGACCACACTCCGACACGGGGACGCGGCCATGTCAGGAACCACTTGCAGGTCAGAGGGCTCCACCAAGGCCACTCTCCAGGCCGGGACCCGGGCTGCCTGCTGGCCTGGGGTCTAGTCTCTCCCTCAGGCTCTCGAGATCACCTGGATACCCATCTCTGGCCTTGATTCCCTCTCCTGAGCACAGAGTCTGTGAGAATATCCTGAATGTGACTCCGTGGTCCTTCCAGAGCCGACCCCAGCCCAGTGGCCCCTCTCAGCACGTGGGATGGCCATCGTTCACCCAGGTGGTTGAGCCAAACACCGAAGGCTTCTGGTTGCCCTGTCCCCACCGCACAACGGCAAGTCCTGTCCCCTGGCCAACCTCCAAACTCACATGCGCGTGTCCCTCATCCCCCGTCCGTGGCTGGCTCGGGTCCGGCAGAACGCAGCCTCAGGGCCCCGGGAATGGCCTCCCGTCCCCGGCTGGCTCATGCTTCCCGCGTCCCCCCTGCAGCGACCGTGTGACTGTTCGTAATCAGCATCCCGACCTTGACTCCAACATCTCTGTCGGCTTCCTGTCCTGGGCTGCGCAGCATCCAAAGTCCTTTGGTGCCCAGCAAGCCTGGTGCCTGCCTTCCCCTGGTCGTCAGCTTGGCCATGTCCGGCCCCAGCTCTGTCTCTTTTCCAGGTGCGCTCCCTCCCAGCTCGCTTGGTCAGCTCAGAGCCTCCTGAGGGGCATCTGTGGCAGCTTCATCACGCGCCATCCAAACTTTTCCCTTGGCTTACTTGCGGCCTGAGCTCCAGGGCGAGCCAGGTCCCACGAGGAGCGGCCCCCGGCCCCGGCCCAGGTGTGCACACTCAGAGGGCAGGCCGGTCATGCAGGAACCCCCTGCACACTTCTGTGGAAACAGAGTTTGGCTTTTCAGCTCTTCCATCTCATTCATGTAAACTTTAATCAACACTTTGTTAAAGAGAGAGGGTTTAAAAAGCAAACTTCAACTCTGAAGTGTCCAGCTCACAGCCTGCCCCTCTCGGGGCGTCTCTGGGCATCTGATCTGATCATGGGATCTGGGTATAATGCTCACTGCAAACCAGAGCTGAACCAAGGGCAGGGCAATGGGGCTCCGCTCAGCTCCTGGGCAGGCTCCCCGAGTCTCCTGTTTGGGACAACAGCGGCAAACCAGGATGAATGCCCTGCTTCCTCGTCTCCAGGAAGAACTGTTGTGATTTGTGCCCCAGGGCTCTTTACGTCGCGAGGATGTGTCGTGAGAGTCATTCGTTATTCCGTCCGAGGGAGAGGTTATGCTCCGCACAGACTGTCTTTAAAGTCAGGCCACACGTAAAAACAGTGAGATCCCTATTTCTGCCCCACTGGGCTAAGAAGTCTGTGGGTGGCAGAGCAGAGGAAAAAACAAATGTTTTTTAGGCTGCTCGGAAACAAACATTATCTCCGAAGAAGGAAAGAACAACCGTCTTCAAGCTATCAAGCTATGCCAACCATGATTTAGTCTCAGGGAGCATTTGATGGGCTGATACAAATCATGTTTGAGGAAATCCCTGGGAGGCAGCTCGAGGACAAGTGGGGTCCGGCGTCATCTGGAATAGAAAGGAGACCACCGGCCTAGAGGGGGAGAAAAGCATGCGGGGAGCACTCGGTCCTCGGGCTTCATGTGGTCCCTCCAGAACTGTGTGGCCTTATCAGAACTTGCATGGTTTTCTCGTAGCTAAAAATCATACAAATTTACTCTCTTACGGCTTTGGAGGCAAGAAGTGCGACACAGCTTCACTGGGCCGCAGTCCCGGTGCTGGCAGGGGCAGGCATGCTCCCTCGCAGCCCCCGGGGCTCGCGCCCCCACCTCGGAGCCGCAGTGGGGTTTCCTCAGATGCTTCTGGCCCCTGGGCTCTTCTGTGTGGCGAAGGGCGCTAACCCCGAGGTCTGTCCTCTCAGTGAATGCAAGTGCTGTTTACTCTAGCTCGGTGCTGTATGGCAGGTGTCTAGAACTCACTGCGCCCACTGATCAGGAACTCCCCACGTCATCCCCCGCGGCCCCTGGCCGCCCCATCCCCTCTTGGCATCTATGAGCTGGATGACTTTAGATACCTCTCATGTCAGTGGGACGATGCAGCATCCGTCCTGGTGAGTGGCTCACTTCACTCGGCACCAAGTCCCCGAATTTCGCCCACTGTCCACGGTGCGGGATCTCATCCCTTCTCAGGGCTGAACGGAATTCCTCTTTAGCCATTCGTCCACTGGTGGACATCGAGGTCGTCTCCACATGCGGGCTCCCGTGAGTCATGCTGCAGTGGACGTGGGGGAGCAGAGAGCCCTTCACGATCCTGATTTCAGTTCTTCTGGACTGGGATTCCGGATCACATGGTAGTTCTATTTCTTGTTTGAGAAACCGCCATGTTTTTTACCAGCATGTGCTCCCACCAACAGCACACCAGGATTCCCTTGCTCCACAGCTTCGCCCACACCTGTTGTCTCTCGTCATTTTGATACTAGCCGTCCTGACAGGTGCGAGGTTTTGATTTGCATTTCCTGATAAACAGTGATGCTGAGCATCTCTGCACTGACCTGCTGGTCACTGGGGTATTTTCTTTGGAGAAGGTATCCATCCAAGTCCTTTGACCATTTTCAATCAGGTTACTCTTTTTTTTTTTTTGCTTTTGAGTTGTAGGAGATCCTGATGTATTTTGGACATTAACCCATTATCAGATGTGTAGTTTGCTTATATCTTCTCCCATTCCGTAGGCTGCCTTTTACTCTATAGATTGTCTCCTTTGCTGTGCAGAAGCTGTTCAGGTGGATGTAGCTCACTGCTTGCCAATCTTGTTGTTGCGGTTGGGTGTCATGTCCCAGAAATCATTAGCAGATGGGTGTTGTAAAGCTCTTCCCCTATGTTTTCTTCTAGGAGCTTTATAGATTCAGGTCTTATATTTAAATTTTGACCCGCTTTGGGCTGGTTTTCATGGATGGTGTAAGATAAGGTTCCAGTTTCATTCTTCTGCATGTGGCTGTCCAGTTTTCCCACCATTAACTGAAGACACTGTCTTTTCCCCATCGTATCTTCCTGGCTCCCTTATGGAAGAGTAGTTGACCACATATGTGTGGATTTATTTCCAGGCTCCCTAGTGTGCTCCACTGGTCTATGTAGCTGTTATTAACCCAGTCCCATGCTGGTTTACTTACTGTAGTTTTGTAACATACTTTGAAGTCAGGAAGTATTGCATGATTAATTGGCATTCTGGGCAGGTTTTTCATGACAGAAAAACATGTCAACTTTTCCTTTTGGTGTAATTTCTTTATTGCCAACTCGCATTTTCCTTAGACAGTAAAATAAATATTTCCTAAAAGCCCCTTGAGAGAAGCTATTGAAATCGTTTGGTATAAACTTGTGCACGAATGAGTAGTAAGTGCATCCTGAACATACTTGGGATTAAATAAAAGATCTCATTAATGGAAACCGAGAAACCTTGCAGTCTGGGATTTGCTGAGACATACAGCTGTAAGCCCGTGGCTTCTAAGTATTATGTAACCCTTTTTCATGCGCAGACCTGTCCTGCTGGATGGTGCTCCCACTCTTATAGTTTGGTAGCCCCTAAAAATACCAAATATCCCAATTCACAAAGCAATTTCATAACACTGGAAATTGCTCCCAGAGGGGATTTTAAGTTCCTAGCTAAATCAGCTCTTGATGAGGCCATGCTGCACACGGGTGAGTGCTCAGGTGAGCACACACGCACACACACACGTTTCACCCCAAGCCCCTCTTACCCTATCAGGTGGCCAGGGGTGATGGCAGACACCAACAGCCTGTCGGTCAGCCAGAATTTGAAGACTTTCTCTTTACAGTGGTGTTTTTTTGCAGACAGGTTGTCACCTTTCTCCCTGCCCCCTGCCCCCAGTCCCACCTCCAGCTCCCAGGGCTGAGCCTACTCAGGGGTGAGGACTCATTTTTCTCCCTACTGTGTGAGTCCTGGCAGTGACCCACCCAGAGATATTGTGATTCACGCTCCCTGTGGTCATATTGTCTTCCACTGTCCTGGACCTCACAGGGACCAGAGGCTCCTTCTGGACAAATTATCCCAGTGAGCTGTGGGTTTGGAGTGCCAAGTACCTAGATCCCTTCCTCCAACTCTTGGAAACAATCACAAAAGCCACAGGAAACAGCCCACAGCCAAAACAATGCTCTCAGATACATTTCCCACTAAAACCAGAAAACTGCAAATTCCAAAGAGAAGAAACATCTTTCTCTAATATAAAATTATTAATTCCCCTCTCCTGTAGTGATTTTCATAGTATGAACCTGGAAAGTCTTTTTTAGACCTTGTTGTTTCTTTAAGAAACAAAGAAAAAAAAATAGCAGCAATTCAAGGTTTGAAGAAAAGGAAATGGATGTGAGCTCATCAAGAATGAAAGGTAGTTTATTTTCCAATAGCTTAGTTAAAAGGTCAAAGCACATTTTTCTTACAAATTAGGCCAGAGTAAAATTCAGGAAAATGGGAAAGGAAGAAATAAGGTTTTAAAACACACAGAGAATATAAATGGACAACAGGGAGGAAGATCAGATGCTTGGGACATGCAGCAGACACACGATCCTTGGCATGTAAGGTGCATTAAAATCATGCTTGGTGCCCGTGGATGGTATCCTGGCCTTGTTCACTAGTTAAGGGGTGGGTGGGAGGAGGACTTGGTTAATATGCCAGGAAGAGGTAGATCTTAATTAGCTCAACAGTAACTTCAGCGAAAGGACCACACTTGGCAAAGCAGAGCAGAACAACTCAACTGGAAGAGACACAGCTAAGTGAGAGACCCAGGGCCGTTCCACTCCGGGCGACTGCACGCAGAGGATCTGGGGGGGCCTGTTCAAGAGGGTGGCAAGGGCCCAGTGCGTCTGGTGCACGCCGCCCTGTTCTGCCATTCTGCGAGGACACCGTGGGCTCCTGGACTCTGGGTTTCGAGGGCTGACCTCTAACCCAGAGCCGTCCCCACATAGGGAGGCTCCAGGGCACAGCCTGGGCAGATGGTGGTTCGTGTCAGTTCCTGATGCCGTCTCGGTGCCCAGGAGAGATCCGCTCACGTCCCCACATGAGGAACAGAGAACTGTGTGCACGTTGGGAAGCAGGATGCTGGAGACCATTGTCTGTGCATGTATGCATTCACACGTGTGTGCAGCTCCGTCACACATACACGTGCACATGCGTGTGTGTATAAAGCATGTCTGTGTGTCCATGCACACACAGGTGTGTCCATGCACGTGTATAAATGTACATACATGTCTGTGTACGTATGAAAAGGTCTCAGTTTTAGCACTGAAAGTCCCCTGTCCTGGGAACCTGCTCAGCCCCAGGCAGCCCAGGGTGGCCACCAAACCCCAACAGGAGGGTCCTAGAGCTGCCCCAGCAGATGTCCCAGCAGCTGGACGGCCTGACCTCTGATGGTGACAGGGCCCTGGTTGCTTGGGCTCTTCCAGCGGAGACTCCCCAACCCCGTTCCTCCTGCGGCCACCGCGCCGCCCCCCTCCCCGCCCCCAGCTGCAGCTCTGAGGGCCTGACAGCAGGTAGATGTGTCTCTCTGAAGTCTTAGCTTTGATTTTAAAATTGGTGTGGATTTTTGCGATCTGCTCTCTAACTATATATGTTTTAATATCTCTAGAGGTGTTTTAGTATCGAAATAACTTTGCCCCAAGTTTTTGCGTTAAATCGAGGTGTCCATCCTCTGCTGTTCTATGGCTGGTCAGCTCGGGGCTGGCCCCCGAGTCCCCAGTGCCACATGTCAGCCGTCCGGGTGCCGTGTGGGGATGCACTCCGTGAGAAACACCCCTGTGCTGCCGGACTCACAGAGCTCTGCGTGCAAACCAGCATTTCACGCACTCAGAAACGGCCATGGACGGAGAAAAAGCAACAGGTGCTTCTGGCTTCTGGCCAGGCGCCTGTCAGAACAGAGTCCCAAGGGCAGTTCACAGCACAGAACCTTATCACGGGGCTCAGTTCCCTTTCCAATCCCCGTTTCTCCACTTGCAGGAGGCAAATCCTGATTCAGTCCCAATTTAACGCACCGCACGCCCAGTCTGTGCCCCCGAGGCTGCTGGCCGCACAGTCGCCTGCTTTTCTCTGGACACCAGCACGCTCGCCCCTGCTGCTCGAGGTGCACGGGGCCGGCGGGCCGACAGCCCTTGTCGGTGGGTGGGAGGCACCAAGGCCTGTCAGCCTCAGGGGCCTGCACCAGGGAAGCCAGGCTCCCCGTTCTTCCTCTCTCCAAGACAAGCTCAAGTGTGCAGTGGGCAGGCGTGGGGGCAGGGGCTTTGGGAATAACGAAGATGACGGGTATTTAAGGAACAGTGATGCATCTCAGGCACCCTGCACGTCCCTAATTACTCACTGCTGCAACTATCCCTCCGTCAATTCTGCTAAATGAGTATCACAAGTCTCATTTTTAGAACACAGATAAAATACAGCCCCTCTGTTAAGAAAGGTTAATAAGCGTGCCCCAAGTCAGATGGCTTCTTTTTTTTTTTTAAAGATTTTATTTATTTATTTGACAGAGAAAGACACAGCGAGAGAGGGAACACAAACGGGGAGTGGGAGAGGGAGAAGCAGACTCCCTGCCGAGCAGGGAGCCCGATGCGGGACTCGATCCAGGGACTCCAGGATCATGACCTGAGCCGAAGGCAGTCGCTTAACCAACTGAGCCACCCAGGCGCC
>NC_138380.1:921390-955239 GCF_054177405.1 Leptonychotes weddellii | reverse complement strand
GAAATGTTCACACAGGAAGGTGCGGATGCCTGGGGCATGGTGCGTGGCATCAACCGAGCTGCAGGGGGCAGCTGCCCGGGGGACAGGGTGCCAGCCAGGCAGACAGGAAGCCCAGGGGGGCTTGGTGGGTGTTTCAAGAGGGGCATGCTGACCCCAGATGGAGACTGTGCCCCTCAGAGGGGCTGTGTGCCCCCAGGGATGACACGGTCTCAGTGCTCCTGCAGTGACCGCACCACGTGCCGGGTCTGTCCCCACGTGGCGGCCTGCACCTCGAGCACACACTCTCTGGTGGTCCTGGCCCCTGATTGTGAGTCAGAGTCATGGAGGTTTGTTGAAACGCCGATGGCCCGGCCCGCCCCAGAGTTTCTCCATCGTTGGGTCTGGGGAGGGGCCCAGAGTCTACAGGGCTATCAGTTCCCAGGCGATGCTGGTACTGCTGGTCTGGGGACCCACTTCGAGAACCAGCACACAGCACTTGGCGCTCTCGAGGGGTTGCTCCTCCCTGTCCATGGGCCCAACATCCAGCCTTGGTTCCACACAGGCAGGGCAGAGAGTGCCTTCTGACAGCACTTCCAGCCCCAAACCTCCTCCGTTTGCCCCCAGAGGCTTGAGCCCCTAGTGCACTTCAGATACATGTGTGCGCGTGAGGGAAACGTGGCTGCCCCGTCGGCAGGCCCTGGACTGAGGCCGCACTCACACTGCGAGCACGCGGCTGGGAGGACTGCAGGGCACATGCAGAGGGAGCGTGGGGAGGAGCCAACACAGACGCATGCTCCTTGGTCTCGCACGGGCTGGCAGATCTGACCTCCTTGTGGGGCCTCTGTGACGGCCCACCTGACCCACTCCGCCTTCACCCCTGCAGCTGTTCTGAGGGTGTGTGGGAAGGGGCGGGGCTGGCTGTGCGCGGTCCTGGAGAGGCAGTGAGAGCTGGTGGGGGGAAGGGGTGCAACTGTCCTGCAGGGCGTCTGTACCCCTTGCCAGAAATCCTTTCCCTCTGGGACGCCTGGGTGGCTCAGTCGGTTAAGCGTCTGCCTTCGGCTCGGGTCGTGATCCTGGAGTCCTGGGATTGAGCCTCGCATGGGGGCTCCCTGCTCAGCAGGGAGTCTGCTTCTCCCTCTCCCTCTTCCCCTCCCACACTTGTGCGTGCATGCACACACACACACTCTCTCAAATAAATAGATAAAATCTTTTTAAAAAATTTTAAAAACCAGAATAATTTCGGAACGCCTGGGTGGCTCAGTCGTTAAGCGTCTGCCTTCGGCTCGGGTCGTGATCCCAGGGTCCTGGGATCGAGTCCCGCATCGGGCTCCCTGCTCGGTGGGAAGCCTGCTTCTCCCTCTGCCTCTGCCTCTGCCTCTCTCTCTATCTCTCATGAATAAATAAATAAAATCTTTAAAAAAAAAAAGAAATCCTTTCCCTCCGGTGTCTCTGACAGCACAGATATGTGTCAGCAGAATTTGCTGGATGGACAGAGAGGGGAGGAGGTGGGATGCCCTGTTCCCTGTGACCTGGACATGGACTCACGTGCACCTGCACACACACATCTCCTGCACACACATGTACACGCACCTGCACACACATTCACACACACACTTTGACCTGGAACCAGGCCAACCAACATGGAGGGGACTATGAGGCATTCACAGAGACCCCAGGGGTGTTTCTGCATCTGAGGCTCCCACGATTCCTGAGCGCCGTCTTGGGGTCATTCATCATCCCACACGTGGTACCAGGAAAGGTGAGAGCAAAGGCATGCTCTGAGCAACTGTACGTGGGGGAAGTGGCATGAGACGCTGCCTCTCAGGGCCGTGCAGGAAAGGAAGAGACCCCAACACGCTGAGCACCACTGCGCACCACGAATTTACACGTGTGGCCCCATCAGAGTCGCACGACCCTGCGGACAGGCACTGGACAGCTCCCCCGAGGCCACGAGGCAGGTGGGGGGGACCCAGACTCCACTCGGAACGGTTGGGCTCCACCCACCGTCCACTCGACATGGAGACCCCGTCTAGAACTGGAGCCCTGGGGGCCCCAGGGTCCTCCTCCTCCCAAGCACTGTGGTCTCAGGTGCCTACCCCCCAAGGTTACTGGTTAGTGCCTCTGATTCCTATGACATCTGAGGACTGATTAAGTTTCCAGATTTTTCTTTCACTCCGTGACTAGCATTCCTTTGAATTTTTCAAAGCCTGGATGTCCAGTCTGCCTTAAACAGTCGGGGGCTTGATGTTCTGAGACACAGGTTTTAGTTACATCAAGCTTTTCCTTGCGGTGGAAATGGTCCAGGGGCTGCAAGTCCTCAGCAGCCTATTCCTCTGAGGGCCGAGGGGGTGCGTCAGGCCCTCACTCAGCTTCTTCCTGGGGGCCCTGGGTGTGGGGCAGGGAGAGACGTCGGCACCACTTTTCTCGTTCTGCCCTCTCCAGAGATGGACGGCTGGACGGACTCAAGCAATGCTGAGCAGACAGAGCACAAGGCCCTGCGCTCCCAGGAACCGAGGCAGCTCTGCCACCAAGGGGATTTTCCGTCCGTCTGTCCCTGGCGTTGGTGCGTGGCGGCCACCAGCTGCACTTAGAGTAGAAGCTGACCACAAGTCTCTGTCGGACACGAGAACGGTGCTGGTGTGCGGACTCTCCGCCAGGCTACAGATGGGTCTCTGCCCTGGAGCCGGGACGTGACTCGGCAGTCTGTCTTGGGATATTAAGGGCAGAGAGGCTGTGTGACCGTCCTGTTCCCACGGGCTGCAGGCTTCCCGAGGACAGGTGTGCCTGGCAGGGTGCGTGCCGCTCCGCCCGGACCCGCGAATCTGCTGCCGGCCATGAGCATAGCCACATGGGCCCTGCAAGCCCACGGTGGGCTGAGGGGCCGGGACTCCACGGAGCAGGCCGGGGAGGCTGCCTCCTGTCCCGGACGGTGAGGTGAGGTCGGAAGCTCGCGGACAAGCGGCAGGAGGAGAGCTTTGCATGTGACGCTGGCTGCTAGGCTCCAAAGAGCCCCAAGTTCCCTTCCACCTTGCCTGGCGCAGGGGTGGTGCAGCAGGGGCAAACTTCGGACCGGGCTGCCCCGGGGGCTGGGGCCACTCAGGCAGCAGACTGCCCGAGTGCACAGGCCCTGAGCTGCACTGGGAGGACCTGGGGTCCCGTGACCTGACCGCCGTCCTGGACGTGTCCCTGGGGCCCCGACCCACCGCACCCCTACCTCCAGGCCACTTGGCCCGGGGAAAACAAGGGTTATTCCCCACCCCCTCTGCTGTGCTCCCCTTCCTGGGAAGCCCGGGTCTTCAGCTGGCCCACGAGCCCCCAGAAGACACATCTCCCAGCCACGGTCACGGCTGGCGTGCACCTGACTTTGGCTTGCGGGGCTCAAGTGAGTCCTGCACGCAGTCTCGCAGGGGGGAGGCGCACGCTTCCTCCGCCCCGGCTACTGCGCTGGCATGTGGCCCCAGCAGCTCCAGCTTCTCAGGGCCACACCGCTCTGCGCTGTCTGTGGCCGGCTTCTTTCTTCTCCCCATGAAATGAAAACAAGTCTCTAGCTGTTGAAGCCACTATTATTTTGGATTTTCTGTCACACTCAGTCACACTAATCCTGACTAAATCACGTCTGTTTACCAGTAAATGGATTATCCTCTCAAATATGTCGAAATGCCAGGTCAGTTTCCAAACCACACCTGCGAACGCTTTCCTGTCAAGAGCGCGAGTGGAGAGCCCCGTCCCCACGCTGCCGTGTCTTGGTTGACTGCGGGGGCGGACGCTAGCGGGGAGCTCGGGGCTGTCTGTGACGGGGCCCAGGCCGCGGCCCCTCTGGGCTTGGCAGGCTTTGCAGGCGAGGCGCCGGCCTGGCCGCCCCTTCCCGCTTCCCCTCTCCGCGGTCCTGTCTCGCTCCCAGGCGCTGTCTCGGGGCATCTCCAGGCCTCGGGAAACGAAAAGTAGCTTCACTGTGAAACGCTCTTGGCTATCCACGGTTCAGGTGGGGGCAGGGGCTACGGAACGCGGTCCTGTGCATCCGCCCCCTGTGTGTGCGAGGGTTGATGTAATCCCACAAAGAACAACACTGCAGCAGGTGCAACATGCACCCTTTATTTGCCTGCCTGGCATGATCTGCACCACGCACATTACTGTGCCCCCTTCAAAACTTGGGAGCCAGGATGGTGAGTCCCGATGCAGCAGGGGCAGGACCCGGGCATCCCACGGACCGGGGGGGGCCCAGCTTTGGGAAGTCAAAGATAGCCTTGAGACTATGGGACCACGGAGGAAGCCAAGGCTGGTTTTCACGAAGCTCGGTGCCCACACGCGCCCTCCATGCGTGTGCTCAAGAACACACGTGATGCCACAGGCAGCCCAGGGGTCCGTGTTAGCCGGCTCGGCGCCCGGGCCCCTCTGAGGGTTTTGAAGACATGATCCGTCTCCCGTGACGCCGGCAACAGGCATCTTCCGCCGAGGAGGACCTGTGGGGCCGTTCTGTCACAGCGGGCTTTGGGTCTCCGCGATGCACTGCCACTGTGGTGTTCCGACGCTACCGAATTCTCTGATCATGCTGGCTGGCTCTGAGGGTTTATGCCTAAATATTGCCCCAAATCCAACCCTAACACGTCTATCAACATTTCTAAGGAGTAAAAACCAACAAGGGCGCCTGGGTGGCTCAGTCATTTAAGCAACTGACTGATTTCGGCTCAGGTCATGATCCCGGGGTCCCGGGATCGAGTCCCCTGCCCTGCGGGGAGCCTGCTTCTCCCTCCCCCACTGCCTCTCCCCCTGCTCGTGCTCTCTCTCTCTCTGTCAAATAAATAAATGAAATCCTAAAAACAACAAGAACGCTCACATCAGTAGGGTTCAAGGATCCCACGGTTGTCTGCAATCACCTTCTCCTCGCGGTACCCCCACAGCCCCTCTGTGTTCTTCCGGCAGACTCAAGGTAGGATGCCACGGATGGTTGGGGGTGGACAGAGACGCCACAGCATGCCCAGACTCAGGGCTGTTTGGTGGCAAAGCCAGGTTGATGCCCCACGGCTCCAAGAAAGGACTCAGATCCGGGCAGCAGCGGTGGGTTCGTGCACCTCTCCCTGGAGAGGCACAGCCCAGGGAACTGTCTGTGCTGCGGATGCTCCCAGATCGCAGGCTGCGTGCCAGGCACCAGGGGCACCATGGGGAGGGGGACAGCCAGGGCTCTTTCCCAGGGACACACCCCTGACATTCTGGAACCTACGATCCTGGGGCACACCGGCCCTGCCCTCCCCCGACCCTGGTGCTCTGGTTTGGGATTGCCCCTCTCTCACTGGTTTCAGAGGATCAGTGGCTTCTTTGGACTGCCCTTTTTGTTCATTTTTCTGAAAAAGCTTAAAGAAATGCCTCACGGGTGGGTGGACAGACCCTTACCTCCCCAGCAGCTGAGCGAGTTTCCTCCAGTGGGATCCACTGCTGGTTTGAGACCTGGGTACACAGTGTGATGGGAAAAAGCCTCATCCAGGCAAGACCAGAGCTCACAGTCTCAACCCACCCAGTGCCCGGTGGGAGCTGCAGGGGGTCCCCATGCCTCAGTTTACCCCTCTGTAAAACGTGGCTACACGGAATGCACAGAGAACCCTGGGGTGGCGGAGAATATACACGTGGAGTGTCAGCCTGCAAACTCTGCACCTGCCCATGTCCTGGGCACGTCCCGCCATGTAGACGAGCGTAGCTCTGGGGCCAGGAACGCTGCGTCCTAGACCCTCGGCGCCGATGGAGAGCCACGTGATCCCCACATGCAGTGAGAGGGTAGAGGAACGAGCAGGTAGCTTTTCCAGAACATGATACGGGTGGGCAGAAGGTACCAGTGAAGACACCGCAGACCTGGGAGCCCAGAGAGGCTCCAAGCAGCACCGCACAGGCTGCGGGACCCCTGCAGCCAAGGTCCCGCGGGCCGGCTCCGTGCTCAGACTTCCTGCTGCTGCAGTCGCGCTGCGGCTGCTGGCCCGCCGTGCATGCCGCGGGGTGCTCACCGACCCTCCCGGCGTGCAGGCCTGCTCTTCCCTGAAACGCGGAAGGGCAGTAGCGACCTGGTGGGTGTGTGATGAGTGCGCGGTGAGATGACCCACAGGACATGGCTGCCGTGCGCGCGGCTCGAGAGCGCCGCGGGACTGAGCCCATTTTCTCGCCGTCCGAGCTGCGCTGTGTGGGCGCCTGCCCACACCCCCGCGGGGCCCTCGGGTAAACAGCCAGACGCTCCGCGGGCCCGGTGTTAGAGCGCGGACGGCCCGGGCGCGAGGGCAGTGTCTACACCGCCGAAAGCGGCTCACTTCAGAGAGCGGGCTTGCCGTCCATGGACAGGCGTGGCCCGTCATGTAGAGCAAGTCTGCTCGCCTCCTCCTCCCCTGTGAGGTCCCTGTCCTGCGTGGGGCTGGCCGGGCAACTCTGCTGGGGGCTCTGAGAACCGGGAGTCTCACCAGGCCCCTCCTGGGCCCCAGAAGTTCTGGTCTGGGAGTTGGTCCGGAGCCACAGAGCCTCAGCCATGCGTGTGTGCGGGCGAGTGTTCCAGATCAAGCCCCAGCTGCCCACCTGCTTTCTAGACATCCTGACCCATTTGCGACCACGTAGGGGCCCGCCCCCCCATCCCGCCTGCAGAAGGGAACCTCACGACCTCGCGGGGAAAGGGTCGGCGCTGAGCCTTGCTGGGAGAGACACCTCCGGCCCAGAGGCAGCCATGTCTTCCCCTCCAGTGACGGCACCCATCCTACCCGAAATCCAAGTGTATTTTGACTGGGCTTTACGTACAAAAAGCTCTTTAAAATTATCAAGGACTTTTTACAGGGTCTTACTAGGTGCAAGCCATTTATTTTCCTTAAAACAAACCTGAAAACACAGTCAAGCCTGATCATTGCACATGGCCTTTTCTGGAAAGGCAAAGAACAGAAAGCCCAAGGGCAAGAGGGTGAAGGCGTGGGAGGGACCCTGGGGGCAGGAGCGTGGGTGACAGGCTCTGGGAGGCGCCCAGAGGAGGCCCTCGGGCTGGCAGTCCCTCCAGCAAGGAAGGCCCAGCACACGCCTTCTGCCGCCTTGCCGTCTCCTCGCTGCTTCCGAGTCTGGGGGAGACCCAGGCCCCTGCAGGCCCGGTGCACTCGTCATTCACACAGCAAGAGCGAGAAGACCCACTGGGAAACGAAAGCTCAAGAAATGCCCCGTAGCTCGGTGCTCGCCCTCAAGCACGTTATGTAACCCCGACTTCCTCCCTCCTTGGATTCCACGTTCAGACGTGAGTTGGGACCCCGATATTCTGGGCTAAAAGAAGACTTGGCACCTGCTATCCCCACGTGGCACGTGAAGAACAGCGTGTCTGGGTACTTGCGTGTGTCCTTCATTACCAGCACAGGCCCTGTGACGCTGGGCGTGCGTGGGGTCAGAGCTGATGGGACGGGGGATGCAGACTCTAGGGAGGTTCTCGCCAGGGGAATTCAGGTCTATTCTGCTTCTGTAGCACGAGACTTGCCTAGACTGAAGATCACATGAAGACCACAGACGCCCCACCCCGGGTGCCCCGAGACGTGTGCACGGCCTCCCACAGCCTCAGGTTCTGCATCCGAGAAACGGGCATGACTTCACAGCCTTGTCGGGAGGCCTCAGGCGGGACAGTGCATGTCGAGTGCTGAGCTGAGAGCCTGGCTGAGGGTCAGCGGTGGCACCACCGGACGCGTGCACGGTGCCGCCGCCGAGACCCCATGAGCATCACATGGCAGAGATGCAGAGGCCAAGGATCAGAGGGCCAGCTGCCTCCCCCGCAGGGTCTCAGCTGGTTTCCAGAGCCGCAAACCGACCCGCAGTGGGGACAGCGGTCGGCGGTCAGAGCGGAGGGGCCTCCACGGACACCGGGCGCCGGCTGGTCCCTCCCGGCAATGGGGCTGTGCTGCCCGCGCCCCACAGCCCATCTGTAACTTCCTCTGTCCAGGTGGTGCTCCCGCACGCCCACCCTCCCCCGCCACCTCACTGCTCCCTCCCTGTGGGTCACCACGCACGTGTGGGCCACGCGGGATAGAGCGGAGTCCTGGCCACAGGAGCTCAGCCTAGTGGGGGCTCAGGCCAGCCGTGGCGAGTGTGGTGTCCCGTGGCCGGGCACCAGGCGAGCAAATGCACACGCTCTGCGGGAGCTTTCTGACCCGCAACATCAGCTCAGGCAGGAAGGCTTCCTAAAAACATTCCCGCATAGCCTTCCATTTCCAGCCCGTCGGTGCCTCGGACGGTGTCTCTCCTCGCATGGGGTGCCGATCTGGGCGCTGGTGGGCGCCTTCTGTCAGCCCACGAGCTCCTGGGCTGCCCGCCACTGTGGTGTGTGGTCAGCACCAAGGATGGTGCAGAGGAAATGTGTTAGAGGAGCTCATGGAGATCTTGATGGAGGTTCCACTTAATGCAGATATGAATAATCAAATCAAAGATCCGCTTACGAGAAGTTAAACAAAGCCAGGCAAACATACATCTAAGGCCAACTACCAACTTTCTGCAAAGCAGGTGACAAATTACAGGGGACCTGTCCGTGTCACGGGCCGTGACTTCCCTGTCCGAGCTGAGAGGTGGCCCTCAGCAGAAAGCTGATTGATGGGGCCTGGTTTTATCTGTGGGGCCCACTACAAAAAAGGATCACCGGGGTAAGTTGTTTAAAGTCATGGATTCGGTAAAAAGATGGCGTCACTGTGTCTTCCAACCACATTTCTTTATGCGTTCTGGTTTTTATTATTTTCTGAGGGAAACTGATTACCTCCTTGTCTTGAAACTAAACACAGTTCTAATTTCAAATGCTTCAGAGCGCTTCCTGTCATGCTGCACAAGCTGATGCTTGCGAGCCGAGCTTTAATTTGAACTGTGTAATACATTTTTAATAAGGACGACTGAATTTGTTTCCCTAGAAATGTACTTTAAAGAGTCGTAATAAACTGTCTCCCATAAAGAGGAGCTACTTAAAGCCAAACACAAGCATCGCCGACCCCACCCCAGCAAGCGTCCGGGCCGCATCTCCCAAACACCAAATGGGTGGGCACACAAAACCGAGACTCATCTTGCTGGCGATTCACCAAGTCTTTAGAAATGACAAGCATAAGCTCCCCCGTCAAGCAGGTCACGATCTGGGGAAAAGGCCACACGTGTGACCGGGTGAGCTTGAAACCCGCTCGCAGATCTGGGCTCGGTTATGGAACTAAGGGCAGGTTATGGAACACGCCAGGGAAGCTCTGTTTTTAGAGGTTCCAGCAAGAATAACAAGGAAGGTGGTAAGCTACCTTTACGGAGGACTCACTGAAACATGCACAAAGTAGCCCAAATTGTTCAGCCACAGCGCCTTCGCGACGGAACAAAGAAGGGTGTCAGCCACATTTTCCTGCAGCTCCATGTGCCAGGGACAGGCTCTGCGCTGACCCCCGGCCACGTGCGGGCTCGAAGCCGGTCGGGCGTCAGGCAGGGGCCTTGGGCTCAGGCAGCCCCGCCCAGACGGGGGCCCCCAGGCCACGGAGCCGCCGCCTCTCCCTGCCGCTCTCAGGGTGCACCCCGACCCTCTGCCTCTGTCTCCTCCAGAGACACGGCGTCCCGATGCCCCCAGTGCGTGCTCTCTCCCCGGCAGCGACACCCTCCTGGTTTCCAGTGTCCCCGACCCCCAGAAAGCTCCCACCGTGGCTGAGACCCGCTGCTGGCTTCTCGGTGCTTGTATCTCAGAGCCAGGGACGCCCTGCCTGACCTCCCTCCTCAGGCTGCCCTCACGTCGTCTCTACCCCAGCTGTTCAAACAGGTGCATGGCCGACGGGAACTGGGGAGCAGGACAGTCTCACAGTCTCAAAGCCCCACAGATCGTTCATTAATGACCAAGGAAAAAGGTGGTCTTTGTAGAGGAGTAAGGTGGCATCTACCACCTTCACCAACTGATACTTAGCATCGTCCAAACTGGGAAGAACGACATCACCCACCTCCCAACATGACACAGTGGGAAGCCCATGACAGACCCCACATGTTCGCATTCTTGCCAACATCTTCCACCTGATTTGGAATCTAATCAACCGGGGAACAGACAAACCTAGATGAAGAACCATGCGCCAGGACACCTGGCCTCGTGTCATCAACGCTGCAAAATTAGGAGACCAAAAATAAAGCAAAACTAAAAGATAGGAAGAGTACTTGAGAATAAAGAAGAATGGGAGATGTGACACCAAAAGCTCTTCTTGACTGGAACCTGGACAGAAGTGACAAGCCGGTCATGAGTGGCACTATGAGGACGGGGGGCGGGGGGGGCCCGGCCCTGAACCGTCGGTCACACAGCGCACCGCACCGATGCTACTTTGGGGGTGATGCAGAATGTCTTGGCTCTTAGAAGACACACTCGGAGGTAATTCCAAGGCACTTTCATAAGGTCTGGAACATACTTGCAAACATTCCATCCAGACAGACAGACGGACAGATGACTGGGTTTAAGAATGTCGAGTAGACAGCTAACAGTTGGTGAATCCAGATGAAGAATAATGGGTGTTTATCTTACTATTCTTTCAACTTGCTCAAAAGTTTGGAATTTGCAAAATAAGTAAGGAGAAACCCAAGTCAGACCCCTCCTTTCCGCTGCGAGCCCAGCTATGGGAGAAGGGCGCGCTTGGGGCTGCCACACCATCTATGACCCTGGGGGAACGAGCACGAGGACAGCTCAGTGAGGACAGCCAGATCGGTCCCAGAATTAACCCCCCTTGTGACCCCGCTATGTCTGGGCTCCTCCTTTCGCTCTGGGCTCGGCTGGAATTTCTTCCCTGCGTCTAGCCGGTGCGGGTTGTTGTGTCCAGGGAAGAGCCGGACACCTCAGGAAGGGCAGACAGCTTGGGTGCCCTCCCCACTCCTCCCCCGATGGCACCGGGTGGGGTGGAAAAGGGACAGCATCCATGACCGGGGGCCTGGGGATGGGCCATGCTGTGTTTCCAACAGCCTGCACCTGGTCAGACGCAGAAGCCATCGCACTGTTCAAGCTGCCTGCACCGGGTTCTGCACCGGGTCCTCCTGCCCCGCGGAGAGCAGGGACCAGGGAAAGCACCCGGCAGCCCCTGGGTGTAGCCAGACGTCCGTGGAGCCCCTGGCCTGTAACAGACACACCACCGCGGAGCCCACGGCACGTCCCACCAGACTCTTTGGGGGGAACCGTTTGCAGAGCTGAAACTGAAACGCGAAATACCCTACAATTCAAAGGTTCGATTTGCCAGAGTCCTCTGATGGCTGGGGTGGCTCCCCACTCCACGGAGCTGTGCTTGCTGACAAGACGGGCAGGAGGCTTTTTCCTGGCTCCTGTCTGCAAGGGCATGAGTCGGGATGGCTGTGGCCCAGAGCCTGCAGGATTATTAGTGGGGCTGTGCGTGCTCACGGTGTCTGCTCCCTCCGCTAATTCCTGAGGGTGAAAACTGCTCCCATGACCATGGGATTAATTCTTCTCCAGTTACTGCCCGACAGCACCAAGGAGCAGAGAGGGAACAGTGAGCCTGCACGCGGACGCCTGGCTGGCCCTTGGCTTGGCAGCCTGGTGCCACTTTAAAACGGTGTTAACAGTGTAATTGGCGTCGGGCTTGGTGCTGCAAGTCATGTTCTGTTTTATAAACAGGAGGATTATTTCAGATTGATCAGAGGCGACTGCGTTTTGCAAATTACCTTGGGCTGCGACTGTTCCACACTTTGCTAAGTGGGCTCTGCTGATGTAGGAGCTCTAATCCATTTGGGCTTGTTAAGGATGGCTGCCTTTTTGTAAACTGGAGACAGAATACTTTGTTTTTATTTTAAATATAAATTTGAGGAGCAGGTGGGAGGCAAGAAAGTTCAGTGGTTCAGCTGAGTGGACAGATACACCCACCATGTCAGTTTTATCCTGACTGATGAATGCATTCAAGCTCTCCTAAACCCAGAAATGTACTGCACTTGTTCCTAGATCCCACAAAAATCACCATTCAAAAAGGAATAATGGGGGGGATGCACAATCTGTCCCAGTTTTCAGAAGAGTGTGTCTTGTGCAGGCTTCGGGCTGATTGGAAGGCTGAGTGGGGAATATTTCTGCGACTCTCTTCCCTCCAGCATCAAAAGGAGCAACAGCTCACGGCCAGGTTGGGGGCCACGCCGATGGTGGCAGGGAGAAGTTACCAGCCCTCCCCCAGTGGGAAACACAGGCAACCAGTCAGAAAAGGCTTCACCATGCCCGGGTTCTTCAGAAGGAACACGTGTCCGAGAAGGGCAGGGACGCTACACTTTGGCCGAAGCGTAATGGGCCGCAAGCAGAGGGGCAGCGCTTGTGGCCTCCTGTATTTTGGGTTCAGTGTCAAATCTGAGTAGCCGTAAGTGTATTTAAGAAATACACTTGGGATTTCCTCCAGATATAAATCAGTATTTTGCATTTCTTCTTACATGGAAATTTTAGGACCAACAAGTCACTAGCCTCTCCGAAACTGCATGAGTCTCTGATGGGGGCAGAAAGTGGGCAGATGGCCCCACAATCCCGTCTTTTGTTGGGCCTGAGGAGTGCCTTGTACTTTGGAACAGTCCGTGGCACGTGTGGCCAGTACCGAAGCCTGCAACTTCTCAGCGGGTCCCGCCGAGGTCCTTTAAACCTTTCTGCAACCACGATCCACCCATCCATCCGCCAGTCTGTGGGCCGTCTCTGCCAGCTCAGCCGCCTCCACCGGAATTCAGGTGTAGCGGAGGCTCGGGACCAGAGCTGTGCAGCAGAGGGAAAGACAGGCTGAGTGACCCGTCGCAGTGGAAGGGAGGGGATGGGGTCGGTGTCGGCTGCAGGCAAGACTGCAACCGGGCTCGAGGGGTGGCAGGACCTGCACTGACCACTAAGACCGTCTTGGGAGGAAGGAGCCACGCGGACACGAGCAGGGCCTGTCCGTGACCCACGCGATCTGTAAATGAGGTGCCCCTGCATCCCCAGCGCCGAAGAAGGAGCACCAGGTGCACACAAGCGTGTCCCTGCATGGGTCAGTGCCCCTCTCGTGGCTGTCCGCCATCCGGTGCACGGACAGCCCGCCACGGAGCCTGGGGCCACCGCCCTGGGTGAAGGGGCCTGCTCCCACCGTGGGGGCAGGTCTCCTCCTCACCCGCCCTCTGCCCTGGCTCAGAGCGCACTGGGAGGCAGCTGGAGCTTCCAAGCCCCTCCTTCCGTGTCTGCACAAGTCGCAGCCCCTCAAGGCACTGGGGCGGAGGGCTGAGCGCTGAGGTCGCCCGCTTGTCCTCAGGAGCCTTTGCCGTGCAGCTGTGCTCGGCCCCGGGGTCGCTCGCACGGAGCGGTTCAGAGCGCGACAGCCCAGAGCGGGAAGGGGGCTTGGCATGCATGCAGCAGCCCCACACGGCATGAAGCCGGACGACGTGGGGCTCTTCCACAGGCCACAGAACTGCGCAGCCGGAAAGCAGAGGTTTAGATCCTGATCTGCACACACTTGTCAAAACTCATCCAATGGGCGAATTTTATCAGGAGTAAATTACACCTCAGTAAAGCGGATTAAAACACACTTCGGAACGTGGACATTTTCCGGGAGCTATTAATATTAAGGCCCCCCTGCACCCCGAGCAGCCTATCTGGAGAAAGAATGCAACCAGCAAGCAAACAGGCCACAGGAGTGACATGCTTCTTGCCCTTCGTCAGAAGAAGACTAACCTTCGCTTGAGAATGAGCCAGAACCCAGAGAGGAACCGGCAACATGGGACCTCCGAAAGAATGCTCTAGAACAGGAAGAGGCTCCGTGCCCGGAGCCTCTGGGAGAGCGCCTTCCAAACAGGACTTTGGCGGCCAGAGACAGGGGGACGCAGGAACACACATCACGCAGTGATAGCAATCGGGGACGCAAAAACAAATCAGTCACACGTTATGAGGGCAAAGCATGGACTGCGGACAGGCGAACAGGGGCCGAGAAGTGACCACCACAAGGGCGGAGGTCACATTCGGGTCAGGGGCAACAGGGCAGGCGGCTGTAGGGTCGGAACAATGCGTGAAAGCACAAGGAGTGAAGAGGGCGTGGCAGAGACGTGCATGGGCGCGGGGACACGCATCCCAAGAGAGACCCCAGTGGCCGACGCGAATGCTAGCAAACACCCACTTGAAGACGATGTTCCAAATCTGAGAAAATCTGGGCATGAAAATTGAAAGGATTTACAAAGAAATCCAGCACGCTCTCTGCACTGCGAAGCTTATTTTAGGCAAAATTAGTGAGAGGGCCGAAGGAAGCACCACGAACCAGTGGGGGATGGGTCACGCCACGAATGATCCACATTTATCTCTCACTTCACGACAGATAATAGTGACAACCAAAAGCGATGCAGATGAATGAAAAGAGTAAGTGGAACAACATGAACCATTAAAAACCAAAAAAGAGAAAAAGTACTATTTTCTGCTCAAGGATGATCCAGGACCTTCCGACACATGAGCGGTTGGTGAAGTCCGAAAGGAAATGACAAACGTATGTGAACACCGCGGCTTAATATCCAGAACTTCCAACAGCATAACAGTGAGCTGGGAAGCATCTGCCACGAGGAAGAGACAACAAAATGCACAGAGTACTCCTGGGAGTAGGACAAGAAATGATCGAGTACAGTAAATAGGTTTAACTTCATGCAGAATCGGAACCACGAACTCAAGCAATGATAAGATGCCACGATTTGCCTTGAAGAATGGCGGAGACTTTGGCAAAGGTCTGGCCCCTGGTGCTGCTGACGGCGTGTTCACGGGCGTGTGTGGCCAGGGCAGAGGCGCGTGTGATCGGGGTGGACACTGCCAATGGTCAGAGTGGACACTGCCAATGGTTGGGGTGGACACTGTCCATCATTGAAGTGGACACTGCCGATGGTTGGGGTGGACACTGCCGAGGTTGGGGTGGACGCTGTCCATCATCAAGGTGGACACTGCTGATGGTCGGGTTGGACCCTGCACATCATCCGGGTGGACGCTGTGGTCGGGGCGGGGACACTGCCCGTGGTCCTGACCAAGGTGCATGTGGTCGGGGTGGACTTGCACTCAACTGGATACTCAGAACCCAGAGACTTAGAGAGGTGGTGCCTTCTAGCACAGTACTTCCATTTCTAGAAGTAGATCTTACATAATAAGCCGCAGGGATCAAATCTATACGGGTTTCAGCTGCAGCAAGATTTGTAACAGTGACACATCCCAGAGACAACCCACGACGGCAGGGGGTTAAACACCACGGAGTTGATGTAGAAAGAACTGCGCGTTCCTCCAAACAGCACTGAAGAGACTATTCGATACGGCCGAACATGCTAAGTGAAGAGCAAGATGAAACTCCCTATAGAGTATGTGTTTTGATATTATTTTATAAACACATTATATATTTATATACATACACATTCTATAATAAATACCAGGTAGCGGGCGCCTGGGTGGCTCAGTCGGTTAGGTGACTGCCTTCGGCTCAGGTCATGATCCTGGAGTCCCGGGATCGAGTCCCACATCGGGCTCCCTGCTCAGCGGGGGGTCTGCTTCTCCCTCTGACCCTCTTCCCTTTCGTGCTCTCTGTCTCTCATTCTCTCTCTCAAATAAATAAATAAAATCTTTAAAAAAAAAAAAAAAGAAATACCAGGTAGCAAGAAAATCCAGGTGGCAGAATTATAGTGGTTTTAATTTTTTAAATTTTATTATTCTGCATTTTCTAAGTTTTCTACATTTCTAAGTTTGCTTCAATGAAGCAAAACAAGTGTTAACAAAAATATGCTCTTCTGACTCTGAAAACGCAGAAGGCTGCCTGTGGTCTGTGTGCTGGCCTGGGACTCTGTTCTGTTTCCAGAGACTTTCCAATAATGCCTCCAAATCTATGTTTGTGGGGTCAACCTTCATCGTCCACCCTCCCAGTCCCCTGCCCCCACCCCAGGTCCTCATCCTCCCTCCCTCTGTCCCATCAGATGTGTACTATGGGCCAGGCTGAAGGATGGCTCAGCGGTCATCTGTGCCCTTTGGGGGCAGCTGAGGCTGAGCAACGCTCAGTTGTCAGCTCCCCGCTATGCACACATCCCACACCAGGCGCATCGGTCACCCCCACCGCCCCTGGATGAGGGTGCATCCTTGAGGCTTACGTCACTCAGGCTCTTTGTCTATGTCCTCTGTGTCTGGGCTGGGCAGCCACTCATACCGCCCCCAGCACCCGGCACAGACAGCCCCTCTGTGAGCTGGAGGCGCGCTGCCCTTCGTGAGCATCCTTCTGCAACAACACAGGGATGTGTCCGTGTCCCCGGCTGCCCGGGACTCTCTGATGCGGGGGCTGGTCCCACACACCATATACGCCCTCCCCTAACACGGAATACATGCGTGTTTGCCACGTCTCCTCCCTGAAATATGCCTGCCCCCCATTATGTCTGCTCACACCCCCTCCTCTTCCAGCAGCCGCTGAAATTGTGACGTCTTCATGAAGTTGCCTCTGATTACCCCAGGCTTTGCTGATTACACTCTCTCTAAAAGCCAGTGACTCACATTCAGCACAGGCAGATTAGCACCTAAATGTTCTTTAATTATCTGATTTGTGCATGGCCGTGGGAGAATGTGGACAAGTGTGTGCATGTGTTTGCCAGCACAGGGCCGACCGTGGGCACCGATGGTGCACGGTCTCTGTCACGAGCTTACTTCAGTCCAGACAGCAGCGGCTGTCCGTATGTCCGGCGAGGTGGCAGGGAGGGACAGTCCCCGGGTCCTCGGAGGGCAGGTCTGAGCGTGAGGGCCGTTCCAGCTGAACCAGCGACACTGTTCCAGGCAGACACGAGGAGCAAGCCACCCCACCAGCAGCCCTGGGGCCAGCAAAGGAGTGGTGGCCCCTGGGAAGTCTGTGGGGGGCGTGGCCCCAGACCCCTCCCCGCAATCCGAATCTGTCCCTTTCCTGATGCGGTGAGGGCTCCGGGTGGCCTCCCCCGCCCCTCAGGGAAGACCAGCGACAGCCGGAGTGGATGTTGGCAGAGCGGTGGGCGGCCAGACCCGGCCCGGGGTCCCCCAGGGAGCTGCTGCCCCATCCACGTCCACAAACAGGTGCCCCTGCTCACCCCCAGGACCCCTTTGCTCCATCTCGCCGCCACGGCCGAGCAAGCAGGCCCCGCATCTCCGTGTGCTCTGTGCAGCGCAGGGCAGAGCCGGGCCGACCACGGGCTCTGTGCGTCCCTGATACCCAGAATGCGGGCCAGGAGCAGCAGCACAGGAGCTCTGGGGCTCACTTGGATGAAGGAGGAGTAGGGTCTGGCATAGGAGACGGGGCCCCCTATTTGTTCTTGCTCTGCTGTCTGCAGCCCGGCTGGGAGGTGAGCAGCAGAAAGTGCCGAGTGCAGGCCGATGCCCCACACACAGATGCCACCCCTACCCCCCGCCACGGCCACGCAACAGGGCTGTCCTCTCTTCCCTCGTGGTGCTTGTTTTTTAACTTATAATCTTGTATTTGGGTTTTCAATGAAACTCAGGGGAAGGCCTCCACCACCCCCCACAATGACAAAGCTTTCCTAAAAAAATGCTAAATTAGCCTTTAAAAAACACACACGTATCTGGGGCGGGGAAACTGCACATCATGAATGGTAATGACCACAGAGGCCGCGGGTGAAGGGGCTCCCCAGAGGCCCCTGGACCGGGCCCCTAGCTTGGGGACCTTTGTGTCCCCGGGACTGACAGTGCCCCTGCTCATACATTATTCAGGAGCCTGTGGACAAGAAATGAAGCAGGCTTTCACAAGAGAAAGAAGTGTGGTTAAACAGGGAAGCCGGGAGTAAATAAAGGGTCCTCGAGAAACCCTACTATTTTTCCCACAATTTATGAAAAATTCGGCAGCTTTTAGGGTGCTGGGCTGTTCTCCCTGGTTGTCACGGGCACGCCTTCAGCGGTGCCCTGGGACCCGGGGCACCGCGTGGACATGTCCATCCCCCACTCCATTCTTCACTGCAGGGCAGCACTTTGTCAGGCTAATACTTTAAGGATCAACATCAAAATTGGAACTTTCTCTTTCTATAGCCACATCCAATTAAAAGTATCTCAGACCTCCCAGCGCTTACCCCTTCAGGGCAGCCTGGCTGTCAGAGGGCTGGAAACACACATACATTTTAAATCAACGTGAAGGTCTCCAGCCCATACACAATATTATAAATGGCATTATTCACCGGCCCCTTTGTGCGCGGGGCTGTGAATCGATGCTGCTAAATCACACGATTAAACTGCACCTCCTCCCGCACAGCCCCGTTTATGGAGAGTCATTTCAGTGCAGCCCAATTAGGCATCTTGTCCACCTGACCGTCCGTTGATTACAGATCTATTTGCTCTTATTTTTCCTGGGGGATGAGAAGAGAGTTTGGAGCGTGAACGTACAGCTGGGCGCAAACGCCGTTCCGTGAGCTGTGGCAGGAGGCTGGCCATTTTACTTCTTATCCCACCTCGTGGGGACGGACACAGGGACAGGGCCCTGCGAGGTCTCGCCCTTGCTGTCCGTGGGGTGCAGAGCCCCCCTCTTGCCCGCAGGTGCGGCGGGCACCCCTGGGCATGGGAGGAGGGGCACCTGCACATTCACGGTCCTCCCTGGGAAGAGGCAGGGCATACGGAGATGACGGGCAGAGTGGTTGCCAACATCTTCCTCAGAGAAGGGGGTGTGACAACTTCATCCAAGCCAGTGGATGCAGGATCACTGCGTCTGGTCGGTGCCCTTCTCTAAAATCACGCTCTGCGAACGTCGTCATGACAGTGAAAAACAAGATTTTTCCCTGTAAAATTAAATGTCACTCCTGACAGCGTAGTATCTGAAACATCACCTTCCTAGGTCCACACCAATACTTTACACAGAAAATTAAGCTCTCTCTGTTTATTGAGTGGATAATGTAGCCTTCCAATGTGTGAGAACCCCCGCTAGGTGAGAAATTAAAAAGCTGCACTATAAACTCTAATGGTATGTATGAAATACAAAAAAAAGGTAACTTAATTGGTAATCAGAAGAAATCATAAAACTAATCATGCAATTAATGTCTTCAAAAGCAAGCGCATGAGGTGTGTATAATTACGAGAAAACAACGCAGGGGGGGCTGGGAGCATTAATGAATTAATTGTCCCGAGGGGGCCGTGGTGTGGGTTTTCAGCTCATGCACCCCGCTTCCTTGCTTTGCGTCCCCACCTTCCTCCACCTGGACGTCTGTCGAGGTAGAGCTGCCCGCTCGAGAGTGGAGAGCTGCCCCCTCCTCAGCGTCCACCCTCCCTGGCCCCCGGGGGAGGGCGGAGCCGGGAGCTGCACGCCTAGCCAGCGCTGGGAAAACCAGTGAGCACGCAGTCACACACATAACACCTTTTGGGTTCTGCCCCTAAACGCTGTTTTGGAGGTAGCCTGAGAAATGAAGGCTGCGCTTGGGCGTGACTGACCATGGGCCAAGGTCGGATGCGGAGGGCTGACGTGTTGATGGGGAGGGGGATGGGACGACCACTATGACACGTCCCCGCGTCAGGGCTTCTTCTGATCTGACGCCATTCCCACAGCTTCCCGGCTGGCCGCGCGCTGAGCCGTCCCCGGGGGCGGACGCGGCAGAGGCGACTCTGGGCCTCCTGCGTGTGGGAGGGGCTGGAGTAAGGTCTGCAGGCTGGGGAGCGGGGCTGATGGTGTGACAGCCACATGGGCTCTCGATACCAGCCTGCGACCCGGGCGGGGTGGGGGGCTCCCTCGCTGGGCTGGGTGGCCCCAGCAGGAGGTGCAGCTGAGACCCCAGAGAGGACTGCGGGTTTTGGGCGTGGGCACGGAGGCCGGGGTGCGGAGAGCACGGGGACAGGCAGGCACGAGCCAGGCCACCAGGGGCTCGGGATCCCAAAGCAACTCTTAAGGGGGGGACTTGCTTCCACAGCATGGACATAGCTAGGTGAGGAAGGTAGGACTAGCAGACATTTTACGACTAGTCACAGGAGCGTTCTGCACTCTGTGCGTTGGTCCTGCTCCCGACAGCGTACCATCAACTCCTTCCCAGCACTGAGCCGGTGGCTGATGGGAGTTAAGCATTCTGCAGGGGTGAGCGGTGCTGGCTGGACCCGCACACACCTTCGGGGTGCTCTCGCTACCCCCGAGATCCTGGGAGTGAAGAGGGGGTGTGTTTCCGTGAGCCATTAACGACTCTGTTTCTTCAGTTTGTTATTAGTATTTTGTGGTTCTCACTGTGGTCTGACGGGTGGTCCCATGGGGGGCTTGGACACTTAACTTTCTGATCCACCCAGCAGTCTGTACTCTGCCCCAAACAGACAGACGAGAAGCAGGGACAGGGGACACCAGGGCGTGCTGTCCCGACCCTGCAGGGGCCTTGTAGGGAGGGGCGAGGAGCCCAGAGAGACGGAACAGAGACCCCAGATGGAGCCCCCATGTCCGTGGAAACCCGCGGGCAGTGGCGGGACCTCGGGGCCAGTAGGAGAAGGAAGGACCACTCAACTCGGGGTCCATATGCAACAAAAGAAAATCAGATTGGACCGTGGTTTCTCACAATACTTGAAAATTAATCCTGGGCAGGGTAAAGCCTAAATATGACAACAGAGCTGTAACTGTTTCAGAGGAAATACAGGAACACATCTAACTACCCCTCTGAGCTGAGGCAGACGAGCACGAACCACGAGGGGAAAACGGATAACATTTTCCCGGGTTAAAAGGTGCATCTTCAGTGCCTAAAAACACACCTGGAAGTCGAGGGGGCGGTGTGCGTCACAAACTAGGGACGTGCTGGCCGCGCCTCCGTGAGAGCGCGGGCCACCGTCCCCTGGTCCTTCGGGGACGAGAGGAAGACACTCAGCAGGGGAGCTGCTGTGTGTGCCAGAGACAAAGAGGAGGCAGGGGCCATTCGCCTGCCCTGAGAGCAGCCTGTCTCTCCTTCCGAGGAGCACTGAGCAACCGGCCGCGTACGGGGGCAAAACGCAGGCAGCCACCGCGGACAGGATGCTCTGAGGACGCCAGCTCTTCAATCAGCGATCGGGAGACACCCCTCAGCGCCCTCACAGGGACACTTGAGCAAGGTGGGCTCCCCCAGTGTTGAGGCCAGAACGGGGGGGGTCGGGTCCTCGCTGGTCAGTCAGTGAGGTGCGTGGAGAGCCGGCCCCCCCGGTCCTTCATTGTTGTCATGACTTCACACCCGTGTGACGTGTGTGTTCACAAAGTGCTTCCATTACGGCTCTGGACTCATACCACATCCTTGTGCCCTGGGCCCAGCGGTCGCCCACCACAGGGGAGAAAGTCGGGCCCCAGAGCCGGGAGAGGCCCCGAGCTGGTCACAACCCTCTGGCCCCCCGTGCAGAGAGTGGTGAACTTTCTTTCTCAGAGGGTCACCCCGCCCCACCCAGATCTGTGCGGCCCTGGGGGCACCATCCATGCCCTGTCCCCGCCTGTGTCCACAGCACAGAGGCCGGAGGCCAGGCATGGTGCCCAGGGGTGGACTCTGACCCGGCTGTGGTTCTTCACAGAGAGGTCAGCGGATGGGCCAATCGCCAGCGTGGCTGGTTTCCAGAACTCCGTGCCACAAAGCCCGACTTCGCATCCTTGGATGGACAGTGGTCTCTGGGGTGATGGGTGACTCTCCGGGTCCTTTCATGGACGCAAAACCTCATTCCCACTGGGCAGACTGAAGACTGGGCCTGGGTAAGGTCGGGAAGTGCGCAGAAGGCCGTCCCCTTCGTGTTAGACCCAGAGCCACTCGGAGCTCCCAAGACATCACCTATCTGCTCAAGGTCACAAAGCTAAGTCGTCAGGAAGGCCAGACCTGCACCCTCAGCCCAGCTGCTGCCAAATGGCTTCCCTGATGTTAGAATCCACCTCAACCCTGAGGACGGCCAGCCTGGGCAGCCTGGGATCTGGTGCTGGGAAGAAGCTCCATTTCAGATGAATTCAGCTGCTGTAAGAACCCTGGCTTGTGTCTTCTCTCACTGAAAGCAAACCTGGGGGTGGGGGCACCTCGTTCTTCCTCCTCCTGCCCCACCTCACTCCTGACTTCCAGCTTCAGCGCCTGACGTGTGTGATGGCCCGAGGAGTCCTAGCCACCTGCCCACCTTCCAGACACCAGCCGCAGGTGTCCACTCCGATGGGAGTCCCACACTCCCCCGGCCGACGCATCTGCCCTCCGGTTCCTCTAGTTGTATGCGCTGGGCCCGGAGGAAGATCAGGGTTCTGTCACAGGGAGGAAGGGGAGACGGCAGAAATGGGGACAGCGTGGGGGCTGGTGGGGCTTCCTGGGGAGACCCCTGGGTCGGCCAGGCTCCCCTGCACCACGGACTGTCCTGCAGATGGAGACGCTTGAACTTCCCTGCTTTAGTTCACGTCACCTTCCATTCAGATGCTCTTGGCTTAAACAAACGACTGGATTAAAGGTTCTTCCAAGTATGGAAAGAGGGGGAGGGAACATTCATAATAGACCGTGTGTTCTCCCTCCACCCGAGGGCAGGAGTTGCAAACTGTATTTCTAGGGTTCTGAGAGACGTGGAGGGAGAGCTGATGTTGCCCCCCGGGCCACTTCCCCGTGGGGCGCCCTGTCCAGCGAAGGGTCTTGTCGTGCACGGGAGCATGGCGGGCAAGCAGCATGCGGGGTGTCCTCATCTGTGCTCTGCGGGGACGCGGTCATCTGGAACCCCCCCTGCCCAAACCACTGCACGGACTTCATTCTGTTCCTTCGACAGGACTCCAATGTGGGGGCTTTGGGGAGACCCTGGCCCCCCAATTTGCGGGGGGCCACACAGTCTGGATTCCATGGGATGCCAGGGGCATGGGGATCCGGGGGGGCAGGGCAGCCCGGGGCTCAGGTGGAGCCTTCCTTACGCAGCAGGTGGTGGCCTCCACGGGCAGATGGGGACCCGAGGGCACGCTCGCTCAGCATGCAGGAGCCCCATGCGGCAGCCACACGCAAGAGGCTGAGACACGCCTTCTAGATTAGGGTTTTCTTCACTGTTCTCGGTTTGCCCCCAAGCAAGAGGAGTTCCTGCAGGGCCAGGGGCGGGGCTGGGGGGCAAAGCCAGTGACAGCGAGGCCACTCTTCCCCTTGTCCGGCCCGGGCTCCTGCAGGCCCCACACAGCAGCAGGCCTCTCCCTTCCCTTTGCCTAATGAACGTCGGTGGTAATTACCAACCCCTGAAAGGGCTCTAAAGAGAGTCTTTTCATCATTCTCTTAATGAGGCCATTTTGGGTCCCCCCCTCCACAGCGTGGTAGCTAATGCTTAATAAGCACATGCATTATTTAAATAATACAAAGAGCATCAACCGAGAATCTAAATTATCCCTTAACTTCTCAAAATCATCATAACATGTATCTGAAAATTCACACAAACGCAGCTCATGAATCAAACCTGTGCTGACAGAAAGCCCGGGAAACCCCACCTTACGGGCGTCCCCCCGCCCGGATTCCCAGCGATGGAAGGGCAGTCCTGTCTCCGGCCACAGATTTGCTTGAGCCAAGGGTCCTTTACTCTCCATAGGGGAAGGCAAAGCCAGGCTGGGTCACGAGCCATTTTTCCGATCCCACTGGGGGGCCGCCGGGCTGCCTGCTCCGTGGACAGACCGCTGCGTGGGGCCGTCACCTCCAGCAGCCTCTGCGGTGTGGCACTTCATGCACACGAACAGCAAGACACCCGTGGCGCAGATTGTCTTTTCTTTGGCACAAAACCTCAATGCTCCTGCATTTACAACCGAACAAAATACTTCCTTCTCGGGCTGCTGGTATGCACACCCGCCTCACTCCGGACAACATCCTCCTCCCTAAAAGGTTGGCAGGTGAACCTGTTATCAGAACTATATTTTGAATGTGATGCATAATTGCTTGGTAAACAAACAAAGCCCTCTGTGTTGAATTTTTTGTGCTGAAAACTGTACCTTAAGGTTTCCCAATTTTAGAGTCACCTTTGCTTAGAATGTTGCCTGTCGTTGTGTCTAGATTTTTGAAATATGCTAAAAATACCTCAGGGTCACAGCAGACACAGCCAGGGAAAGTTGTATTTCTATAGAAATTATTTTGTTAAGATAATCCTCAAACGTTAGCAAATTCTTTGTCCGATTCCTTAAGCTTTCACCCAAAAGCAGCAACATATTTTTAGAAAGGGACTCTACATCTCGGTGGAAACAACATGGCGGCAGGTATCATGCAGCCCTTACTCCAAAGAGCCGGACGATGCCCGCGGCGCTGAGGTGGCTCTGGGCACGAGCCCCGGACGACCGGGCCACAGACGGAGGTCTGGAAATTTTAGTCTTTGATTTCTGAACCAAGCCTCCTTCCCAACCGCCCCCCCCCATGATTACTCTTAAATTAAATGTTTAAGTAACTTTATCTTAGAAATCATTTCTACCCAGGCGGGGTTGCGTGGTTCAAAGAGGATGGTTCGTATTTTTTCTCCTATTTCCTTGAAAACCACTAGTGACATGGCTGCCATTTAATGACCGAAGAGGCACCAACAGGAACACGTGAGGCTCAGGGTAGCTGACGCTGGCCACCCGGCTTGCAAGGGTAAACCCTTCCCCTAGCCGCCTTTTCTTTTCACTGCAAAAAGCGTTTACTTGGAAGGAAGCTGTCTCTGGTCACTGTGAGGACGAGGCTGGGCTCGGGAGACCGCAGGACACACGAGGCAGAGAATGGGGCCGCGAGCCCCCGCCCCACAGACAAGCTGCTCCTGCTGACCCTTGAGTGCGCACACCGGAACCCCCCCAGCTCCCGGCGGTGGGGCCGGACCGCTCCCGCCGAGTCTGAGGGAGTTCATTTGCAGATGACGGGGAAGACCACACTCAACTCCACAGGCTGCCAGCCCAGTGGTACCAGAGGAAAATGGCTTTCTTTTTCAGGACGATCCCTGCCCCAGAGGGGAACGGGCAGCTTTGGAGTCCCCCGACTGCCACGGCCCGCCAGGAGGCCGCCTGCTGCAAGGACCCCTTCTCTGGAGAGAAGAAGCTCTTCTTACTACAAAGGGGCTTGGCCAGGATCCTGGAAAGGGGGATTTGCTGTGTTTGGTCTCCTCTCTGTCCCCAAACACCTCGTTTGACCTTTGTTTAAACACGCAACTGGGAAATCCTCGAAATCCACACCCTCAGCCCCGTCCTGATGGGGTGGAGGTGGCCCTTTGTCACAGCTGAGTCATCTCCTTGGGCGAGTCTTTACAGTAATGGACCTGGAGGATCAGACGGAAGGAACAGCACAGGGCAGGGGCTCCGCAGGGGCGCCCTGCCCATCACAGCCAGGTCCTCATCAACAGTAGCACCTGCGTCCCACGTGAGGGGCTGAATCGTGTGTCCCAACTCACATGCTGGAGCCCCAACCCCCAGGACTAGAACGTGACCTTATGTGGGGAGGTAAGCAGGGGACAGTGAGTTCACCAAGGGGCCCGAATGCCACTGGACTGGCATCCTTATAAGAAGAGGAGGCCAGGACACAGACACGCACAGGGGGATGACCCCACGAGGACACGGGGAGAAGACAGCGTCCACACCCCAGGGAGAGAGGCCTCGGGAGGAGCCAGCCCTGCAACACCTCGCTCTGGGACGTCCTGCCTCCGGACTTGTGTACAAGTAGGAAAGTCGGTGTCTTTACACCCAGCTGCCCCTTTAGAGACTGGACGCACAATGCCCAGCGCGCAGGCTTTTGAAGGAAGAACCGAGGTGACCGGTGTGGGCATCAGGGCCTGTCTCGCGGGAAGGGAGCCCGAGGGGCGCGGGGTGCCGGCTGGCCTGCTGCAGGCCCCTGAGGCGGCCGTGGTGGAGCCTTGGGTCTCCGCAATGGCCGGGGCAGAGCCACCCGCTCCGCCACGGTGGGGTGTGCCGTCCCTCCGTCTCTGGTGGCTCTGTGGAAGGGGCTGCAGAGCCGAGCGGGGTGCACGGCCAGGGAAGCGGGGGAGGCCGACACGAGGAACGGGTCAGAAGGGCCACCAGCCTGGCTCTGAGTCCTGCAGAAAGTCCTGGAGGCTGAGGCCACTGTTGGGACTGTGGTGGTGTGCGCCGACTTTCTAGGGGACCAGACACACAGGGCACGTCGAGAGGGGGTGCCCTGCAGAGTCAGAGTCAGGGCAGCTGGTGGCTGGTGGCCCAGGGTGGAGGTCAGGAGAGGACAGGGCACGGAGAGCCTGCTCCGTGCGGCACAGCGTGGGCCTGCGGTTTGGGGAAGATCTGAGCACCATGGAGGGAGGCGGCCCTGAGCGTGCTCTGCGAACGGTCCCCAATCCCGTCCAGGGTGCTGCCTTGTCCAGCTCCCCATCCCGAGCTGCGACACAAGCAGGTGGGCAGGGTGCGCCCCGGGGCCTCCCAGCAGCCGCTCCTCAGCAACGCCACAAGCTAACCAGGCTGCAGTGGGTACGGCGTTCCGCGTGGGAAACCCTGGTTTTGTGCTGCTTCTCCTTGGGTCTGCTGGGGAGCCCGGGGCCACAAACACCACCCCCACAGGCCCCAGAGGAAGGAGGGTAGGACGCGGCGTGTGGTGCAGAGTTCTCTGTGTGGGGTCACAGGTCCAGTCCGCTGGCGGGTCCCACACGTGGCTTCCCAGCGAAGGGGGGGCCCTGTGACGCCATCTGCAAATGCTGAGCTGAGGGGAAGCCACGGCGTTGGGCGCACGAGCTTTCCCGATGGAGGGGCCGGAAGGGACGGAAAGAGGAGGTTTGTCTCTGCCTCCTCTAGCCATCTAGCAGAGCATTTGAAAGAAAAAAAGACCGTCGTTTTTGAGAAACAACAGTCATATAAAGATGAACAAGAAAAAAATCCCAACCCCCAAATCATTATAAATCATCTCTCTGGCTCTGTTTTAAAATGCTTTCTACCTATCGCTTTTGAGCACTTGCCAATATTTATTGATTTATCGATAATGTATCTGCCTGCTACTGTACACACTGTCTGTGTTGCGGCCATCTAGGAAATAAGCTTTGCAAGAGGAGAACAAGACGGAATAAGCAGCATTTAAAGGTGTGATTATGTGGTGGCAGAGAAAGCCTTTTGCTCTAGTGAATACTTTAGTAATCATTATTTTCGTGAGAGTCATATGGTTGCATGTGCTTCATTATTTTTGCCAAGACTGGTTTGATAGTTTGTCCTCAAGACACTTGAAGGTCTGCTTCCACGGAAGCTGGCCACGGCGGCCACGGTGGCCGGGGCGGCCACGGAGTGCCTCGGAAGCTCGTGTGGATCCAAGCGGGGAAATTAACTCTGCGTCCTGAACTGTGGTGTTCGTTTAGTGTCCTACCCGCCAGCCATGCAAATTTGTCTCTCCGTGCCTGATGTCCATGAATTATTTTTCAAAAGGACTGGAACTTCTGACATTTTCACTGTAATTTGAACACGTATTAAGCACGTTGAACATATCATATGGGAAGATGCTGAGCCTGAAAATCCCAGGTTGTTTAGAAATGTAACTATGAAAAATTTAATAAGGGACCTGAAACCGCATCACACAGCAAGGGAAGCCCCTCTGAACGGCCCTTACCCGGGAAATGCATTTCATTTGGACATGTCTGCTAGAGAACACCCCTTCCACGAAAGTCCGCAGTCCTGGACTTGGTCTCTGTGGCCCGTTAAGTGGTATTTGCCGCAGATAACCAGCCAACCTCTGTGTGGAACACGTTTGTCTGGTTTCCTCCTATTTTATTAAACAATTTATTATAAAGGTTATCCAATAATTTAAAGGTCTTGTTTATAAGTTATAAAAATTAAAATATCTTAAGCATATAAATCCAGTTTTTGCTGCATTACCTAAAATAATGTAGAGAAGGGATTTCATGCAGGGCACGCCTTCTGTACCCCTCCCCAGAGCCTGCCCCAGCCTTTCTTCCGTGACAGTGGTCACTTCATCCATGATGCTTCTGCCTTGAAGACACTTACTTTGCCCACAGAGTGCTGCCTTTACTGGAGAAGTCACTCACTTTTTTTTTTAAAGCATTTATTCATTTATATCACAAAAATATGTAGAAGGATGTGTACCAGGTAGAAAATTAATGCAGGAGATACTCGAAATCCTGCTTTCAAGAAGCCTGCGTCCTTCTTGTGGTTGCTGAACAGAAGCACGCGCGGTGTCCTCAGTACCAGCCACCGCTCTAGGCATGAGCATTACGTCCTTTGATCCCCACGAGCCCCATGATTTGTTATCATTATTCCATTTTACAGGTGCAGATATGACTGAGGCCTTCACTCAGACCTCATCTGGACTATTCCAGCAGCCTTCCAGCGAACCCTGCTGTCTCCAGACCTGACCCCACTTCATCGTCCACCATACTGGGAAGGTGACCTCTCAATTCCTGAACTCCCCAGCGGCTTTCCAGAACCTTCAGAACAAAGTCTGAGTCCTTGTGTGGTGAGCAGGGACCCGTGTTCCTGGACCCCCGCCCCACATAGTCCAAGTCCTTGCATGGCCAGCAGGGCCCCGGATCCCCGCCCGCTCCACCATCGCGTTGCTCGCCCTACTTCCTCTTTCCTGCTCTGCTCCGGCCACACTTAGCTGCTTATGCTTTCCCATCTCTGGGCCTTCATACACAAAGAAGCCATTCACTCTTGAATATGTTGGGGCCTTTACATCTTTCCTTTAGTGGAAATGTTAAATAAAGTCCAATATTGAAACTGAGTTTATAAATCGAGAAAGGTCCGACACACCTACGTATTCATACGACCATTTAGCAAACCTCCACAATTCATAATTTGAGAATTCGCATCTTCAAATTGTTCATAATATCTTCTATACACTTTCTGAGTATTTGCAGACAGAGGGAGGTGGTCTGTTTTCAAAGCAGCACATCCCTTAGCTTGTTGCATGCCACAAGGAAGGTGGTGTGAACAAAGCAGCCCGCCTTTGAAGCAGGCATGGCGTGCTGGTCCATCCCTGGTGGGGGGAGAGTGGGAAGCGGCAGGAGGCTGTACGGTCTGGCTGTGCACAGTCAGGTTGAACAAGTCGGGCCGTACACAGTCGGACTGTACACAGGTTGTACACAGATGGACCGTACACAGTCAGGCTGCACACAGTCAGGTTGTACACAGTCAGGCTGTACACAGTCAGACCATACACAGTCAGGCTGTACACAGTCAGGCTCTACACAGGTTGTACAGTCAGGTTGTACACAGTCGTGCCGTACACAGTCGGGCCATACACAGTCAGGTTGTACACAGTCAGGTTGTACACAGTCGTGCCGTACACAGTCGTGCCGTACACAGTCGGGTTGTACACAGTCGGGCTGTACACAGTCAGGCTGTACACAGTCAGGTGTACACAGTCGGGCCATACACAGTCAGGCTGTACACAGTCAGGCTCTACACAGGTTGTACACAGTCAGGTTATACACAGTTGGGCCATACACAGTCGGGCCATATACAGTCAGGTTGTACACAGTCAGATTGTACCTAGTCAGGCTGTACACAGGCCGTACACAGTCAGGCTGTACACAGGTTGTACACAGTCGGGCCATACACAGGCTGCACACAGGTTGTACACAGTCGGGCCCTACACAGTCAGGCTGCACATAGTCAGGTTGTACACAGGCTGTACAGTCAGGTTGTACACAGGCTGTACACAGTCAGGTTGTACACAGGCTGTACAGGCAGGTTGTATAGTCAGGTTGTACACAGTCGTGCCGTACACAGTCGGGCCATACACAGTCGGGTTGTACACAGTCAGGCGGTACACAGAGCAATGGCCCCGCCCCACAGCCTTCCTTCTCTCTCAGAGCTCAGTGCTATTTTGCAAAAGGATCCCACATCACAGTTATCATCTAACACTTGTGTCTTGGAGATCCACAACATTGCATTTTTTAAAAAATTGAAGAGTTCATATCTTTTGGACATAGTAATGAATTTTTATCTTTGTTTTCCTATACAGTTGTTTTGAGGCTGGGTCTCTAGATACCTAATTGTGTGCTATGTGAGTGCATTTCTGGTTTGGAATTAGATACCGCTCTATGTAAATCTCATTTCTGTGCTGTAATGATGCCTTTTAATATCTAATCTTCTGCTTTAATATTTCACTCACTAATCGCATTGAGATAATTAGGTGGTAGAAGTAGACAATTACTCTGTGGGCTGAGCACACAGTTTCTCACATTTATATAAATATACATGCTGTAAATAAAATACAAACTGACTGCATTCATGGTCCATCTAAACCCAGCGGCTTGAGAAATCATCTGCCTGCGCTGGCTGATCGATTCAATCAGCAACTGGCTGGTTGGACTCATTTTTATTTTTATTTTTTCATGGAACTGACCAGGCAGTTCGGTCAATAGTTGTCAGAATTGGAGTCCAGAACAGGCACAGCTGGATCAGCCCAAAGTTAATGAAGAATCAGAGATGGATCCATGAATGTGGCTCATTCAAGGGAGCTATGGGCAGGAGAAAGTAAGACCACGTCTTCTTTCTGAAGTGGGTGCAGGCAGGTTCTGAGGAGCTGGAGGAGCACAGAGCTCTGGGACCTCAGAGCTGGCAGGCTCCCCACACAGAGGAGGCGCTGGTGCCCGGATGGCCAGGCCAGGAGTGTGGCTTGCAGCTTCCCAGGTGCTGGGGCGTCCTGCTGAGTCCTCATGCCTTCCTAACAAGTGAGTCTGGTAATGGCACGGATGCCCTCTACAGGGGTCATGTGCGAGCAGGTATTGGGGGTTCCACGCTCACCATGGCCAGGGTCCCTGCCTCCCACCTGCTTCCGTTCTCTTAGCCACAGGACTTCGTGACGCATGGCCCGCCCCACCGTTGGAACCTCAGCTCTGCCACCTCCCTGACCCAGCCCCTGCTCTGGGACCGGCTTCCTTACTGGCCAGCAGGCCCTTGTGGTTTCTAACCCCTGGTTCACGCCATCTCCCCCCGCCTCTTCCAACGGGCATTTGACACAGCAGGCATGTCCAGCAGTCTCTGGGGGCTGCCGTAACGAAGTCCCACAAACAACAGAAATGCGTTCTCAGTCTGGAGGCTGGACGTCTGCCGTCAAGGTGTCGGTGGTGGTGATCCCTCGGAGGCCCCGGGGGAGGCGCCTTCCTGCCCCTTCCAGCTTCTGAGGTGGTCAGTCCTCTCGGTGTTCCTTGGCCCGCAGACACATCACTCCATGCAAGCCTCTTCCGGAGGGTCCATGTCTTCACGTGGTGCTGTCCACGAGTCCGCCGGAGCAAGGGCCCACCCCCTATTCGCCATCTCATCAGTCACGGCTCCTGAGGTTAACAATTAGATACTTATGGAATGAATGAATATTTAACACTCACAAACTGGGCAAAAAAAAAAAAAGAAGCCCAGAGCCTTCTCTGCAACGTACCGTGCTTTTTAGGAAGGGTGCACAAATCTTGCACTGAGGAGGCGTGCTGTGTAGACACAGGCCTGGAGGCATAAGCTCAGGGACCCGGAGCTCGGCAGTGGCAGCCACGGGGTCACGGCGGCTCCCTCCTTACATGGGGAGGGCGGGGAGCAGGGAGGGCCCCAGCTGAGCGGCGTGTTCCCGTCGGCGTGCCGTTTGCGACAGCCACTAGGGAGCTGGGACTCAGGTGCGGGACCCCAGGCACACAGCTCTTCCTCGTGGGAAGGCAGAGTATCTGCGTGTCCCTGTAGGTGGGGCTCCCGGGCGTGGTCAGCAGTCTGGTTTCAATAGGCCACCGTTCCCCAACGTCTGCCCCCATACACGTCACAAGAAACGTAGGCTCTGTGTTCAGGGAGGCTTGAGGAGGCCAGGTTCCCGCTGCTGAAACTTGCGGGCTCTCAGCCATCAGTGGTGGATGGCACTGGGACTCTACACGCCAGATTCGTCCCACGCAGGCCCTGCCACACTTCTCGTTCCACAAAACCCTCCCCCTAGAAGAGCTGTTACGGAAGCTGTGCTCTGGAGATCACGCGTGGGAGCTGCCAATACGCCTCCTGACAATCTTTTCCTGCCTCGTCAGGGCGGGGACACAGCTTGGTGACTCCTGGCCAGTCCTACCAGTCAGTGTCTGATCTTCGAACTGACGGTTGAGGCCAACCTCAGCGGGACCAGATCTGTGCCCGACAGAACTTTATAATAAGAAGTCGTCGTCAAAAGGGAAAAAATAATTTAAAACTTTGATAATTTAAACACAGTTCTTTAAAAGGCAACTGTCAGGGCAGACCGCAACGTGATTTGGGGCCCTGTTACAGTCGCTCCTGTCCCCACCTCCAGTCCCTCAGGCTGTGAGTGTACTTGGAGACGGGTCTTTCACAGGTGATGCAGGTAACACAAGGTCATTGGGGTGGACCCTGGTCCCGCTGGACGATGTCCTCATACATGTGCTCGGGAAGCAGCACAGTGTGTTATTTTGTTCCAAATCAAGAGTACCTGACATCCCCTAAAAGGCCACGCTCCCAGGCTGTGGTCTCGCGCACAGGCAGCCCACTGGGGGTGGCAGGTCAGGAGCCTGGCTGTTGACGTGGGCTGTGGCATCAGAGGTTGTCTTTGCTCTCCTTCTGGATGCACAGTCAGAGGTCTCAGCTCCCTGGGCAGGCAGTGCGGCCTGGGACCAACCTCCAGCTGTGGAATGGGGGAGCCCATGTGCCCTGAGCCGGCCCCCACACACCTCTTTCCTGCCAGCCCCTTGGAGCCCTTTCCTCCCCAGCTGCTGCCTGGCGGCAGTGACTCCAGGGCCAGATGACAGCCAGGTGCTGTAGGAGAGGCCGCAGGGACGAGGCAGGGAGCGAGGGGCTGTGTGGAGTAAGACCTGAGTTCAAGCCTTGGCCGCCATTCCCCGGAGGACCTGCCCACAAGGGGCCTCACCTCCGCCTCGGAAGCCTCCCTCCTCTGCGGTTTGCAGGTCAGGGCTCTTGAGGCCCCGGAGCTGATGCACGCTTCAGCTTCTAGGAAGAAACGTAATTTTGGGGTCCAGCGCAATCTGGGGAAACCAGCCCCACCACACAGCCTTGTCAAGTGAAGACTGAGCGAGGCTTGACTCTAATGCGCAGACAACGTCAAAACCACTCCATGAGCGCTGGCGAAAACCTGTCCCTGCCTTTCCAGCGTCACTGTTCTGGAGGATGAGACGGAATTCTGCGGCCTCACCTGCCTTTGCTGCCGCCACCGGCTCCCACATGTGGTCAGAGCCCGCTGGACGGCCCCACGGAGCTGCACCCCTGCTCCTGAGCTCACGATCACCGGCCTGGCCTGCCGAATCCGGCAGTGACGGGGGGTCGCGACAGGACAGGAGCTCAGGGCGCGGGGCGTCCTCCCCAGCAGCGCTGGCCGGGCACCCCGGGCTGCCTCCCGCCGGGCACGCACCAGCCGAGCCACAGGACTGCAGGCCTCGTGCGTCCACCTCCCCGTTCTCTGCATCCACGCGCCGGAGCAGGGGCTAAGAACGGGGTCAGACGCACCGTGCCTGCCACTGTTTCTCTTACTCTTGTCCAAAGACGGTTGGAGTGACGGAAGCGTTACAACCAGAGGGCACTAGTCCTTGGTCGGCGCGCTTCCGAGCCAAGGCGCCCGCCCCTCCCTCCCTGCACCTGCTGAAGCTCCGTGCCTGCGGACCGCCGATCGGAGAGCAGCAGACTGAACTGTGTGTGCACACACACCACACGTGCCACACCATGTGACAAGACACACGCACAACACAGGTGCGCAGCCTGTAAGCACACACACAACACACCCACACCTACACACACACCACAAACCTACACACACACCACACACCTACACACACACAGCACACCACACACCTACACACACACACCACACACCTACACACACACCACACACCTACACACACAGCACACCACACACCACACACACGCAGCACACCACACACCTACACACACACATGCACACACCCACACCTACACACACACAACACACCCACACCTACACACACACCACAAACCTACACACACACCATACACCTACACACACACAGCACACCACACACCTACACACACACCACACACCTACACACACACCACACACCTACACACACAGCACACCACACACCACACACACGCAGCACACCACACACCTACACAC
>NC_138380.1:910695-920890 GCF_054177405.1 Leptonychotes weddellii | reverse complement strand
CTACACACACACACACAGCACACACCTACACACATACAACACACCCACAGCACACCACACACCTACACACCTACACACACACACCACACACCTACACACACACAGCATACCACACACCTACACCTACACACACACCTACACACACAACACACCACACACCTACACACACACGCAGCACACCACACACCTACACACACACACACCCACACCCACATACCTACACACACACCACACACCTACACGCACACCACACCCCTACACACACAGCACACCACACAACTACACACACGCAGCACACCACACACCTACACACACACACACCTACACACACGCAGCACACCACACACCTACACACACACACCACACACCTACACACACAGCACACAACACACCTACACCCATACACACCACACACCTACACACACAGCAGACCACACACCTACACACACAGAGCACACCACACACGTACACACACACAGCACACCACACACCTACACACACACAGCACACCACACACCTACACACACACCACACACCTACACACACAGCACACCACACACCTACACACACACACAGCACACACCTACACACACACACCACACACCTACACACAGCACACCCACACCTACACACACACGCACACAACACACACCTACACACACATTCACACACACGCACACAACACACTTGTCTACATACACAAATGCACAAACACACAGAGCACGCCTGTAGAGACACACGTGTACACGCTCACACTTACAACGTCCTCGCATCTCTGCGTACCTTTCCCAGTCTTTCAATAGCCCCACAGTCATAAAGGTTCCTCTCTCCCTGCGGCCACACCACCAGGTGGGAGAGTCAGGATTTGCACCAAGTCAGGATCAGCTCCTCACAGCCGAGAAGGTGCAGCCCATGTGCCCAGAGACACTCATTCACAGCCCTGCTCAGAACCCCGTGGGCACAACCAGAGTGTCCTCAGTGGGCGAAAGTACAGAAAAGCTGTGACTTGTATTCACACTGAAACATGACCCTAGAGATAAGAAGAATCAGCTGGACTCACATAAATCAACATGAAAAATCTCAAAAACATAAAGCAGATAGAAACACTGGAAAAGCCTGCGCATTAGCACTCATGCATTTAGACTCTCCCAAAATCTAGTCCTGGGGGCCTACACTCTCTTTACACTCAGGGGCTGGTCTGTGGCAGGAGATGCACTGGAGGCCCTGAGAGGGAACAGCAGACCCATGGCTGGAGGCCAGGCCCAGAGGGCACATGCTATAAAGTCTGCAGAAGCAGCCCAAGGGATGCAGGGGCCACTAAAGTGAATAGCACCCAGGAGCCCTTCCGGAGTTAACTGGGGTCTCTGTGATGACCATCAGACATTCAGGAAAGTTGGATGTATGCCCAGTATCTTGTGCTTCGGAAGGCAACAGACATACTCTGCACCTTGCCAACTGCCGTCCAAAATAGCCAAACTAGGCAAGGTTTACTTAGTGATTTACTTACTGATTATACACCAGCGATCTGAGTGTCCCCTGCAAAAACAGCTCCTCTCCGGATGCCACCAGATGAGTGCTCTGGGACTGGATCTCTGACCCATTCATGGCTAAGTGATGGGGGAGTGTGGGACCCAGCCAGCTCTTCTGACCTGTGACTTCTGGAGGACGTCTTGGGCGATGGGGTGTGCAGAGGGATAAGTTTCTTTTCAGGGTTACAGCCCACCTGTTTGTTTCCATGGTGTGATGTTTCCATGATAGAACCACATCTTTGCAGGGCAACACATTGAGGCTCCAGACTCCATGGAGTCCTCAGCTCTAGAGAAGACCCTGCCTTCAGAATAGAGCCACACTGAGAGGAAACCAGTCCCATGAATTTCAGAGCTGCACTTGTCCAATATCTATATTCTCTCTGGTGTGATTTAAGAACTGGCTAAATTTTTTTTTAAAAAGAAGAAAATTATGGCACATAGAAAAAGATTTCATTTCAAGATCAAGGACAGCTCCAGATAAAGAACTCTGAGTCATCCAGAAGAACAGCTCACTCATTCACTGATCTAACGACACATCATTCATCCATCATCTACCCACCCATGCATAATCCATCCTTTCAGCCATCTATCCACCATCCACCCATCCATCAATCCATCCACCATCCACCCATCTATCATCCTTCCATCCAAGAGCCCATCCATTATCCATCATCCACCAATCCATCATCTATCATCCATCCATCCTTCCACCATCCATCCATTCTTCCATGCATCCGCCCACCCATCATCCATACTTCCATCCATCATTTATCCTCCCATCCATTATCTATCACCCATCCATCCATCCATCATCCATCCATCACCCACCAACCTCTCCGTCCATCCATCCACCAATCTACTCATCCATCTATCATCCATCCATCTATTATCTACCCATCGATCCATCCATCCATCACCCACCAACTCATTCATCCAAACATCCAACCATCCATCCATCCACCAATCTACTCATCCATCTATTACCCATCCATCTATTATCTACTCATCCATTCATCCATCCATCCGACATCCATCACCCACCAACCCATCCATCCAACCATCCATCCCTTTATCCATCCATCCATCCATCCATCCATCCATCCATCATCATTTATCACCCATCATCCATCCATCTATCCAATAAAAATTGGTGGAGATGTTGTTGAGCACACATTGTGTGGGTTGCTGGAGATGAAAAGACATATGAGATAAATAAGGTTTCTTAATCACAGAGCATAGATTCTGGTGAATATTCTACCCAGAGGTGTTCAGGATCACCTGCCCAGTTTTTTTACCTCAAACATTAAGAACTAGACTAGCAGGAGTCAACAACTAGTTCAAAGTTCCTAGGGAGTTAACTGTGAGGCCAGGCCTTCCAAAACCTGTCCACTGTTCTTGCCACCACAGCAGCCATTCTTAGACCAGGCTCCATGTAGGATCAAAATGGGATTCATAAAAGCCTCTGAAATAGAGCTTGCAGACTTTCCCACATCCCCTAATCACCCTATCATACATAATTCAAAATGTATAGGTATTCGGTTTTAAAATTAGTGTAAAAAAGTCAAAGCTCTGGTTTTCCCCTTGATGCCAAGATGGTTTTCTATCGAAATAGTTGTTTCTACAAATGTTTCCTGCAACTCCACCTTGCTGGAGCCCCCCCTGTGTTCCTAGTGCCTGCTGCGCCTCCTCGATGTACGGAGGGTCTGAGAAGGGCCTCCGAGCCTCTGCTGGAGCAGGTCCTCGGTCTCTTCCTTTGTCTCTTTTGCATATAGAATCTTGTGTGCTATTTCATCTGATAGGAGAATTCCACGGCCACACTTAGTAACAAAGTAAATACAAAGTTTACATTTCCCCTTAGCAGACAAACTCACCCTAAGCCTAGACCACAGCTCTAAGTGTTGGATAAACTCAGAAAAAGGCAGGTGGAGAAAATGGGGTGAGTTGGCCAAGGCCCCAGCTCCAGGGGCTGAGGACTGGCAGTGAGGCTCTGCAGAGCACCTGCCACTCACCTGCACGCCCCCCTCCCTCCTCTGAGTGGTGCTATGTGCCCTCGGGAGAGCCTTTGTGGTGGATGACAGCCCCATACCACATCCCACCTCCTCCTAGAATGCTTTATGTCTCTGTGAGGCCCTGCAGATGGATGAGCCATTGTGCTCAGCTGATGCTGCACGTGGGGGATGGGTCAGCCTGGGCTCTGAGAATGCCCCCCACCTGGGGGCTCTTTCAGTGCAAACGGGGGGCTGTCCTCTTATGTGCCACATGGTACCTCTGCCAAATACAGACATCACTGGACACAAGTGCCCTTAGGAGGAAGCTGGGCTTCCCAGCCCCCAAAGTTACCTCTGAATTAGGTACCAGTTTCCCTCTGTCTCACCAGGCAAGACCCAGATGTTTAGAGCAGCGGTTCTCAAAGTGGGGTCCCAGGCCACAGCATCATGGGGAACTTTTGGAAGAGCACATGCTTAGGCTCTGCCTCAGCCCTCCCAAATCAGAGACCCTGTGGAACAAAGGGTAAGATGTCTTCCTCCCGTAGGCTGACCAACCAGTAGGGGACAGGATAGCCACGCTCACCAAATATCTGTCAGGATCCAGGATCCTGCCTGACCCACCTGCAGGCGTCAGGAAGGTCAATGTGCCCATGCCTCGCCTCCTGGCCAAGCCTCTCCTCTCTGTGCTTCTAGGCCCTCAGCTCCCTGTGGGAAGATTCACCATCCTACCAGCTGATGACTCACCTCCAGCCCAGATTTCCCCGTCTGCCTCCACTGACAGGACTTGTCCTGCTTGCTGTGTCCCCAGGGCCCAATTCCAGGTATGGTTCCTAAGGTTGAACCACATGGAATTGCCAAGGTTTGACCACTTTTGACCTAAAAATTTAAGTTTCATGTAATTCTACCTAATAGCAAGTGTTGAGCATGTACTTGTTGAGTGAATTAATATGTAGCAAGAAGGAAACACAGACCAACCGACCCTGATCCCTTAAGGGCTGACTCTGGACAGGGAAATACCCTCCTATTTTGCTCATTTCACCTTAAAATCCCAAGGCTTGATCCAGCGTGTACTGAAGACAAGAGAGCACCACCAGCGGCTTTTGCACACTCTGTCTACAGTTAGGGGGCCTGGAGAAATGGGTTCCTTTTGCAGAGCTCCCTCAGGGGTGGTGTCTTTTTGATGTACAAAGGGCCTGGTTTAGGGTATCAGGGGAGAGCTCAGCTCTCTGCATGATATTGATCAAGAAATCCATCAGGTGCATCTGGGAGAGAAGGACTGTGGGGGGGGGGGGCAGTGGCTTCCAGAGAGAAGGGGGCCGCTAGTATGGCTGCAAGTCCATCAAAGGTGTTTCTTGTTCCTCATGGTTTTGGCTACTCTGGGTGTCCCCCCCCCCAAACTTCCATAAAATCCCAGGATCCTCAGCAGCCTGAGACCCATTCTGGAGGCACTGGAAGGGGGGCAATGGGTGGACTAAGGCATCCACTCCTCGAAATCCATCCCTCACCTTCAGACCATGCCCCCATCTGACAGCTGACAGGTGGGTGAGGGCCGCCCCTGCACACTCCAGCCCCCCACTGGCTCCTTTGGAAGGTACTGGAATGGCCCACAGCAGTCTCCAGGCTGCCTCTTTCCTCCCTGGCCTTTAGCACAGCTAGCAGGTTACTGCCCCTCACCCCCAGCAAGACTCATGACTCCCATTGCCATGAACACATTACCACCCTTCACCCTGAATCCAGAGCCCCCAACTACCTTTCTGCCACATGTGGGCTTTCGGTCAGTGGACAATGTCCTGCACTTCACTCTCTCAGCGAACTGACCACCACCCCCTGCTTTCTGGGCACTGCTGTGTCCTCTCTTCCTCCCACACTCACTCCCAGCACCCACTCCTTGCTCCACTTCTCGCCTGGCCCTCCACCTGGAGTGTCCTTCCTGCAGCTGATACATTCACAATTCTCTTCTTTCAGGGAGGCCCCATCTTTACCTTGGAAGCTTCCTGACTCACCCACAGATGCGTCTGGGGTCTGGGAGACAGGGAGGAAGGTGTAGAAGGTGGCACCGTCTGAGTGGGCCAGCAGCAGCTGAGGTATGCGCACAGAAGTAAAGTAACACACTCTTATGTAATGCACACACGCTCACATGTGTGCTCACAGGCTCGGGCACACATGCTTATACACTCACACTCATGCACACACATGTGCTCACAGGCTCGTGCTCACATGCTCATACACTCACACTCATGCACACACATGTGCTCACAGGCTCGTGCACACATGCCCATACACTCACACTCATGCACACACGTGCTCACAGGCTCGTGCTCACATGCTCATACACTCACGCTCATGCACACACACACGTGCTCACAGGCTCGTGCACACATGCTCATACACTCACACTCATGCACACACGTGCTCATAGGCTCGTGCTCACATGCTCATACACTCACACATGTGCTCACAGGCTCGTGCTCACATGTTCATACACTCACGCTCAAGCACACACACATGTGCTCACAGGCTCATGCACACATGCTCATACACTCACACTCATGCACACACACGTGCTCACAGGCTCATGCAACATGCTCATACACTCACGCTCATGCACACACACATGTGCTCACAGGCTCGTGCACACATGCTCACACACTCGTGCACACATGCTCACACTCTTGCACACACACGTGCTCACAGGCTCATGTACACATACTCATACGCTCACACTCATGCACACACACACTCATGCACACATGCTCACAGGCTCATGCACACATGCTCACACACACACGTGCTCACAGGCTCATGCACACATGCTCATACACTCACGCACACACACGTGCTCACAGGCTCGTGCACACATGCTCATACACTCACACTCATGCACACACACACTCATGCACAAGTGCTCACAGGCTCGTGTACACATATACTCACACTCATGCACACACACATGCACACATGCTCATAGGCTCATGCTCAGGTGCTTACACACACTCACATGCTCACAGGCTAATGTACAAATGTGCACACATGCTCACACATGCACACTGGCTCACATGCACACACATACACAGATAAGTAGAAAAAACCTGCAGGAAATCCTCCTGCCAAGGGCAGGGTCCCTGCCATAGAACAATCACCCAATTCATCCATCTTGGAGACAGGGAGCTTGGTTACGGGGTTTTCCCTGGGAGGCTGGTGACGGGTGTGGTCCGCTCACCCAGGAGCCCATGGTGAATCCCTAGTTCCTCAAACGAGAGGAAACCAGAAATTTTACAGGCTTCCATGGGCCAGAGAGAGCTGTTGCTTCCTTCCTTTTGGTTTCAAGTACTTACAGCAGAAAATGGGAAGACCCCTGTCAGCAATTTCGGATAACCTTGCTCCAGGTGAGGCGCCATCCTTCTGGTGGGGTGACGGGAACTTGAGTTGAGAGCCACTGCCCAGGGGTTCTGGAACATGGGGCCTCCCAAACATGCTTTCCCAGAGACTGGCGGTTTGTGAGTTCCTTCCGTGTCAGCACGTCTTTCCCATGGCACTGTCAGTCCCGGCAAACTCCCGCCAACCCATGGAGGTGCAGCCGCCGAATGGGGGACCCCTCACGCGGGGTAGGAGGATGTAAGTGTGACCCCTCGTGGTTGCAGCGCACCAGCCATCTTGGCCATCCCAGGGGGTCAAGGGAGGCCTGTCCTGCCTGGACCCCCCAAGGAGGGGCGGCGCGCTCCCGGGGTTTTTCGGCAGGGTCTGGTGGCCGTGTGGCCGGGACTGCACCGTGGCAAACTGAAGCAAGTTCTTCTGGCTGTTTGTCTGTCTGGGGAAGCACTTACGACGTTCCATTCGACAGATCCCGCTTCCTGATCACTAATGTCCACGTCCACCCACGCTCGCCCTGCCTCCCGGTCCTGCTGCTCCCACAGCCTCCCCCAACGAGCCAGGCTGTGTGGACGAGGGCCCACGTGAGCTCCGGGGACAGTCCTGCGGGAAATCCCTCATGCCGAGCCCTCTCTGCCACGGCTTCTGAGTGCGCTGCGTGGGGCCCAGGCCGAGGGCAGAATCGGCGCTGGAAACCCAATTCTCAGCACAGAGCAAACGGTTCGTAAGTCGTGGTCCCGGGACAGACCGTCACCACACGTTGCTTCGTGAGGTGTCTAAAGACTAACACTTTTCTGTGGTGGCCAATTACCCCTTTCCTTGAAAACGCAGAATCGGTATTAGCTACATGGCAGATAATCCCAGTTATTTAACTTAAATATTTACTTACTTTAATTCCCCTTCGCTAGACCACAGCCCCTGGAGATTCCACTCCCCAAACGGCTACGGGACCCTGGAGCTCCCATCCCTCATCCTCCTGCTGATCCCCGTGCCTGGTGCCCGGCCTCTTCGGCAGGACAAGCCGCACCTTCAGCCCTGTGCTGCCAGGAGCGGGGCCGCGGGCGGGCAGAGAAAGTGTCCGCAGAAACACGGACACCTGGGCGCTTGCAGCCCTGGTGAGCAGGTGTTCACCGCCAGGAGAAGGTAGACCAGGACGTCACAGGGAGCTGGGGCTGACCAGCACCCTCACTCCTGTCCCCACGAGGACGTCCCCTCACACTCACACAGCGGTGGAAACCTAACCGACAAGGATGGAATTCCTGTCCAACCCCGACACTGAAAACCGCCATTCTCCATCGGTGGAGAAGGAAGAGACCACTCCAGCGACGAGTGGCTGTGGGAAAAGCAGCTTTAGGAGGTTGTGATGGTCAACACGACGGGGCCGAGGGGTGTGTGTGGGGTTTGGGTGGCTGACAAAACGTCCCTTCCGGGGCATCTGTGTGCTGTCCCTACATTAGCAGTTGAACCAAGAGTCTGAACAGAACACAGAGGCGGAGGAAGGCTGAATTTGCTCTCTGCTTGACCTGGGATATGCATCTTCTCCTGCCCTCGGTCATCCTGCTCCTGGCTCTTGGGCCTTTGGGCTCCGGGTGGGGCTTTGGGCTCCCTGGGCCTGCAGCTTGCAGATGGCAGGTGGTGGGACTGGCCGGCATCCATAATTGGTGGGCCAGTTTGTTATACATTTCCCTCTCCCCCCTCTGTCTCCACATACACCCGTCTGTTGGTCCTGCTTCTCTCAGGACGAGCTAATCCTTCTGTGACTAACACGGGACTGTAGGTATCAGCACAGCAACCCGACGGCTGGGACAAGGGGTGCAGCTCATGTGCAGTGAAGACCGCGGTCACACCGGGCAGGTTGGCGTGAGGAGAGGCTGCGGGTGGAGCGCACGGGGCGCTCTAGTGCAGACTCCACTCCTGCCCACATTCTGGGTCCTCGGGTGGAGGAGGGTCTCAGGAGGAGAGTCAGGCGCAGGACCTGAGGGGCAGCGTCTACACAGGTACGTGTGGAACCTACCCCAAGGGCCCCAGAGGATGACGGTGGCTGGCAGGGAATACACCAACCTGACTTCCAGGAGGCATGTTTGCTCCTGAAAAAGCCTCACGAATTCCCTATCCATGTAGGAAGTGATACGGACAAACCCCAGGTGAGCCCAGGAGACCCGAGTGTGCTCCTTCTCTTCCCGCCCTCACGCTTGCTGAGGAATGAAATGTCTCTGGACCCAACAGCAAACCTGAAGCCTTGACAGGGCAGGGGAAGGTAGGGCAGGAGGGAAACAGGACACAGCTCTTGTAAGGCTTAGACCTCAATGTGAGGGACACACACAGCACCGAGCAACATGCACGAGGGAAGGGTTTTCTGAGTCCTTCCTGGCCAGCACGGAAGGAGCTGTGCAAGGAGATTTCCGTCCAGAAAACGCTGTCCTGAGAAACCACATCTTCTCTGTGTTTCTCCAAAATAATCAGACCATCCCATAATCAGCTCCACTTGAACGAGGGGGTAAAAGTGAATGGAAAATATACGCCAGGGTCATCATTTTAAAATATACATTAATACAAATATTCTGCTCTCTAACATAACTACAGTGATCTAAGGAAAATCCTGTTTCTGTAAGTCGGGCACATTTTGATATACAGTGAAGCACGTGGTTATCCTGTCACTGGCATGCTAAAGGGCTATATTCTCCTTTGCTAAGGATGAAACAGCATATCTTGTTCTTGCTCTCTAGGAATTTATGGGTGAGCTAGAAAAGGGTCTGCTAAACGCGGCCACCTGTGTCCTAAGGGAGACCCCTGAGTGCCGGGGGGTTTCCTAGTGGCCTGGAACACTCCGACATGAAGACAGGGCACCTTGATGGGACCAGAAATGGGATCTCTTGATGGGATCAAACTGCACTGTGTTTACTAATGAATGCCTGTTTAATTCAATGTTTTCAAATGCTTGTTGATGTGTAGGGGAAAATGGAGCCTTCAAGAAAATATCAGGAACCCTCACACGCACACGTGCGCTCACGTACACACATACGCACAACAACGTCCTGCAGCTACTATCTTTTCTTTTTAAAATCATACATATTTCATTAAGCTTCATGCAGAGTGTCTTCTGATTTATGGTAATTGTCAACAAAAGCAAAAACACAGATGATTTTAACCCTGCAGTAGCTAGGAGTTACCTGGCATGAAATTATGTTGTGTTTTTCTTAAAAATGAGAGGGAGGGTCCAAAACCCTCCATCTCGTTAAACGCCCTGGACCCCGAGTTAAGGAGATGCTGGCCTGAGACAGCGAATCAGGGCAGTACCTGACCCGGTGG
>NC_138380.1:905123-910595 GCF_054177405.1 Leptonychotes weddellii | reverse complement strand
ATGAAAATTTGGGCAACATAATGTTTTCACATAAACTGACAGTTCTTGAGATAATCCTGTTATTGTCTGGTTGAAAATGACAGCTTCCGCTTATTCATGTGTTAACGAGGGATTAAATATTGTTTTTCATCCCCATAATCTAAGATGGACTGGAAATTAAAAATTGAACATTGTATATTAGCAGGGCTTTGAGGACCAGAATTTGTTTGCATTCACTTAGAGGAGATCTGTAAATTAGCAGTTCCACAATCAGTCCCTTTTATGTTGCTGCCGAAGGCAGCATCATAAAACATCACTGACATTTCTAAAATAAATTCATTACTCTACCTGCTGCACACCAAAATGAAAAGGCTTCCATCGGTAAATAAGCCACAAAGAAACAGACAACCCTATGCCAAAGAAATAAAATTGCAACATAATTTACATTGTTTCAACGTCAAGAATTTTTTCAGGGGCCCCCCACACTAGAGGGGTGTGTCTACCCTGGCGCTGGCCGCCAATGTCGCTGGAGGGAAGAGTCCTGGTGGGTTAGTCACACAGGCCAAGCCTCCCCTGCTGCCCAGGATGGCTGGGTCTTCCCACCTCAACGCCACCACTGCTGAGACTTAATTTATTTGGACCATGTGGTCATTTTTACTTAATTGCCATGGCTGGATGTCAGATCAAACCATGGATTTGAAGGCTTTGTGCACAAAACTATCCCATTATGTTTCTAAAAATGCACTCTGTTATTTTTTACCTCCCTCCTCGGTTTGGTAGAATGTTTCACTTTTCCACTAATTGTTCAACATGGTCTAGGAACGTAGCACATATATATTTTTGGACGGTAGCTTGTTGCAACACTATCCTTTGGAACTAATATGCAAAAGGAACCCAAAGTTTAATCAGACACTAACAAGACAGATTTGACCATGGGTCAGTGTTATGGGCTGAGCTGGAACCCCCCATCCACATGTTGAACCCTTATTGCCAGGACCTCGGAATGTGACTGTATGTGGAGATGGGCCTTTACAGAGACGACGAAGTCAGAATGAGGTCCTAGGGTGGGCACTGATCCAATCTGACCGGCGTCCTTATGAGAAGGGATCAGGACAGACACACCCAGAGGAGGACCAGGTGAGGACACAGGGAGAAGACGGCCGTCCACACGGCAAAGGACAGAGGCCTCAAAGCAAACCAACCCCGACCACGCCTGGATCCCAGACTTCCGGCCTCTGGGGCGTGAGACAGTGAACATCAGCTGTTTAAGGCACGCCAAGTGTGGTGTTGCTGAGGCTGCTGTAGGAAACAATGCCTGTCGTTTTTGTCAGACATTCGAGGTCCACCCCCTGTGATTGCAGTGTGGCTCGATCACGCAACAGAGGAAAGACATTTATATTTTTAGTGTAGCATTAAGTCCAAGTGCTTGTCAAAGGAAGAAAGTTACTTCCTAAGAACTATCTTTTTGCTTTATGCTCTCATTAAGAAAAACAGAGCTGGAATTCCATGAAGAGGTCTGTGCACGCAGAAACCTAATTAGCCTGTTAACCAGGACTTTTGTTGCAGAGAAATAAAAGGTGAAGTTCTGTGCATGCAAACGGATGAAGACTTGCCAGTGTCCTGTTGCCCAGGGCCCTCACCGCCCCCTTCGGAGTAGCTTGGTGCTACTGCCCCAGGCAAGGGGGTTCTGTGTGCACCTGCTGTTCTGAGGATTCCCTAACACGTGATTAGAACGCATGTTATGCAAATGGAGAGGGCAGCCCTCAGGCCGGGGCTGGGGCCTGCGTCCAGCGTCCAGCGTCCAGGGAGCTGCAGAGTCCTATGGGAGCCCCAGGACGCACCCCTCCCTCCTCCACCCCCGGTTATTTGCCCACAGTTAGTGCAGAGAAGGCTCTGAGCCGTGCCTCCGCGGGGGGCTTCTGGGCTGGTAGGGGAGAAGAATGTCTGGTTGGCAACACGGACACACCTGGAGGACACCGAAACCAAGTCCTACCTGTCAACCCTCGCCCACCCTCCCAGGATTTACCCACAGGCTTTTCCCAGTCCCTAGGAGGGATAGCGTGCTCAGAATTTGGAAAATTAGGATTTTGCACTTGTAACTCATGGACTTTGCAGGTGAAAATTTTACATACGCACTTAACCTACCTTCCACTTAAAAATTATTTCATATCATAGAGTACAGTAGGTGTTCATGCGCCTTAGGGGTGAAACAAACGAGATTTTAACTTTTAAGAATCTTGATGAGAAAAAATAACTTAATATGACAATACAACAAGAATTAGCTAATTTAATAAAAATAACAACATTAGATTTACTGCTCATGTTGACCTGAAGATACGGAATTCTCAGCGGGCTCTGTGAGGGAGACATGTCCGTGTATTTTTCCCTCTGGGAAGTTCCGCAGGGCAGGCGTGATCCATGAGGACCCCACCCCCAGATCTGGATCCTGGTTCTCCTCAGTTCTGTCAGTACTGGCAGACATGGGTGTGTGTGTGTGTGTGTGTGTGTGTGTGTGTGTGAGGTCTGGGGGATCAAACTAGATTATGAACAGAGAAACAGCTCTGGCTGGAGAGGCTAACTCTGTTCATACAATCAGGAGCAAACTACTATATCCCCTTCCCAAAAGGAGAAAAATTCAGTTGTAGGTCAGTCAATAATCAATATTGGGACCTTAAGTCCAGAAGATGGAGGACACCTGTGATTTTAGGGTACTGTGGATTGAATTTGTGTCCCCCAAAATGTATGTGCAATTTCCAACTCTCTCTACCTGTGGGTCAGGCCTTATTTGGAAATCGGGTCTTTGGAGACGGGATCAAATTAAGATGAGGTCCTACTGGGTGGGGTGGGCCTCAGGCCACCATGACAGGTGTCCTCGTAAGAACAGACACACAGGGGAGAAGGGAGCTCAGAGGCAAGGCTGGAGAGATGGGTCCCTGCGCCAGGGGCCTCCAAGGACGGCCAGCAATACCAGGAGCTGGTAGAGGCAGGAAGGACCCTCCCCTGGAGCATTCAGAGGGACCCCAGCCCTGCCCGCACCGGGATTGTGGATCCGGCCTCACGGAACGGGGAGAGATCAGTTCCTGTGTCTTAAACCCCCAGTGTCTGCACACTGTTATAGCGGCCCCAGGACCCCGACACCCAGGCCGCTGGTGGTCACAGTCCGGGCAAGAGACCAGTGTGCAGCAGGACGTGTCTGCCCGCCGTGGGACCCATGCAGGGCAAGGGCACGTTGGAAGTCCAGTCCTGCTGACTGGCTGTGGGGGTGCCCCATCTGGGGTACGTGGGGTGCCAGGGCTTATTAACAAGGTTTATAATGAGGATGCCGAGACATCGTAGGACCGCGTGGCCCCCGTGACGGATTTCGATTTCGGGGCCTGGAGTGGAATTGCGGAGGCTGGTGTGGACGGCCGCCGCGCTCGGCCCAGGAGCCCAGGGAAAGGGAGAGGGAGGGGCGCATCCTGCCGCCCCAGGGGACCTGCCAGGGCCCCCATCCAGCACCGGCCACATCGCCCACCTGCAATCGCTGTCCTTCGATGTGGGTTCACGCATTTACTGCGGGGGGAGGCACCCTGCAGATGCAGGCCCTGCTTCGGGGGAAGGGCAGCGGGAGGGATCCGCTCCCTTCCTGCAGGACAGATGTTCGCACACATTGGTACCCAGAAAACCTGAGGTCACATTTACCTCTGCCGAACCTGACAACTGCTGCCTCGACGGCCTGTTTTCACAGAAGTGTTTTCAACTTAGCATTTGATTCTATACTGTGTTATATTGATTACTAATTATTTCATGCGATGAAAAGATCCTTTTTAAAAACAACAACAAGGCTTGGATGAAGCACAGAGGAGGTATTCGAATCAGCTGTCACGGAGACGAAGCCGGGTCCAGCAGGACAGGAGCTGGGGTGTCACAGAGGGTCCTCAGGGACAACCGACAAAGTGCACACAACACAGTTACGAGTCACAGATTTTCCACGGAGGTCTCAAAGCCCTGGGACAGGCGGTCTGAATGATCCATGGAGAAGGGAGTGGCAGGGGCGTCTACCCTGCAGCCAGGGTTCACGATTCAATTCGTTTCAACGCGTGTGTATTGAGTTTCTGCCATATGTCAGGCCTCGTGCGGGGTGCTGGAGACACGGGCGTGACTGAGACACGTGGAGTTACTGCTGAGTGCACGGTTATGGGGGGACAGACACGAAATCACATCACTCCGCTCCACTCTGACGGATGCCATGGGGAGAGACGGGCCGGAGCGGTCGGCACGCCTCACTCGCGGGCTGCCTCGGGGTCGCGGAGCGTCTGCCGGCCTGAGCAGCACCTCCACCCCTCCCGACCTCAGGACCCCCAGCCGGAAGCAGCTTTCTAAAACCCAAGCTCTTGAGTGCAGTGGGGAGGGGAGATGACCAGTCGTCGTGGGCTGACCTGTGTCCCCCCCAAATGATATGCTGGAGTCCTAACCCCCAGTACGTGACGGTGGGACCTTATCTGCAGACAGGGTCCTTCTAGCGGTCCTCCTGCAGTGCGAGGGGCGTCCTTGTGAAAAGAGGACGTCGGGACATGAACACAGACGTGCAGGCAGACGGCAGGTGTGGGAGGAGGCGGCGGTCCACCGGCCACGGACAGAGCGTGGAAAGCATCCTCCCTCACCACCAGTGCGGGACCACCCCGCCGAGAGCAGGACCTCAGGCACCAGAGCCGGAGGACTTGCTTCCGGGCTCTGGGCCCCCGGTCTGTGGTGCGGCATCCCAGTCTACGAATGCACCGCCCTTCGTCCATGTCCTACTGAAACCTGGGCAGGAGCCGGGGGCTCGGGCCGCAGCTGCTGTGGATCTCAGGGGGACGCTGGTCTGTCTGTGGGGACCAGAAGCCCGATGTGAAGCCCTCCCACAGGGGGATGTGGGTCCGCGCGGCAGGGGCCACTAGGTCCCTTTCACCTGAAGGCAGGACCCGGGGCCTCTGGGTTTCAGGCTGGTGCGGCGCCACTTAGGGACTAAGACCCGGGCTTGGAGTGGGACCGCCTGGGCGGGGACCCCACGGCCGCCCCGTCCTGTGGCCTCTTGTTTGGTCCTCGTGAGCTGCGTGTGACTGGCAGCCGGGGGGCTGTGCTGTGAGGAGCCGGTCGAGGTTCGGGTTGGTGGAAGTTCCCTCCGGTCTTCTTCACTCTCTTTCAAGCAATTCCAATTCTTACCATTGAGCCTTAAAAAGGGTTTTTGAAATAATACCTGCTGAGGGCTCTCAGGAGTATCTCTAGAGTTTAGTTTTTTAAATGAAAACTAACTTCTGAGGCCACACTAACCAGTTCTGCGGAGGAAGCTACAGGGACAATCTTAACACTTTATTGAGACGGACCCCATTTCTTACGGGGACACCATCCAATCCTGGCCTAGACAGCAGCCTGTGAGGAGACTCGTGCCAGGCAGGCCTCCACAGAAACGCAGCTGAAGGCACGGGGTGGGGGGGATGGCGGAGGGGAGGGGAGGGGAGGGAGGAGGGGAGG
>NC_138380.1:885879-904623 GCF_054177405.1 Leptonychotes weddellii | reverse complement strand
CCCTCAGTCTCCCCACGTACTGCCCTTCCCGCACACTCCTTCACCTATCGTGTTCCCCACGACGGTCCACCCCGCATCAAATCCAGCATAAAATACTGGGGTCTGTCTCCTTGGGTCTTCGTTTCCTTATGCTCCCATGTCCTGTGCAGCTTGTACTGAAGATATCTGTGTGCTTTTCTCCTGCTCATCTGTCTTTGTCGGTTTAACTGTCGGACCCAGCCGGGGACCCTAGGAGGCTTGAGGAAAACTTTCCCCTCCCTACACTAGATGGAAAGATTTCCGCTTTTGGAATCCAAACAGATGGCCATCCCTCTTCCCCATGAATCTGCCGGGTGACGGGGGGCTCATGACCACCAGGGCAGCTGCTCTGTGGTTGACCCATGGCACTCGGTCTGAACCAGGCCCGCCGTGTGGTGAAGGGTCCCCTCGCTGGGTTTCTGAGCCTCGCGGGCCAGCTGTTCTCCCATTGAGATGCAGCTGTATGTTCATCACGCCATCAAGAGATCAGAGAGTAATTCTTATTTCAGATGCACTTGTGGGAGCTAGACTCATGGGTCTGCCCTCCTGGTGACAATCACCTAGATTATCTTCCTTCTAAATATTTGAGTTTTTCTTGTAATGTTATAATTTTCCTTTGGAAGAAATAGGACTTCATTAATTTGAAGAAAATGCAAACACTTTCAAGATGTCAGAAATCAGATCCTGAGAAATACGCCAAAATACCCCCGATCTATTAGGAACGTGTGGGTATACTGTAAGCTGTTCGTTTCCTTTACGTTTTGTTTTGAGATATTTCCCTTTGGCTTAGAGGGCTTCAACGCTGTGTTCTGTCACCACGTGCGTGAGTCATAAGTGGCAGGGAGAGAGACTGCCGAGCTCCTGGCAATCACCCTCCGCTGAGCAGGCAGACTCAGGAAGTAGCAGGGATGCTCGTATCAAATACATTTCAAAAAAAATCGGAATGGTCAAAATCAGGTTGAACACTGTGTGAGGCAGTTAACGTTAGAGAAACAGACATCCTTAGCTTTTTAGAAAAAATACCTCCACTTGCCCCCTTTGTTCCCATTTTCACTTTCCAAAACCGGCTCCCAATCTACTAGCCTCCGTCAAGGGCGGCTTCTGAATGTGGATGGGTTTGGCAGAAGTCCAGGGGGACGCGGGGGTCCTGGGCTGGGGAACCTACCGGAATGACCTCAGTCAACTTCCAGGTGAGGGAACATGGCCATGCTGGTCTCCAAACCCCTGGTGCACCAAGGAAGCCCTGGGACTGCTGACAAGACAGAGGGGTTCCCAGGGGGTGTGGCAGGTGAGCCCCCACGTCCAGGTTCCGATTGGGGACCCGAGGGCAAACGATCAGGTGGGTGGAAAGGAAGGAGCCAGCGTTGTGGTGGTGGGCTCGCTGGCCCTCCCCACCCCCACTCCGGGACCCATGACCGCCGCCCCACCCACTGCATCACCAGCAGCCCACCCACCGAGGCAGACCCCCCACCCCGTGTTAGAAGGGTGGACATCCAGAACGAGCAGAGGGCGATTCCTTCAATTTTCTGAACAGTCATCGTCACAAACAATCTAAGTGCAACTCAAGTCTCTGTGAGTTGGCTCAATCCAGTGCGTAGACGGCGCGATGTGACCAGCAGGGATGCTTGGGGACAGAGATGGGCTGGCAGGGAAATCAAGCGCCCTGCTTTGCTCACTTTGTGCAGACCTCCGAGTGCAGAAATGCGGGGCCGAGTGGGGCACAGTGAGCGCGTCCGTCTGGAGATCTAAATTTGGGGTCACCACCCTTGAATAAGTGACCCCTGGGGAGGCAGTACAGGGTGAATGAGAAGACTGTGCCTGGGGGCGGTCGGGGGCCTGGGGGTCAGAGCAGGGCCCTCCGCATGGCCAGGGTTCCAAAAACCGGCTGGACCGCCACGAGGACAAGGAACCTCAGTCCTTGTGGCAACCACGAGCCAGACGGCACTGAGGGCGGGATCTTCAAGTCCTGATGGGGCTGACGGGAGCGAGCGGGTGAGGTGCTGGGTGGGGGATACGCACAAATGTTGCATGAAGGGTTTGCTGTGAAGGGATCTGGGGTCAGAGGTACCATCTGGTGTCAAGGGGTTTGTATTCAACAACGTGGGAAATACGCGGTGTGTTTGTTTGCTGACAGTAGCGAGCCAGAGAAGGGGGGCCTGGTGTATAACTACAGGGAGCAGCAAGGGCAGAGCCGGCGCCTCTCACGCCTGGGGAGACCCAAACACTCGTTCCAGCTGGTGGTTCAGACGCAGGAGGGCGCAGGGCTCCGCCCTGTGCAGCGCACGTCGGGACCACAGACCGAGGGTGGCGGGTGCGTGATGCACACACACTGGGGGTGGCCGCGGAAGGAGGAGAACTTCAAAGTCAGTGTTCTGGGCAAGTACGGCAAGTGAGCGTCCTTGGACATGACCGTCTGGCGGTGTTGAGTGTTTGTCTGCGGTCTGTTGGTAGTGAGTTTGCAGTCCGTCAGCAAGGAGGGGATAGCAAAGCCAGGGAGACACGCCCACCACCCAGAAATGGGGGGGCACGTGGAAGAAGACACACATTCACACTAAAGCATGGACGCTCCTGACAACACGCAGCCATGCTCCCGATTTGTGGACAGACGGAGGATGCACGAAAGGGGTAGTGATGCTGGTGGAGGTCCAGGGAGGTGAGGCTGAGCGCATTTGTAGGTCAAGAGAAAAGTGACGGTGTGAGGCTCTCCAGACCTTGGTGTGAAGCTCGTCACCTGGAACGGACGGAGATGGCTTGTTCACCTCCAACAAAACCCAATGCAGGTGACGAGGCCACTTTGTCTTGAGAGGAGACGGTGAGCCTTAACCCTCAGTGGACCCTAGCTTCCAGGGAAAGGGGAGCTCCACGAGGTGGGAGGTTTGTCTCTCTGTTCACTGCCGAGACCGGTCCTTAAATAGTGCCTGGTACACAGTAGGCGCTCAGTGCATATTGTTAGGATGAACGAGTGGCGTGCCAAACTGCGCAGGGTAGGCGCCTCTCAGTGCAGACACAGGGAAACACTAAAGAAAACACATCCACTTAAAACCACACACAACTAAGACCAAAGAAAAGGAAGGGTAATCTCCAGATTCCAAAAGCAATAGAGAAACAAAGACGTGACGTGAGGGGGCTGTTACAGTTGCTCTCAGAAGTCTGCGGCTTCACACAGGCCCCGGGTGTGGGGCGGGCTCGGGCGTGGGCTCGTGTCCTCATGAGGACCACGTGCACCCCGGGGGGGGCAGAACCTGGGAGAGCGGCCGCGTGGGAAGTGGCCATCGGATGGCGCCACGGCCAGCTGTGAGGGGCCGCGAGCCAGTGACCCTGCGAGGCGGAGACTGCGAGCACCTCCTTGGACAACAGAGGACACGGAGTCCTGTGGGGAGAACGGAGCCTGGGCGGGGAGGGCCTCGCCTCACAGCTCGGGGGCAGAGACTTGGGACAGGCGAGCAGACCAGCGGGAGGGAGGCAGGGGCCGTGAGAGCAGGGTCTGGCCCAGACGCTGGGGAGGAGCGAGGACACAAAGTCGCAGCTCCTAGAGACCCTCCGAGTCCTCGACAGGCCACAGTTCGGGCTTCACGGAGGACAGTGTTTGCTGTCACGCTCTTGGGAAGGCTGCGCTCCACAGCAGCCAGCCCGTGGCCTCAGCCCCGGTGGGTCCTCTCTTTCCCGAAACCACGGGAGGCCATGTTTCCCTCGGAAGAGGAGCCCTGGGGTCTCAGGGGCGGGCCCCACAGCACACACCCCCAGGGCAGCGCAGCCGGCCTCCCACGTGGCCCACGGACCCTCCTGGGCAGAGGACTCACGGCACCAGAGCTTTCTTGGCCAGCAGCAGTGGGGACACTCTCCCCGGCCACCTGCCGTGGGAACGAGGTGGCACCAGAAGGGGTTCCCACCCGACGAGGATGGGATGGGACAGGAAAGCAGGGGAAGCACATCCAGAACCTTCCATCACGACTCCGACCCGCCACCCCGTCGGGAGGCCTTTCTGCCACCAGCCACCGCGCCTTCCCCGGGCTTTGGCCGCTCACTACCTGCCGAGACCACCGCCCGCTGCAGTGGGGCCGAGTGGACGTCCCGGCCTGATGCACGCTCCACACTCCGGCCCCAGCCGGCGGGCAGGGAGAGCACCAAACCAGCAGAGTCTCGGTCCCGTCAGGTCTTTGCCGACGAGTTTCCGCCGGGCCCCCTGCGCTCCACCCGCCACATCCCTGCAACAGAGTGCAGGGCCGCTTTCCCGGTAAGACTATTCCTACCCACCTACCGCTCGGGAAGCACCGGAGCCCGGCTGTGGAGAACAACTAATTAAGCACGTTCTTACTTCAAGGGCCAGGACTCCTGGCTGCCGAACGGGAGATTCCCCAAGAAAGCGGCTCGTCTCTGAGTGGCTCTGCGGAGGATGTCTCTCGGGGAGCAGGGAGTACTCATAAATAAGCTGCCCCGTAAGAGCTAATTATCTGTAATCCCTAGTGCCGTGAAATCTAAACTCTCAACCGCAATGGCACGATTGGTCTCGGTCCGCGCTGTCTTACGCGGAGCCGCACACCGCTCCTGCGAGGAACCACGTCCGCTCTTCTGCCTACAGTTCATTAAATTGCCCCAAGACGGGGAACGCAAGCATCGGCCAGGCTTCCTGGAGGTGACTGACATCAGCTTTAATTGCTGATGGAGCGTTTGGTCAAGTGCCTGTCTCTGAAGCCAACACGGCCACGTGAGGGCCTCACCGCCGCTGTTGGACGAAGTCACGCCACAGAGCCTTCATGCACGCATGGTGCCCTAAGCCAAGCGGGCCCGCCGGCTCCCCCGAGGAGAGAAGAACCTCCCTCACTGGCTCATGCCTACACATGTACAACTACAAAACCTCTGAAAAGGAAGCATGTGTTCTCTGAATGGCAATGTTTTCCTGACGCAGGACTGTTTTCTCTCAGGGAGAAAAACTGACCTATGATGGGTCCAAAGGCAACCCAAACCAGCGTCCATTAGCCGGGCGTCGCAGATGGGTGTGTTCAAGCCACACGAGGAACCAACCAACTGGCCTCCCCTAAGTCAGCATGCCGTCACCTGGCCTGTCCGCGGGCCTGCCCCCGGCCGCCGACCACGCGCATCTCGGAGGGCAGCCCTCCGCTACTCACCGACCCACTTCCAGCGTGAAGAATTTTCAGTCCAGACGCCTTTTCCAGTTTGTCCTTGTTGTCAACTGTGAGGAAAAGTTAAGAAGTACAGGGTCAGTGTGCAGAGCTAATTGTTCTCAAGTCACCCTGAGCATTCCCCTCCACCAGAAACATTCCGTTAAGTCACTGCACGGACGGCCTGATTCAGCCGCCGAGCTGGGAGCCAGTCTGGCTGGTGCACCTGAGCATGAGGCCCTGCTCCCCACCAGAGGCGACGCACGGGGACGGCCTTCCCGCGGGCCTTCGGCTTCATCCACAAACGTCATCCCAGGAAACCCACAGAACTGTTGTGAAAAGTGCACGAGACATCGTATGCAGACATTCTTTGCAGATGGTAGAGTCCTACTTTCGAATGATTTGCTGGTTATTCAGTGTGTTATCATTGGGAAATGCGTGTCATTAACTAGCGTCCCGAGCTCACAAGACTCACTGGAGGGCCAGCCTGAGTGTGTGCACGCACCTCTGCGGGCTGGGAGCTGTTCTCTGCGCTACCCGGCCCCTAGAGGAAACATTCCACGACAGTTTAGCTCCAGTACCAGCCTCGTCCTCGTGTGCTCCTGACTTAGAATGAGGAAGACCTGCAGAGGATGGATTACCCTCCAAATCAGACCAAGAGAAATGAGCTCTGGAAACAATTAGCAGATGTGAATGAAAACTCAGTAATCCTAATGGCAGCACCGCAAACCCACCTGCCCCCACTCTGTCGAGAAAAAGTTGTGTCGCAGAGCAATTGACCTTGGCTCACAGATCTGTAGAAATAGTCTTCTGGGTAAAGCCCATGTCACTTTGGAAACGAAAACCAGGAAAAACGGAGTTTTACTGCAGACCCTAAGAATGCAGAGTGCCTTCGAACCATGAGAGACTCCGGACTCCGGGAAACAAACTGAGGGTTCTAGAGGGGAGGGCGGTGGGGGGATGGGTTAGCCTGGTGATGGGTATTAAAGAGGGCACGTTCTGCATGGAGCCCTGGGTGTTATACGTAAACAATGAATCTTGGAACACCACATCAAAAACTAATGATGTAATGTATGGTGATTAACATAACAATAAAAATTTTTAAAAAAAGAATGCAGAGTGCCTTGCCATTGTGGTTAATGCCGAACGAGACCAAGAAAACATCGATTACTCCACCCCTTACTGTGTCCGCCCCCGTTAATCTTGGGTGACGGCATTCTATGCTGTGCAGGGATGCGAATGAGATCCCCTTACAGCCCGCCTGCCTCACCTGGGGGCCTTTCGTTGTCTTGTAGAAAGTTTTTCCCTTTGAACAAATGCACATTGTTTTTACGTGCAGGTAATTATCCCCGCACTGAAAGGATGAGGCAAACACACCCCTGTCTGGTTCAGAGCCTCACGCTCGGGTGCCGGAGCAGGTGGAGGGCGGGGCAGGGCGGCAGCCCAAACGGAAACCCTGAATGGAGGAGGACGGTCTTCAAGAGCGACAATACAAAGCAATCGATTTTAATGTTCTTCTCTGAACAAAGGAAACGTTTTGCTAAATGGCAAGCTACTTTTGGGGGGAATAATAGTGAACTCTAAAATAGGCTGAAGAACAGAAAGCACATGAAAATGGAATTTAAAAAGTACTCCGTTTGTTGCCACAGGGCAGTGACGGGTATTCCAGCCGGCCCAATCACAGCAACGTAGGGAATGCGACCCCAGGGTCGGCAAAACTGCTCCAAGGGGCAGGTGGAGACCTCGAGGCTGGGCGGCCGGGGGCTCCACCCGCCCCCCAGTGAGGAGGCTGCGGGGACCCTCCTTAAGGGAACCGTCCGGTTGTGTGCCAAGGACACGTCCTGTCGAGGCAGCAGGCGTGTATCCACCCGCACGAGCGGGAGGCCGAATGCTGGCCGTTCTCTGCCCGAACACCTGCTCGTTCACAGGTCTGCCAGGGAAGTTCGGACCCTCCCGCAGAGCAGACAAGCCCTCCCCTCGTGTCCGCGGACGCACGCAGCCGTGCCGACCAGTCCCGCGGGCCCAGGCGCTCCTCCGAGCCCCAGGACCTCGGGCAGGCCCTTTCCCCGCGCCAGAAATGCACTGCTGACCTCAGCTTGCTGGACGCAGCGTCACCTGCCGAGCACCAAGCCCCCGGGTGCCAGAGACCTTCCCGGGGATTCCCGCCCACGACCGTGCACGTCTTCGAGCCGCGCGGTGCGGGCTCACCACACGCCCAGGAACCGTCGAGCCGTGGTGTGGATGCCCCGTGTTCCCACCGCCCGCAAACAGGGACGCAAATGCTCAAGTGTGCAGAGAACAGTAAAATGTAGTGATCGAGCCAGCCACTGGGTCCTTCCGTTTTCAATGTCACTTAAATGTGTGTAAAATGTCATTTTTCACAACTGGCTCACAAAATCTCTGGAAACATGGCAATGAGCCCCAGTAAGCGGAGAAAACCGGCTCTAGCCCCGCTGTGGAGAACTCTGTGCCCAGGTGAGGGACCGACGCGTCCTGATGCCCTGACTGCCTCACGCGCGGACACGCTTGTCATCAGAGCCCACCTGAGGAGGCCTACGCCTTCCCACTCCTACCAGACGTTTTCCACTGGCACCTTCCAGCCAGCTCCAGAAAGTTCTGGAAGGGACATCGGCTGCCTGGTAGGCTCTCTGCGAAACGCTGTGTCACCAACATGGAAGGAAAACCACGGGCACCGTGCTGGGAAGTGGATCAGGGAAGGCCCGGCCCGTGGCTGTGCTCAAACGTGTGTCTGCCATCTGCACAAGCGGACCTGGGCTCTGGGACGGCGCATTGGTGTGCACAAAGTGACCCCGGGGATCAGAAAGCATCACGTTACTGTGTCATCGCGGTCTTTGCTTTGTCGTAAAGCAAAGTCATGGCCTCCGAGACTCGGTGAAGCTGCGGGGCAGGGCACCTGCCTCCCCCGCTCAGGAGGCACCACCGCCCAGGGCCTCTCACAGCTGCCTGACCTTTTACAATGGAGCTCACTCAGTTCACACCGATCAGCAGTTGAGCCAAACAACCTGAGCCAAGCAAACGACGCTGCTTCCAAAGAGTGGAGGTTTTCTTTTTTTAAGATTTTATTTATTTATTTGAGAGAGAGAGAATGGGAGAGAGCACAAGAGTGGGGAGGGTCAGAGGGAGAAGCAGACTCCCTGCTGAGCAGGGAGCCCGATGCGGGACTCGATCCCGGGACTCCAGGATCATGACCCGAGCCGAAGGCAGTCGCTTAACCAACTGAGCCACCCAGGCGCCCAAGAGTGAAGGTTTTCTAGTAGTAAAGGTGGAGGGGCTGGTTCACCGTCCCAGACTAACCCAACTAGAGTGTACGTCCAAGTCCAAATAACCAAGTCCGTAATGAAAACAGCAGTAAGACTGCTGCCCGCCAGGTACCGAGGACGCGCGCTGCTCATACCAACCTCATTAATCCTTAAAACTAGCTGGGATTTAGATCATGTGGTCTCCATTTCAGAAATGGGGAAACCGAGGAAGCCCAGTGGGTGGCGCTGCCCAGAGCCGCGGGCAGGTCTGACTCAGGTGGTGCGGACCCACAGCGCGGGGGGCTGCGCGTCCGGGGGGAGGGCACGGAGGGGTGGGTGTCTGGCGAGGACCCCCTTCCCGGCTTGCACACCACTGCCTCCCAGGGGCCCGCGTGCACGTGACGGGGGGGCTCTCCCTCCCTCTTCTTACACGGACCCCAGCCCTGCTGGACTGGGACCCCACCCTTGTGACCTCGGTTGACCCTTACTCTCCCCGTCTCTCCAAACACAGACTGGGGTAGCGTTTCAACATGTGCGTTTGGGGGCGCCCCTGGCCCCAGCTCAAGGCCAGTCACGCCCAGTGGCACCTCTGCAGGCTGACCTGCCCTGACTCCACGCCCTGCCAGTGGGCCGGTGGGGAGGCTGAGGAGAGAACCGGGGTCTCCCGCAGTCCGAGCAGCACAGGCAGGCCTCTGTGGAGCCACGGTGCTGAGGGGGCTGGGAGCCTCCGGCACGGCTCCCCTCAAGCCCCGGGAGAGCCCTGCGCCGGGCTGAGGCTCCCAGGACTGCCAGGCTCCCCGGGCACCCTGCTGTCCCCATCCCCCTTCTCTGTGCTCCGCGGCCACACCTGCCCCTGGGGGACCGCCGTCACGTGACGGCCCCAGCCTGCCGCCGCCGGCTGAGTGGGGCCTCTGCACGCTGGGCGCCCGGGGCTGGCCTCGCTGCTTCCGTGGGCCACCGGTCTCCACCCTCAGAAAGACACAAATCATGCTGAGCCGCTGGCCCTAGACTCGGCACGGACAGGCAGCCTGCCGCTTCTTGTCCAACAACATTTCCCCGGTTTATGCTTCCAAGTCCTACGCGAACCTGTTCTCAGGAGAGTTTCTCTCCAGGGCGGAGCCTGGAGCCGCACACGCGACTCAGGAGCGCCTACTGCCCCCTTCGTGGGTCACTACCGGCCACGCCGCGGGCGGTTTCCACCGCGTCTTCCACCACGTCTGCAGTCAGACCGGCTGTGGTCCCGCGCATGTTACTTCGCCTCACCTGGCCTCAGTTTCCCCTACGGAAACTGCATCAGAGCCTCACTTCCCGAGCGGCGGGGAGGATGACGGTGCCGTGCACACCCCAGCTTGGCACGCGGCAACAGTTCATTACTTGCTTTACCGAATGTGTAGCAGCCGCCGTCTGTTTGCTCACTGCTCCAAAATGCCAATAACGTCTGGTCTCCAATACGATCAATGTGTTGATTGATGCTGCTTCTGTTTGCTGCAGAGGCCGAGCGAATGTGCCGGGTGACCTGGGTTAAAGTCTGGCTCCTGCGTCAGCGTCACCGTCTCCCTGAACCCCTTGTCTGAGCTCCGCTTGCCCTGAGAGCCACACGGACGCCCGTCCTCTTCCGCACGACGCACCTGTTCTCTGCTGCTTTCCCTCGGGATCCTCTGCTCCTTTGAATCAGAAAATCCAGAGGTGGATCTGATAATCTATATTTCCTAAAAATTTGTTTCCATCCCTCATCACCAGCTAGTTTTTAGGATTAGCCAGATTGAAGTGCTGTTGAAGAGAGAACTAGTGTCTGCCTGCTAAATCATCCGCTCATCCATCCACTCATCCATCCATCCATCCATCCGTCCGTCCAGTGCTCTCCGTGTGCAGCTGGGTGGCATGCCAGGTGTTGGGCAGGCGGTGAGTGGGCGAGCCCTGCGAGCTGACAGGCTATCGGAGGGCCTCCCATGAGGCAGGATGCAGCAACCACATGCCCAGGGCCCAGTGAGAGGGGGCTCCGGACGTGACCACGCTGCTCCAGATGTGGCCCAGCCAGTGTCAGCCCAGTGGGATCACGGTGACTGGGGGGCTCCCTGGGAAAGTCTGGGGGAGTCCTTGAACGAGCCTCGCTGGTGGTGCCCTCGTGATGGACTGGACAGGCAGATGGCCCATCGCTGTGACCTCAGTCAGGACATTACGTCTGTCCCTGTGATAATTCCCTCTGCGACATCTAGCCCACCCTTCCATCCTACAGATTCTTCACCCAGAATGCGGGGTGTCAGCCAGCCGTCCCGTACGCGGGCCTCCGGACTGTCCTCCACATGCGTGGGTGTGTGCACGCACTCACGCACACACGTACAACAGGACGGACCCAATGTCAGCTCCGAGTTATTTTTCTGGCCCAGCGCAGACTCTGAGCTGGTGGGCCCGAGCAGGCCGGCGGGCTGGGAGGCGGAGACCCTGGGAGAAGCTGCTTTAATAATGCCGAGAACAATGCATAAAGCCCATTTTTATCTTCACGGGAGACAAAAAGGGTTTCCAAACACAAAAAAGAAGTCCCTTAAAATTAAATTCACTAGATGAAGAATATGCAAATTACCTGGAGAAGCAGAACCCTACAATGTTCTCAAAATTCTGCAATAGCCTATTTAATTAGTATTTTAATTTATCAGAATAATTCCTTACACTGGACAATTTATGCAGTATTCCATGTAATTAAGCATGTAGCTACAGTGTAGTAATTTTGCCTCTCTCTTTGGCCCTGTCATTTTAACTGAAAGGGTGTGCAGAAGTCTCTTCTGTGATCTAAATGGGGGCAAGACAACCCAATGGCCAAGCTCCATTAGCAAGAACACGGAGAGGGAGTGGGGAGCAGGGGGCAGGCGAGGCCGGTGGGGAAGCTGACCCCCTTCAGGGAGCCCAGCGCCCCTGAGGGTGGAGCCCGGCTGCTGGCAGAGCTGAAACCACTATTCCTGGGGGCACAGATCTGCACCTGACACATTTCCACCTCCAAAATCCTCACCCGCTCTGCCGCACATTTATACCCATAGGGGCGTCCGTGAAAGGGGTGAAGCATCTGGGTCATTCGGGGACCTCAGAGTGGACCTGCTGGGCCCCTTCGCCTGGGGGTCGGCCCCTCGAAAGCCGCACAGCTGGAGCCCGTGTGGGGGCGGGGGGAGCAGGCCCGCTCTGTCCCGCACAGCAGGTGCCACGGCCGCCCCCCCAGACACTCTGCTGCCTTGCCCACACCCTCCTGTCTTTGGGGGAGGGCAGAGAAGTATCATGGGGTGAGGGGGCCTGCTGAGCCCCCCCGACCCCGCCCTAGAAATAACACCATGCCCAGTCTTCTCAGGGCAGAGCATCTTCTTATGCAGGAATCAGAAAAAAATAGGAACCGTCTGCCTAATTGCAGTTCATTCTTTTCCCACACACACCTTTTCTAAGAAGCAGCCCGAGTCAGCGGCTGAGGCCCGTGGGCATGATTCCTCTCCCACCGTAGGGGCCGGCTGGAGGGCCCGTCTCTGCAAGTTACAGCTCCCACGCTGTGTTCTCCCAGATAGTAACAGGTATTCAGTGAAAAATGGGGTCCCTGTTCACACAGGTTGGGGAAACACAGAGCTAAATAAAGCCAAACACACGTACACACACCTGCTGGCCTTCTCAGAGCCTTTAATCTGCTGTATGCTTGGTGGCCGCCTGGAGGTGGTGCGGTGTCCCCGACAGGCCGGGGACCACGTTAGACCACGGGGAGGGGCCAGCAGGGGAGGCACTGGGAACCGCTTGTCAGCCTGACCTGCCTCTGGATCTGGGGCCTCCCGAGGGGCGAGGGCCCTCCTGCAGGGCGACGGTACTCCCCTTACCCCGAGGAACCGAAGACTCTCTCTCAGAGGGACGGGGCTGTGGCTTCCCATGACAGAGCCCTACCCGATCACTGACCGGCCTGGAGCCCCAGAAGGAGACCGACTGGTGGTAGAAGGAACTCCTGTCAGTTAGCGAAGGTGGGCCACGGCCTCTAGGACCAGCCATGCACAAGCCGGTCACGGTCACGGTGGGAGGGAAGGAAAGGGATCTGAAGGTACAGCCCGGGGGTCGTGGGGCGTGAGGGAGGGCAGAGACGGGCCGCGGAGGAAGGTGCGGGCCCAGGCCCTACAGGGCGCTGTGCGTGGACACCAGGCCCCAGGCCTCACGGCTGCGAACTTTCTCGGGGACGTGAAGGGACCCCTTCTTGAGAGCCCTTTCTGCTCACAAGGCCCTGCAGACAGGTGGTGTCCTGACCCCAGTCCTTGAAAGGATTCTTGGGGCTAACACATGTCCATGGCTCATTTGGACTTTTGCGTTGTTCCGCTCTGTAGGCTGGGCCTAGCCCACCAAGAGCATGTCCTCAACCTCTCCAATCCACTCTGTAGCAAGCCCCATCCTCAAGAAGGGGGTCTTTCTCCCTCGCAAACAAGATGCCCTGGGGGGGAGCACAGGGCTGGTTGCACCTGCAGCCCTCTCTCGTTCTCGCTGTCCCACATGTCCCTCTCCAGGGTCCCGGGCTGGCCCCGTCTCTGCTCAGCCCCACAGATGCGTTCTGCCCTGCAAACCCCCTGTGAGGGTCAGAGGCACAGTAGGACCCCTGGCAGGGGTGCCTGGCTTGCAGCCCCGGCGAGGGCGCCCCACCTCCGCGGCCTCTGTCCTCTGCTGCCCAGTGCGGTGCGGGCCTGGGGCGTGGGCACGGCTGAGCCACTGAGACACCGGGTGGAAGAAGACACAAATTAATCACCTCGTCAGACCTCCCAGAGCCAGGAAGCCACAGACTCTTGCCTCAAGCAACGTCACTTCCCAGCCACGCTGAGCATACACAGAACCCTCTGCGCATCTCAGTTTGTGGTTCTGGAAGTTCTCAGGGGTTAGCACGGTAGTTCTACATGCTGGCAAGAGAAGTCCATGCTGTACTGATGGATTCCTATTGCTCACCACTGTGTACGTGCATCCGTCTAGACGGAACGTGCCCGAGTCATGCTACACGGCTTCTTTCCACCGGCAACCATGTGGGTCCCGAAGCTAGACGGAGTTTATTTTTATAACAATGACTACGATTGGATTACACTTTCAAAATGCAGAATTACAAATTCCTCTTTATTAGTATTTTTGATTTAAAGCTTTGTTATCTATTATTATATTTTGTTTCATAACTTTAATTGTCCATTTTGAGTATTGCTAAAGAAAAATAACATTTTTGAAGATATGTACATAATTTTAATGTTCAGTTTCATATGTATTTTGTATTTTTGATGAAAACACCTTCACATTTTACACTCTGTGCAATTACATTTGGATCCCGGGAGGATGCAGGTCATTTCGTCACTCTCTGCAAAGCCCTACCTCGGGGTCCCAACTCCACAGGGTCCATGTGGCAGGTGCAAGGCTTTCCCGATCTGACCCCAGGCATCTTGTGGCTCTTTCTATCCTTCAACACCCCCTGGGGTACAAGCCTGCTTCAGGGCCTTTGCACATGCTGTTTGTTTCCGGGGCTCAGAACCCACAGGACCCACCGCTCTCATGTGTGGGGTTTTGCTGCCCATATGAAACAGCAGCATTGCCTGAATTGCCCACCTAGCCCTTCTTTCTGCACCCCGCCCCCCCAGGATGTGAGCCGTGGTAGGATAGGCCCGGTGCCCAGGACAGCGCCAGGCACATTGGAGGACACCAGGGACTATTTGCCTAGGAAATGGTCCCATGACTGACGGCAGGAATAAGCAAATTCGGTCCCTGGGGCGGTGATGCACCATGACCATGATCATACATTGCTGCCATATTGCTGTCACAGGCGCCCGATTTCACCCCTGCCATTCTAGTTTTGGAACCAAAGCGATTCGTCCTGGAATCTCCTAACTCTCTTCCGACGGGATCTGCCATGAGCGCTGTCAAGACTAGTCTAGAAGCAAATGTTTTCTCATGCACTGCTAGATCATCAGTCTCCCATCTTCCTCACGGCCACGTGGAACTTAGTTGTTTGTGTCAAAGAGAACCAGCGCGTCGCTGTCCGAACACTCCTGGACAACAGTGGGCAGCGGGACACTCGCTTTGGCCCTTGCAACTGGCCTGGCGGTTAGGGCACGGATCTGTAATGTGCCGTAACAACGTGAAACACGGGAAAACATTTTGATGTCAATCATTTCAAGTCAAGTCATCTGAAAGTAACATGTTGCCACAATATTTGGATATTTAATTTTGCTAACTGTCAGGAAGAATTAAAATAACTCTGGAACATAACTGCTGTCCTGACAATTATTTACGACCAGAGAAACCATTTAAAGCTTAATTCTAAGAGGGAAAACAGAGGTGCGGTGGGTGCTCCCTGTCCTGCCCCTGGCTGCAAATGGGCCCTCTCTCTGCTTCTCTGGTCTCCAAAGGCACTGGGCAAAGGGAGCTGGGACTCGCCTGTTCTAGCAAAAGAAGGGGGGCAGCCAGACAGAGAGTGTCACTGTGCCCGGGGCCAATGCCTGACCCCACAGACAGGCCTGCACCTCAACCAACTCGTCCTTCTACACACTCACTTCCAGTCTGAAGACATCAGAAGCAATGCAACAATGCTCGTTTCCACACAGCCAAAGCCTCACTCTGCTGAGAAAGGAAATTGCAGAGTGGTTTTGGCAGATAAAGTAAATGCACGTTTGTTTATGTACGTGCAATAGGTATCATTTTACTAAACAGGTCACAGGATCCTGCAAAAGATCTCCCTAGCCACCTCTTGATGGTTAGAAACATTTTTTGTTGATTTGTAATTCAAAAATATGCATGTTTTAGATCTATATTTAATTAAATATTAGACAGATACCAATGAATATTTATAAAACACATGTTGGTTATAAGGAATGATGACAGCAAATGCCCTTTCTACACCCTGAGAAAGAACTGAAGCCTTAGAGTCAAGTGAACCCTTCATGTCCCCGGACCCGCTTCCCCATCAGACCTCCTTCCCCTGAATTCTGGGTTCATAATTTCCTTTTCTATACACTTTTCCACATGTTTCTACTGCTCAGTTTTGCTGGGTTTGACTGTAATAAGGTGGAATAATAACACGTATGTTCTCTCTGACTGGCTTCTGTTGCTGAATCATTTCCCGGGCCCCGGGAGGTTTTGCGTGGCAATGTGGTCTGTACGTCTTCCCCGGCACGGGGCGGTGCCGTGTGCATCTAGAACACCATCACCTATTTTCATGCAAACATCCGATCCAATGGACAACCCAGCTGATCCTTCCTCTCTTCCCACCACTTCTCACCTGGGGCCACCGTTGAGCGTTCTCGTCCGGGTCTCCGGCACTCGACAGACTTTTCTCAGGTGGAATCGCTGGAACGCAGATGTCCCAGGGTGACGGCATCAATTACCCACTCCCTTGCTCGGCTTGTAAGGGTTTCCATTGCTCCAGACGCCCCTCAGTTTGCCAGACTTAAACACTGCTGCCAGTCTGGGGAGGCAACATCCTGTCTCACGGTGCTTTCAATGCGCTTTTCTTTGATTACTGATCGGTGTCTTCTCGGGTGTTATTCACCATTCATGCTTCCTCATATGCAAAATTCTTGTGTGTGCTTTTTGCCCATTTTTCTATCGGATTATTTGTCTTTTTCTTATTGCTTTGGAGGAGTTCTTTAAACATTCTGCATGCTAATACTTTGTCAGTTGTATGGGTTATTACTAGTTTATCTCAGTTTGAGGTTTGGCTTTATAAATTTCCCAGTAGTTTCTTTAAAGATTTTATTTACTTATTTGAGAGAGAGAGCATGAGCTGGGGGAGGGGCAGAGGGAGAGGGAAAAGCAGACTCCCCACTGAGCAGGGAGCCTGATGCGGGGCTCGATCCCAGGACCCTGGGATCATGACCTGAGCCGAAGGTGGATGCTTAACGACTGAACCACCCAAGTGACTTATAAATATCCTAGTTTTAATACACTCTAATTTATCATTTTCTTTAAGGTTTGCACTTTGGGTACATTATTTAAAAATTCTCCTCTATTCCAAGATCGTAAAGGTATCATTCTCTATTTTCTTCTAAAAGATTTACGTTTTGCCTTCACATGTAAGTCCAGGAACTGATTTTGTGTATGAGGAAAGGTATTTTCCATAATTGGACACCCAGTCTTCCCAGGATAATTTACTGAAAAGGCCGTCCTTCTCCCTGATCTGCAATGCCAACTCCATCAGTTCCTCAGGAAGGTGGGTCTCCTCCCCTCTGGGTCCTGCGTCTGGGTCCCCAGGCGCCCACCGCCTGCTGCCCTTCAGGGTAACACCCCTTATGCAACCTCACAGGAAGGCAGACCCTCACTCTGCTTTTCTCCGCGGGGGTGCCCAGCTGTTCTCGCTTTTCGCACTTACTGGTAAGGACACTTTAGAATCAGCTTGTCAAGTTGCCAGATGAATATAAAAAATAAAAAAATCCTGGGCGCCTGGGTGGCTCAGTTGGTTAAGCGACTGCCTTCGGCTCAGGTCATGATCCTGGAGTCCCTGGATCGAGTCCCGCATCGGGCTTCCTGCTCGGCAGGGAGTCTGCTTCGTCCTCAGACCCTATCCCCTCTCAGGTGTTCTCTCTCTCTCATTCTCTCTCTCTCAAATAAATAAATAAAATAAAATAAAAAATAAATAAAAAAATAAAAAAAATAAAAAAATCCAAATCTGCTGGGATTTTTGTTAAAATTTTGTTGAGTCTGAAGGTTTGGGAGAGTTGCTATCCTTCTCATCCCGTGACGTTGTAAATCTCACCACACACTTCGGTCTTCCTTCACGTATTCTAACAGTTTTATAATTTTCTCCATAAAAGTCTTGTACTTTTAAATAAATATTTATTCCTGGCACCTTATTATTTAAAATGGTAAATGATCATTTTTTAAAACTGTATTTTCTAAGTTTTTTCTAAGTATAGAAATGCAATTAACTTCTGCCCATGATTTCACACAGAGCAGCCTCTCATCTGTCTAATACTATAATTTATCTGGATTTTCCTTTGTGTGTCTGAATAAATAATGAGATTGCCTGTAAGCAGTTATGGGTTTTTCCTCCCTCTCCGATGAAACCTTCTATTTCGTTCTCCTGCATGATGGCTGGGCCCTCCTACGGCACCCTTACTAAACGCAGTGACCGCTCACAGCCTTGCTGTATTTCTGCCACTAAGGGGAATATTTTCAATGTTTCACTATGAAGGAAGACGTTTCTGTAGGTTGTTTTTTTTAATCGAGTTAACAAACCTGTCTTATTTTTAAGCATTTTTATTATGAATGAATGTTAAATTTTTTTCCAAATCTATCAAGAAAACTGAGTGATTGTTCTTGAATCTATTAATGTGGTCAATCACATTAACTATCTTCCTAATGTTAGAACTTAAACTGTGAAAAATAAATTGCTAGATTTAATCTTTGTGCATCTGTTTTTGTGGGAAATTGGTCTCTAATTTCTCTTCCCTGCGCTGTCTTCGTGGGGTTTTGGTATTGGGGTGACACCTCGGGGGAGATCGGTGCGGCGCTGATTTATTTGGGCGTGGGGAACATCCATACGGCATGTGGGCTGGCACTTTCTTCGTGGGAAGACTTTTAACTACTAATTCTGTTTCTTCCTCCGTTCTAGGACCATTATGGTTTTCTATTGCTTCATTTTGGTCCCATTCTCTAAATTTCTAAACATATCATCATAACACGTTACTCTTCTGCTTACACGCCTCCCTTATTCCCAACATTATTTCTGTCTTTTCTCACTTTTATCTTGATCACTGATGACAGGTAGTTTCTAGTTCTGCTTTTTCAAAGAAGAAAACTTTTGCTTTGCTTTCCTCTTGGTCTGTTGGGTTTGCCATTTACTTCTGCATGTATGTTCTCCCTTCTACTTTGTTTGGGTTTGTTCTGTTCTTCTTCTTCCAAGTTCTTCAATTTAAAACTTACTTATCTTCAGGTCTTGTTTCCTTTCTAATATAAACAGTCAAGGCAATAAATTTCTCTCAAATGTCCACTCTCGGTGCAAACCCCAGGTACTGAAATACAGTCCAGTATTCCTGTGACCACTGAGTTCCATTCTGAGTTTTTCTTTGATCCACTGCTTTTTAAAAACAATTAAAAAATTTTCCGGACTCACGAGTGAGATTCTTCTTTTACTCATTTCTGTCACGTGACCGCATTGCTGTCTGAGACTGCGGTTTGTGAGATACCCATTTTCACAGATGTTCTGTGTGTTTGAAAAGGGCGTGCGAGCTTTGCTCGCTGGGCCACCTGCTCCCGGCTCAAGCTCAACACCTGTGTGGCTGAGATTTTCGGTGCCCTTCTGGCTTTTTTGCTTGATTTCCCAGTTACTGTGTGAGGTGTATTAAAACCTCCCACTATCACCTGTTCCGTGTCTACCA
>NC_138380.1:847658-885379 GCF_054177405.1 Leptonychotes weddellii | reverse complement strand
TAACATAAGAATAAAAATAAATAAATAAATAAATAAATTAAAAAAAAAAAAAAAAAGAAACGCCATGCATGCCTACAGGCATGGCCTCCATGCAGCAGGATGGTATCCAGTCCTAAAGAAGGAAATGCTGCATAGGGCACACCACCGACCAACCCCGAGGACTCTGGGCGAAGTGAGATAAGTGAGTCACAGAATGCTGAATGCTGCATGACCTCACTTAAGTGAGGGATCTAAAGTCGTCCAACTCATAGAGGCAGACGGTGGAGTATGGGTTACTAACCTGCGGGCATAAATTCTCAGTTATGCAAGAGGGGGGTAAGTTGAGGACACCTGCCGAGCACCACTGGACCTGCAGTGAACAGCACTGTACTTTCACTTCAACGTTTGTCAGGAGGGTCGTGTTCTTACCAGAATAAAATAAAATGTAACTGTGCTGACACTGTCTTTGGGTGGATGTCCAGGCAGGGGCGCCTTGCCCAGGAAGGAGCAGGTGGCTACGTGCCGTCTGCAGATGACACGTGGGTCTTCCGTGCAGGGAGCCGGCAGCACACGAATGCTGAGTAAGTACTGAACGCTGAGTGCATGCATGAGCTAGGTACAGGAAGGTCTCACAACAGAACATGAACCCTCATCAAGTTCCAGGCGCCGACCCCAAGGGACTCATTCCTTATGTATTTTCTCTGGGCGCTCCCTCGGAGGTTCCGCCTGGCTTGCTAGTTCGCAGTATCGATGCCCAGGGTTTAGCGGACTCAGCCGCAGGCTTCTCTTCAAAGCCCAGGAGCAGACTTTTTCTTTCCCTTCTTAGCTTTGGTATTAAATTTTAGGTCTGTGTTCAGAGAAAACTCTCCTTCTTGCTGTTGAGATGCAGGGTCATATTCAGCTGATCACCAAACATTAAAATATATTTTAACAACTGAAGAAGGCTGGAGATTCTCAGTGTTATTGTGACACTGGGAACACCGGTCACCAGGCTCAGCCCCTAGGGTGAGGCTGCAGGGGTGCCTGCGGGCCTCAGAGAGCAGTCCTGTCCGTGACCCCTGCACCCAAGACCCCCAGAGGCCAACATGAGGGTTCTGCTAGGAGAAGGAATCGCCAGCGGTGGGCTCCCGACATGAGGTGCGTGTGCATGTGTGGGTGTGTGTACAGATGTGTGTGTATGTGTGAATATGCGTGTGAGTGTGTGTAGGTGTGTGCACGTGCATGCACATACGCAGTTGTGCGTGTACACAAAATGTATGCACGTGTGTGTGTGCACGTGGATGCACAGATGTCTTTTCCAAGGACCGTGACCAGGCCCCCTGCCCCGGCCGGTCCCCATTCCCTGCCAGAGCTGGTGAGCACCCGGGAACCTTTCTAATCGCCGCATTCGGCCTCTGCAGGATGGGCTTGGCCTGCTGCTCCCACGTCCAAACCAGAGCCATGCCTGTGGGCACCAATCACAGCTGCATCTTGGCTGGGGACCCTCCAAGACAGACGAGCGCAGTAAAGGGGCTGCAGACACTCCTGGGTTCTGGGGGGGTGGTCTCCCTGAGGCTTGTGCAGAAACGGCAGCTCTATGGCAGGAAGCAGATGTGGCACTGGGGGGATGATGTGTGCCCTCACTCTGGCTCTGGCTAGCACCCCACAGAATGTGCCCGTTTAGGCCCACCTAAGGAGACCACCCTCCCCCGAGCAGAGCCCCCGGACCTGCCACATGCCAGGCACCCATCCTGCGAGCTTCTACCCTTGTTGTTCACAAGGTGGGTTTCATCATTCCTCCATCCCTTTTCCACACGACTCAGGAGCCCTGCCATCTTCCTGAGGCTGGACCACCTAGCGTGGGGGGCAGCCTCCTTGTGTCCCGCCCACCAAGGACTATGCACTTCCTGTTCCCCTGGACCATGCTCCCAAGCTCCCACTGAACATCAAGACCACTGACTCACAGGACCGGGTTTAGAAAACACAAAACACTTCCCAAAAACAAAAAGCAAGGAGAGCGTCAGGGAAGAGCAGTGTGTCTGGGAGGGAGGAGGTTGGGCCTGGGAGGAGGGGCCCATCGGTGCCTTCAGGGAGACCTGGCTCACCTGCAGAAGATGCCTGACCCCACCACGGCCTCTCCTACTCGCCCGCGCTCATTCCCGGGCTCCACACACAGTTCTGGGCTCTACATGATGCCCCTGGAGGCACATTTCTGTGGAGGAAAAGCAGAGAGCATATCTCCCCGCAGGGAGCTGAAGCCACACCGGAGCTCAAGTAAGCGTGGGATGTGTGGGCCACCTTAGCCGTGGTCATAGCGGCAGCAGGACGCTGGGCCAGCCAGCCGCCAGCCCCGTGGCAGTTCCCTCTCTGCACCCGCCCGGTCATACACGGGGTCTACCGGCCCCGACACGGCGTACACACCTTGAGGACACAGGTGTGCCTGTATCTCATTCAAGGCGGCGTCTCGCAGCCTGTGATGGTCCCTGCAGCCCCCCTACAGGCAGGGGCAGGAGGACCGGCTGCTGAATGAGGGCCATGGGCCCAATTTCCTCAAGTCTAATCCCCAATTCTGACCCAGCTCTTAGGAACCGCCGCATGCAGGAGGTGGTGCTCTGACCGTGGTCCGGGGCATCAGGCGGCGTCCAGCGTTCTCAGAAGCGGGAGTCGGGACGGCGCGGCTGCAGCTCGCCTTTCGGGGAGCCTGCCCTGTTCTCACAGACACGATGTGAGCTCCCTCAGTGTAGGATTAAGGACCGTAGGAGACAATTTCAAACAGCCTTTCAGTGCAAATAGTCTAACGGTCTTCACCACATTTGGGTGAGCTCACAATTAGCTATCCCTCCAAGCGCATGCCGGCTGTCTGGGTCACCCACCAGTGGCCAAGGGACACAGTGTCCCAAGAAACGGAGTGGAATTACAGGCAAGCCAGGGGCAGCGGGACCACGGGGGGCACAGCCATGCCCACGCTCTGTGGCCTCACACGCCCCCACACTCTTGAAAGTATCGAGGCTCCGAAGAGCTTTTGTTTCTAGGAAGCATTTGCGGTATGAACTTGAAGAGAAACAAAAACCATTTGACTCTCCCAAGGAGGCTGGAGCTGCGACTTCTCATCTGGCCATCCTTCTTGTCATCATAGAACCTCCACTCTCTGCTAGAAACGCGACACGTCACTTCGGCGAGTGGCCCCCTCGAAGCGGCCTCGTCTACTCTCCCACCCGTGATTCAGGGGTGGTGACCACACGTCTCCCAGACGTCCAGGCTCGTGGCCACCACCTGCCTGCCCTGCAGCTTGCTAGCTCCCCTCCCCAGGCACACAGCCCACATGTCACCCCCGGACCCTGCTGCCCCTGGAACCAACAGCATCCCCCAGAGACAGGGGCCAGGAGCTCGGGCCCTGAGCCCCCCTCCCCAGGCGCTGTCGGCTGAGGGACAGAGGCCACAGATGGCCTGTGGGGCAGCGGGGTGGTGGAGTCCTGCTCTCTGCCAGCATCAGGAGGTCACCCACTGGCATGGAGGGGACCACACTTAGTGGACCCAGGTTCTGGTGAGCTGGGGAAAGTGCACTGTTTGCAGCAGAGCTTTGTGGTTGTTACACCCACTTCCCAGACGTGCACTCAAGTGAGAACCACAGACGGTGGCTCGAGGGGCTGTGTGGGGGCTCTGGTCCAGGGAGAAGGCAGCCCCTCGGGCAGGCCCAGCAGGGAAGGGGGGAAGCTTTTCACGGGAAAACCAAGATTGGCAGGGATTTCGTTCAGGTGGAGAAAATCAAACCAGCAGAGCATGTTGCAAGGAACAGTGATGGGAAAGGATATAAAGCCTCCTTTGCTCCCCGAGAGTCCACCCGGTTCCGCCCGCGTGTCCAGTGAGCACGCGAGGCCCAGTAAGCTCTCCCTGCAGCATCTCCGAGCCCCAGAGCCTCTGTGAGTGGCAGCACCGCCAGGCCTACCCTCAGGACCCAGGACGGGGTAGTGGGCGTGACGGCAGGAGGCGGCCTCAGGGCCCGCAGCACCCAGGGAGCGGCACAGGACCCACAGGAAGAGCCTCGCTGCCTTCTAGAAGGTTCTGCATCCTGGTTTCAGGTGTGCATCCCAGCTCAGAGTGCCAGCCCCGGGGTCCTGACGGGTGATCTGCTGGGAGTGAGGGTCCCAATCTGCTTCCTCCAGCTGCCCGCAGACCTAGGAGCCCCTGACGCCCCACCCTGACCCCTGGCCTCGAGCGGGTGTGATGTCGTCTGTCGGACAGAAGCAACGCCAGGGGCCACCTAGCTTCCCCCGTTGCTCATGTTCTAGGACCCTCGCTGCCCCCCATCTGGGCTCAGCTGGAGCTCTCGCAGGCTCCACAACAGTCTTTCTGCTCTCGGAGGCTTCTGTCAAGAAGAAAAATCACTAAGACGCCGACTCCTGTCAAATCACAGCCGAGCTGCGGCCGCCGAGAGCCACCAGGAGAGCAACCAGCCAGAACTGGTTTCCGGGAGCCTCCGACTAGCAGCTCCCGCCTCGAGTGAGGGCCACGGAGAGGGTGAGCCCCAGGGCCCGTCAACAGGAGCAGGACGCAGACGCCGGGGAGAGGGGGCCGTGGAGCCAGCCGACGGGCAGACTCCCCTTGGCAGAGTGTCCAGTGCCGCCCCGGACTGCCCTGCACCCAGGTCCTGAGCTCTCAGTCCACAGCCAGTGAACAGGCTGAAGCAAAGCCCCGCGCCCTCAGCTCGCAGACGAGTGCGTGCCCTTTCCCGCCCCCCAAGCCTGCTCTGCTCCCTGCTTCCCGGCCTCCGAGTTCCGGGCTCAGGGCAGGCAACGTAGCCCCCAGTGAGGAGGGAAAGCTGACCTCCCAGCGAGAGGACTCAAGACTGCAGGAGAGGCGAGGGAAGTCAGCCATTTCTCAGAGTAACATGGTGAAGGAGCAGCTACTCCCCACCTCCAAAACTCACTCGGGGATGTGGAAAAACCAACTTTTCTGCTCTTGTAAAGTAACCAAACCAGTCAGCTGAAGTCTCTCCAGCTGGCTTACGCCTCATGGGAGACTTTATAGATCTTTCTCCCAGGAAGACACTCAGGAAAAAAAAAAAAAAGTAAGATCCAGCCAGTCCTTAGGGAGAAAGATTTCTTCAATCAGCAGGAAAAATATTGCTTATGTGCAGCATGAAGACACAGAGACTAAGAACGCTTCAAGTTATGTTTCCATACCATTTCACACATGCCTATTTTGGTCCCAAGGCAAGGATTCTGACATATCTGTATACAAATGAGACGCTTTTAATTATTTACATGTAACCCAGATGCCAAGGCCCACAGACAGCAACCAAGGGTTTGCAACCTTGAGAATCAGGCACAGGCTGCTGGCTGCAGCTGCCCCAGGCCATTTGCACGAGGGCCTGCTGCACTGAGGGCAAGCCACAGGTGTGGGGACGTCACGCTGGAGGATTCAACACAAAGGAACAGAGGCTGAGGCTGCTTTAGTTTGGGTTTCCACATGAAATGAGGATGTGGCCACAGTGGTGTGTCAGAGGCAACCCCAGGGAACAGCCTGGCTGGGGCTGGGGACGTGAGGCCAGGAGGGATGCTGGGGAAGGTGCATGAATGAGCACCTGGCAGGCAATGGGGCCATCCTGATGCACGTCCCGTGAGGCTGCAGAACGTGCCTAGACCATCCCTCACTCTCTGAGGGCCTCTGTGAGGAAGCTAATGCCTGAGCAGCACTGGCCATCCTTGGGCACTGGCCAGATGTCTTTGTTGAGCAGAGAGAAGCCCAGACCTGCCTGGGAGAGCTGCAGGTGGGCCCGGCGGGCTGTGGGGATGTGGGCAGGGTTCTGGGTCTGTTACGGAGTTCTTCCCAGATGGGCTGAAAAGCTCCATCAACTCGACGGCGCCATGGACATGGTGGAGTGGGGGGCTCCGAGGACCTGTCCCCGCAATGAAGTAACAATTAAGGTGACAAAAATCGACAGAATCAACCCTCCAGAATACTGGGGTCTAGTGGGAAAAGCATACAGCAGCCAAGGGAGGTTGAAGAAGAAAGCGACCACTACATTTTGGTAGAAAGTGTTGCAGCGTTTTGCTTCCCACCTGTCATCCCCCCTCCCTAGCTCAGCAGTGGCTGCGAGGACAATGGCCTGCATCCCTGGTGGGGCTTGCTGGTACCAGGGGGTAATACGGACTTGGGTCTCAAGAGAAGTGGTCGTGTGTTTGCTGTGTCTGGTGGTTCCCTGAGGGACCAGCGCAGACGGTAAGCTTTGTTTTCCATCTCTGGGCTGGACTGGCTTTCTGGGAGGCATCTGTTGGAAGCATTGCTCCACCTGGGGCAGGAGACGGTGGAAAGCCAAGCAGCAGAGAGACCCAAAAGCTGGGGAAGGAGGAGGCTAAGAGGAAGAGTTCGGGGAAGACAAAGGTTTTGAAGGGCTGTTGTATACCCCAGGGAATTCGGAGTATGACACGCATGGGCAGGGCCAATATGCACTCAGAAAAGACCTGGGGGGACTCTAGGCTTGTGCCTCTGGCGGACCTTTGGGCTCCAAACAACAGGAAGTGAAGGTGAAGGCGGAGTTCTGGGTGGCTGGGCACGGTGTTGCAAGAGTGACCAGCTAAGAGCCAATCTGCAAAGGCTGGGAGAGTTCTTTCCCCCTCCTGGCTCCAAGCGTTTAAGGAAACCTCTTTTGGGTTACTGGCTGACCACAGAGATAATGGCCAATAACATCTCAAATCTGGTGACAGACATATACACGCATATCCAAATAGCTCAACAACTTCAAGTAGGATAAATTCAAAGAGATCCACACTGAATCAGTATAATCAAACTGTCATAAGCCAAAGACAAAAGAATCCTGAAGGCAGCAGGAGACAAGCAGTTTGTCACCTACAGGGGCCTCACCAGAAGCCGCGTGGCCAGAGGCTGTGGGAGGACACATCTAATGTGCTAGAACAAAGAAACGCATTCAAGAATTCTGTGTTGGCAAAACCAGCCTCCAAAAATAAAGGTGAAGTTAAGACATTCCCAGAGAAACAAAAACTGAAGGGACTCATCACTAGCAGACTTGCTCTACAAGACACGGAGGCTGAAGCAAAAGCATGGGAAGCTGCACCTCCAGCCGTGGACAGAAGCACAGAACTCCAGGGAGGATGGCGGCCAAGGTGCAGGCAAAGCTGGCAGTACTGTGTGCTTGGTTTGGTCTCAGTGGTCTGAAAGACAAACGCAGCACACAACAGCTACGAACCTAAGTTAAAGGGCACACAGCTGGGGCGTCTGGGTGGCTCGGTCCGGTGTCTGACTCTTGGTCTCGGCTCAGGCCATGATCTCAGGGTTGTGGGATCGAGTCTCACATCGGGCTCCTTGATCAGTGCAGAGTCTGCTTGAGATTCTTCCTCTCCACCCCCCCGCCCTTCCCCTGTGCTCTCACACGTGCTCTCTCTCTAAAATAAATAAATTAATTAATTAGCTAATAATTTTTTTAAACAAAAAGGGCACACAGCTTATAAAGACGTGATGCATGACAATAACAACGTAAAGCCAGGGGGACAGAGCTGTGTAGGATCACAAGTTTTATGGGCTTTGAAGCTATGTTGATATTAATTCCAACTATGTCATTATAAATTTGGGTTGTTAATTTTAAGTCCTGTGGTATACACTAAGAAAATAACTTTGACAAGTACAGAGAGGGAAATGATGAGTGGACTGAGGACAGGTGTGAGGCAGAGAAGATCCAGCAATGTGGAGGAAGTGGCCCCTCCTCACCTGAAATGTAAAGGGATTCAACTCACCAATGAGAAGACAGACTGGAAGAATAGATTTTAAGTACAATCCAGCTACACACTGCCACTAAGACCCACTTTATTTTTATTTTTAACTTAAATTTTAGTGAACATACAGTGCAATATTGGTTTCAGGAGTAGAATTCAGTGATTTAGCACTTACACACAACACCCAGTGCTCATCATAACAAGAGCCCTCCTTCATCCCCTTTACCCATGTAGCCCATCCCCCACCCACCTCCCCCATCAACCCTCAATGTGTTCTTTGTTGTTAAGAGTCTCTTACAGCTTGTTGCCCTCTTTTTTTATTTTCCTGCTTCCTCTATGTTCATTTGTTTTGTTTCTTAAATTCCACACATGAGTGAGATCATATGGTAGTCTTTCTTTGACTGACTTATTTCACTTAGCATAGCACCCTCGAGCTCCAACCATGTGGTTGCAAATGGCAAAATTTCATTCTTTTGTTGACTCATATTCTATTGTATGTATGTGTGTCTGTGTGTATATATATATATTCCACCTCTTCTTTATCCATTTGTCAGTCGATGGACATTTGGGCTCTTTCCATAGTTTGGCTATTGTTGTTATGCTGCTATAAATATCAGGGTGCATGTATCCCTTTGAATCTATATTTTTGTATCCTTTGGATAGATACCTAGTAGTGCAATTGCTGGGTTGTAGGGTAGCTCTATTTTTAACTTTTTGAGAACCTCCATACTGTTTTCCCGAGTGGCTGCACCAGCTTGCATTCCCACCAGCAGTGTAAGAAGGTTCCCTTTCTCCGCATCCTCCCCAACATCTGTCATTTCCTGACTTGTTAATTTTAGCGATTCTAACTGGTGTAAGGTGATATCTCGCCATGGTTTTTATTTGTTTTTCCCTGATGCCGAGTGACGTTGAGCATTTTTTCATGTGTCTGTTAGCCATCTGGATGTCTTCTTTGGAAAAGTTTATTCATGTCTTCTGCCCATTTCTTAACGATATTATTTGTTTTTTGGGTGTTGAGTTTGATAAGTTCTTTACATATTTTGGATACTAACCCTTTATCAGATTCATTTGAAAATATCTTCTCCCATTCCATAGGTTGCCTCTTTGTTTTGTTGACTGTTTCCTTCACTGTGCAGAGGCTTTTTATCTTGATGAAGTCCCAATAGTTCATTTTTGCTTTTGTTTCCCTGGCCTCTGGGGACACATCTAGTAAGAAGTTGCTGCGGCCAAGGTCGAAGAGGTTGCTGCCTGTGTTCTCCTCTAGGGTTTTGATGGATTCCTGTCTCTCATTTAGGTCTTTCATCCATTTTGAGTTTACTTTGTGTTGTTTGTGTATAAGAAAGTGGTCCAGTTTCATTCTCCTGCAAGTGGCTGTCCAATTTTCCCTAAACCATTTGTTGAAGAGACTGTCTTTTTTTCCATTGGCTATTCTTTCCTGCTTTGTCGAAAATTAGTTGACCATAGAGTTGAGGGTCCATTTCTGGGTTCTCTATTCTGTTCCATTGATCTATGTGTCTATTTTTGTGCCAGTACCATACTGTCTTGATGACTAAAACTTTGTAATATAGCTTGAAATCCAGAATCGTGATGTCTCCAGTTTTTTCTTTTTCAGAATTGCTTTGGCTATTTGGGGTCTTTTGTGGTTCTGTACAAATTTTAGGATTATCTGTTCCTGCTCTGTGAAAAATGCTGGTGGTATTTTGATAGAGATTGCATTAAATTTGTAGATCACTTTGGGTAGTATAGACATTTTAACAATATTTGTTCTTCCAATCCACAAGCATGGAATGCTTTTTCATTTCTTTGTGTTCTCTTCAATTTCTTTTATTAGTGTTCTATAGTTTTCAGAGTGCAGATCTTTTACCTCTGGTTAGGTTTAGTCCTAGGTATCTTATTGTTTTTGGTGGAACTGAAAATGGGCTCGATTCCTTGATTTCTTTTTCTGCTGCTTCATTATTGGTGTCTAGGAATGCAATAGATTTCTGTACACTGATTTTATATCCCATGAATTTGCTGAATTCATGTGTTAGTTCTAGCAATTTTTTGGGGGAGTCTTTTGGATTTTCTACATGGAGTATCATATTGCCTGCAAATAGTGAAAGTTTGACTTCTTCCTTGCTGATGTGGGTGCCTTTTATTTCTTGTTTTTCTGGTCTCATTGCTGAGGCTAGGACTTCCAGTATCATGTTAAATAGTAATGATGAGAGTGGACATCCCTGTCTTGTTCCTGATCATAGGGGATAGACTCTCAGTTTTTCCCTATTGAGGATGTTATTAGCTGTGGGTCTTTTGAATATGGCCTTTATGATGTTGAGGTATGTTCCCTCTACCTACTTTGTTGATGATTTTTATCAGGAAAGGATGCTATATCTTGTCAAATGCATTTTCTGCATCTATTGACAGGGTCATATGGTTCTTATCCTTTCTTTTACTAATGTGGTGTGTCACATTGAATGATTGCAGATATTGAACCACCCCTGCAGCCCAGGAATAAATCCCACTTGATCGTGGTGAATCATTCTTTTCATGTACTGTTGAATTTGATTTGTTAGTATTTTATTGAGAATTTTTGCATCCATGTTCATCAGGGATATTGGCCTGTAATTCTTTTTAGTGGAGTCTTTGGTTTTGTAATGCTGGCTTCGTAGGAGTTTGGAAGTTTTCCTTCCATTTCTATCTTTTGGAACTGTTTGAGAAGAATAGGAATTAGCTCTTCTTTAAATGTCTGGTAAAATTCCCCTGGGTAGCCATCTGGCCCAAGACTTTTGTTTCTTGGGAGATTTTTGATTCAATTTCATTGCTGGTTATGGGTCTGTTCAAATTTTCTATTTCTTCCTGTTTCAGTTTTGGTAGTTTGTAGGATTTTAGGAATTTGTTCATTTCTTTCAGATGGCCCAGTTTGTTGGCATATAGTTTTTCATAGTATGATAATTATAATTGTTTATATTTCTGTGGTGATGGTTGTTATTTCTCCTCTCTCATTTATGATTTTATGTATTTGGGTCCTTTCTCTTTTCTTTTTGACAAGTCTGCCTAAGGTTTTATCAATTTTATTAATTCTTTTGAAGACCAGCTCTTAGTTTTGATAATCCATTCTACTGTGTTTGTTTCTATATTGTTTATTTCTGCTCCAATCTTTATTATTTCCCTTCTTCCACTGGCTTTAGGCTTTATTTGCTGTTTCTTTTCTAGCTCCTTTAGGTGTGAGGTTAGGTTGTGTGTTTGAGACTTTTCTTGCTTTTTTTTTTTTTTAAAGATTTTATTTATTTATTTGACAGAGAGAGAGAGAGAGAGAGAACAAGTAGGCAGAGAGGCAGGCAGAGGGAGAGGGAGAAGCAGGCTTCCTGTGGAGCAGGGAGCCCGATGCGGGGCTCGATCCCAGGACCCCAGGATCATGACCTGAGCCGAAGGCAGCCGCTTAACCAACTGAGCCACCCAGGCGCCCCGAGACTTTTCTTGCTTCTTAAGGAAGGCCTGTATTGCTATATACTTCCTTCTTAGGACTGACTTTGCTGCAACCCAAAGGTTTTGGACTGTCCTGTTTTCATTTTCATTTGCTTCCATGTATTTTTTTAAATTTCTTCTTTGGTTTCCTGGTTAACCCATTCATTCTTCAGTAGGATGTTCTTTAACCTCCATATATTTGTGGTCTTTCCAGTTTTTTTCTTGTGGTTGACTTCAAGTTTCATAACGTTGTGGTCTGAAAATATGCATGGTATGATCCTGATCTTTCCGTACTGATTGAGGCCTGATTTGTGACCCAGCCTGTGATCTCTTCTGGAGAATGTTCCATGTGCACTCGAGAAGAATATATATTCTGCTGCTTTGGGATGAAATGTTCTGAATATATCTGCTAAGTTCATCCGGTCCAGTGTTCTAAGATCCACTTTAGATCCAGAGACACAAATAGGTTCAAAGTGAAAGGATACGTTTGGGAGATGAAATGTTTAGTAACTGGATGGAGGTGCTGGTTGTTCAATATTATTGGGTATTAAATGGCACTGAATTGTTCACTTTAAAGGGTCAATTTTATGTGATGCAAATTTCATCTCAAGTTTTTTTAAAGCTCCATTGACTTAGTTGTGCTGCAGTGTTTCCTATTTGTGTGCTCCTCTGGATTGTAAGTTTTTTCCAACATGGACAGGGCCTTACTCCTCTTCATATGGTGTCTGGCACAGAGAGTATGCATCGAAGACATCAGTGAGCATGGGGCCAACATCACTGAATGACTCCGACACTGGTGGCTCTGGCATTTCCATGACATGAACAACACAGATGACTTTGCTGAGGCTCAGCCCAGTGTTGCCCGTGTGCCTGCAACTCCAGCCAGTGGAAGGACGAAGCTTGTGAAGCCCAGGGTACATCAGGGCAGGCTGGCTCCCCACACGACGGGCCTGCCCATCCCCTCTCTGCCTATCTCCCTGTGCCAGCTCATCCACAAGCCGTGGTTCCAGTCATGGCATGGACAGAAATGCACAATGGGCAGAAGTTCCGGAACACCCATTTTCATGCTACGTCTAACAAGTTCATGAACCCGTTGGCTTCTGTTTACTGTGCCATCCTCAGAGCGCCAAGCATAGGGCTAAGCCTCTCCAAGCCCTCAGCACATGGGGGAAGAACAGACGGTGCTTGGGCAGCCCACCCTCACTCTGTTCTCTCTGTGACGTGGGAGATTCTGAATTTCTCCTGCTGTTGTGACTGATCTTTGGTTGTGAAAACAAGACTGTAAAAAAGCAAGTGTTTGGAAACCACCCAGTGGGCAGGCAGGCCTTCCTTCTCATAAACACTCCCATACACGTTCACACAAGGAAGCATGTGGGGAGGAAGGGGCTAGTATGCGTATCTGGAAACTGAAAAAATTGTGCACTTTTCCTACAAATTATGTTCACTCTATCAGACTGTCTTCACTCAGAGTCAATATACCAGCTTTCCTGGAAGCCAGAAAGAGGTAGGGAAGGAAATGATACTCAAAACACTAAGTTTTTCTTCCAAAAATATTTCCTTACAAATATCTAAGTTTCATTCATAGACTTTTAAGTCTTAATATTATAATAAAATATAAGAAAATGATTGGCCTGGTCACTATAGAAACATGGTACCCCCCCAAAAAATAGAATATTTGACATATTTGACAGGTTTTCCAAACAAGATTTATTGACCATTTTATTTTCCTGATTTACTGACCACTATCTATGTGCCAGGCACAGTTCTAGGCTCTGGCGCTTCAGCAGTGAACAAAATAGACAAAATATTTGATCTCATGGAGATGACAATTTGGCAGGGAAGGCAGACAATACAATAAATAAAAATTAATGATGAATATAAAGGAGACAATCAGAGTAGGAAATGGAGTAGGGGAGAACTACTGCTCTTTTGGGTAGAGTGGCCAGGGGAGCCCTTGCTGAGATGATGAGGCATGTACCATGTGGACATCTGTGGAAGAGCCTACCAGGTGAGTATAAGGAAGACATCTGGGTTTTCTGTATTCCCAAATCAAGGTGGCCAGTGTGGCTGGAGAGGCTGTGGGGGGTCTGAGAGGCATAGACACGTCACTGGGCTTCAATCACGGTAAGGAATTTGGCTTGGCCTCTGAGTGTACTGGGAAGCTTTGGCTGAGGGTGAGGCCACATCCCCAGGCTGCCTGTTGGCTGTGACGGCCACTGGGTCTATGCGTGTTGCAGGGACCAACAGTGTGGGCCTCACCTGGACGGAGCTTATGGTTTAGTGGGGGAGACAAGACCAGTGGTGAAACAGACAAGTGACACCACAAAATAGCAGAAAGTGAGCGCCAAGCAGGTACAGAGCAGGGAAGGCGCACGTGTCCCCGCAGAGGCCCAGGGTCGGGGGAGCAGTTAAACCCCAGCCGCATGGCCAGAGAGGGACAGAACTTCCAGGCAAAGAGGGACGTGGGCAGAGGTGCACTGGGCGCTGGTGGATCTGATGGGGGCGGTGGGCTGCAGGGCGCTCTGCAGGGAGGTGGGCAGGGCCAAGTTGCAGGAGTCCAGCTCCACCCCCCACGGCCTGAGGTGAAGCTTCCGGAGGATAACGCTGCAGGTGCGTTCTCTTCGTGATCCGGCCCCCAACCTGGCTTTGCAGGGTCTGTCAGTGTGAGGCAGAACATTAATCAGGGTCTCTCCTGGCTCCTCTCTCAACCGATGGGGCCGGGGAGCCCCGCAAACTCACTCGTCTGATGCTATGGCGGTTGAAAACACAGAGAGGGGCTTCCAAGGGGCTTTCTGCTCCACCCGCTGTTCTTGCCCTGCTGTTCAGTCAGTTCTGCGGTCCAGGATGCTCCCGGCCTCCAGCATTTTCACGGGGTACTGCCGGGGGTGAGAGACGTGTCCCAATGCTGCATGGTTTCAGGGACACCATGAGAGCCCACAAATCATTCGGCTGTGGACTTCTTCCAGCCACGCATGAGGATGTGGGCAGGTCTGTCTCCTGGGACGGTATCTAATTAAGCTGCAGCTGAGGACCATGGTTTCCTGTGACCTCCTAGAGCGGGCCTGCATTCCCGTCAGTGTTTGGTGTTGCACCGAGAGCAGACATGGGAAGCTCGGTCACAGTGCCAGAGGGACCCGCACCAGCTCCGGCACTCAAGGCTCAGCAGCTGGTTGAACTCCAGGTTGCACGGGATGGAGAGACAGAAGGTGAGAGGGACAGTGACCAAGGGAACAAAGAGCCAGATGGGGAGAGACGAATGAGTCAGGGAGGGGAGGCTGAGGATACAGGCTCGTCCTAAGAAGAGGGCCTAACCGTGTTACCTCACAAGTAAAACAGAAGCCACGGGGCCGTGGACGGGGACCTGATGCTCCCCCACATCCAGGGAGAGCGGCCCTGCCCGCCCGGCCCAGCTTGAGGGGCAGCTTGGTGAAGAAAGCCATCTACGAAGCATCTCAAGCCCTGGCCTCCCAGGGCATCACTGGGGTCGGGCCTTGGCCGGGCTTAGAAGCCCTGTGATCCCAGGTGGGAGCCCCCATTTCTGGAGGGGATATTGCAACAACTCCATCCAGAGCTCAAGGAAGAAGTGGTCATCACATCAGATGTGCTGTGTGTGCTTTTTGGATGATCTCTGACTCAAACCTCAAGGTTATAAAGCAATTACAGGACAAGCAGAGCCTTATATGAATATCACTGGTCCCAGGGGTGCCCTCACTTCAGGTCCAAAAACAGAAGAGCGTGCCTTGGGTGCTGGGTGGGATGGACGGATGAGGGGGGGAGGGTCTGGAGTGACGGCTCCTCTCCCTGAGCAGGACAGGCCTGGGGGGGGTCCTTCAGTGGGCGCTCTGAGGGCACTCGGGGGGCCCCGTGTCCTGGGGGGAGTGGCGGAGAGGCAGAAGAGGGGCGCAAGGACACACTGCATCTAAGTGAATTTCCAGTGTTGCTGGAAAATCAGAGTCTTCTTAAAACGCCATCAACCAAGGGTTGCATTTCACCTGCCAAGTATAAAATACGGCAGACATGGAATGCCGAGACAACTACGCCACGGTCTGTGCTGTGGGCTGGATACGGTGTGAACCCAGCTGAAGAAACCCTGCTCACCGGCCACGTGGTGAGGACCCTTTCCCTCCGGTCAACAGCGCACATGCACACAGTCACGGTGAGCGTGGGCCGGCCAGCCACATGAATTAACCCATGTATCCCGAAGCTCAGGTGTCTGATCAGGGGCCCGGGTTTGTTTCCCACAGGTGGTGGACAATGTCCTATAAAAATGTGGGGTCAAATCCCATCTGTGCTTGCCGGGGTGCCCGAGCAAGCAAACCCACTGGGAAGGAAGCTCTGCTATCACAGAGCTGGCCTGAACAAAACGGCCCTACATGGCTCGGCGGCTCGCAGCCTCTGGGCTGCGTGCATCTGGAACAGCATCTACAACGGCCCAAGTGGGCCTCCCCAGAGTGACAGAGTGGGGCGCGTGGGGGGCCCACCCCCAAACCCATATGTCCCCAACCTCCTGTGCTCTCTTCCCTGGGTGGCTTTTCGGCCAGGATTCAGGCGCCGGCAGAGCTGGGCCCCTCCCATCGAGTGACGACCCTCCGGGGACAATGACTGTCAGTCAAGCGAGGCTTCAAGGAGGCATTTGTGCTCCAAGCCTTTCATCTTCTGCTGAGGAGTGGAAGGTTTTGTTCTCTGCTCAAAGGATTTCTGGAAGTTTCAAGAAAATGAGGAGATATTTTGGTTTATGGTTTGGGGAACCTTGCAGTCTTTCTTAAAGTCACTAAGTCCTATGGGTCCTGCACTAGGACAGGAGGAGGTCAGGGTCCTCTGGATGTGGAGCATGGACAGGGTCTCCTTCTGGCACTGGGCTAGAATGCGCCATCTGATGAGAGACTGCCACAGTCCCCATGCCCACACCCCCACTTTCCCAAGCCCTCGTGACCCCCTGGCACCATCCTGCCATCGTCCCAGCCTCTGCCCGTCACCGAGACACCCTACCTTTGCTTTATTGTTTCGTTTGAAGTCTCTGCTTTCCACCCCCTTCCACTGACATGCCCAACCTGGTCTTTCTGATATGGAACCGTCCTCTTGCCGCACCCACAAAGGCCCGTCGGACCTTCCGCTGCCCGCAGCTTCTCAGCCCTGGCTGTGTTTAGCTGCTGTGGGGAGAAACACAAGCTCCCCGGACTGTTCCCCCACCGGTCAGTCTTGAGCAACCCTGGGGTGCGGGCGGCGGCAGCAGCCTGGCTGTGAGACACGGGGCTGGGACACGCACTTCTGACCCCCGAGGGTCAGGGTCACCTCTCCGGGCCCTCTGCACCCCTGCAGAGGCGATGTGGACCACTCCCTCCTCGGAGCCCACGGTCCATCAGAACCCTTAAACACAAAGCACAGCTGTTTGCACGTCTGCCGCCCGCTGGACCGGAAGCTCCCACCCCTCGGCCCCCTGAAGTCCACGACCCCCTGAACAAGGATGTTTCCAGACGCCTTCCCCAGCAGCGGCCGGCCTCCCGGACTCCAGGGGGCTGGGGTCTCCTCACGACGCCATTACGATGCAGACTCGTTCAAGCCTCACCAGCTGCTTTCAGCTTCCTCACCAAGTTTAAATTGGAACGGAAGTTTTAAAAATTGAGCTAGAACCAGTCCTGATTCTCTAGTGTGTGGACCCCAATTTTTTATATTTTAGCGAAAAAAACTACAATAAAACTTTAAAGTTTGTTTCCACAGATTAACTATTTAACGCTACACCGTGTGTACATCAGTGGGGTGATTTCCTCATTGCATTACCGGTGTCGGTTTGCCGTCCTCCCGGGACGTGAAGCCCCTGGGGAAGGGGTTCCACTGTCCCAGCCCACGACCTTCAAACCCAGGGGACGCCTGGCCCCCGGGCATTTCTGCAGGGCGCATGCATAGCGTGCTGTCCAGCAGGCTCCACGGCAGGCCCTCTCTCTGCCCTAAACTCTCACATTCACGTTTGGTTACGTTCGGCAGGATTTAGCGATACTTTCAGTCTGTGACCTCCCACTTCTCTGATATCCCTGTCTGCTTTTGTTATTCGTTTTTAAAATATTTTTTAAAATATTTTATTTATTTATTTGACAGAGAGAGTGAGTGTGAGCGAGAGAGCAGGAGGGAGGCAGAGGGAGAGGGAGAAGGAGGCTCGCCGCGGAGCAGGGAGCCCGATGAGGGGAGCAGAGACTCTTGAGGTCCGGGTGCAGCAATTGTTTACCAACGTCACCGAGGTGGCCCCTCTGTGTCCCTGTTACCATTTCCTGCTGACGGAGGGGCTCCCCATTTATTAACAATAAAATAAAATATAAAAAGAAAAGTGTCCCCTCCGTCCTCTCTGTATTAGTCTGCTCGTTCTCCATGAGGAGTATTCCCGGATGCCTGACCATGCTGACTTGCTTCGCCCAGTGCAGCTGGGTCTTGGGCTCTGGCCCACATCCCGATCCCGCTTGTGGGCGCATGTGGGTAACAGAAGGGTCCTGACCCCCGGGCCGGCCAGCCCCACATTCCAAACTCACTCTTTAATCCAGGGACAAAACACAAAGTTCAGGCAGGGCCTGTTGTCTGAAACTATTGCTGTAAACCCTTTTTTTGAAAACATTCAGGAAATGAGAATTTCACTCCTTGCAAAGAATCGCTCTGGTACAAAGAGGAAACGGCACAATTAAGTGTTACTGAGGACCTGTGAAATCAGCAAACAAAACCCACAGGCTCCACCCTGGGGTTAGTGCGTGTTTCCTCCAGCCCCGTGCTGGGGAACCCTAAGTGCCATGCTTACGATGACAGGCAAGGCCCAGCATGGCGCGTCATAAATAAGGATTCCACTCTGCTTAATGACGGTCACATGACCTCCTTCTAATGCCGGGAAACAGACGGATGCACTTTAACACCATCTCAACGAGGATTAAGACAGAAATATTTTATTGTTAGATGACTCTTGTTTAATCAGAGAGCATTCCCGTAGGCTTGAGTCTGCCGTGCTGGATGGCTTCAGATGCTGTCCACGATGTGCAGCCGAGCTCGGGCATCCCGCTCGAGGAGACCGGGTCTCAGGTTTGCCTTCTGCAAGCTCTCCTATCCCACTATCTTTCCTGTCTCTGATCTCCCCTGAATTCTCTCTGATTCACAGGCTTGTCTTCCACTTCCAGGTGGAACCCGAGTCCAGCAGAGGAAGCTAACAGCACACAGCGCTCATGAGGTGTTGGCTGGATTCACTGCCATATCCTCACAACCAACTTGCTGATAAATATTTGGCTAGCTCACTTCCCCATCGCTGCTTTCATCCAGAGTATCTATGGGGCTGATTATGTTTCTCCAGATGCCCTGTTTTACATTTTCCAGATTGGGTTTCGTTTTGTGATTTGCTGCCATATTTCTTCAAAGCTCGAGTGCCGGCTGCCATATGCCTGCGATCCTCATTCTCCGTCAGCCTCAGCACGCCTTGCAACAAGGCGAGGGTCACACCGCAAAACAAAAACCAAAGCCTGGGCAGGGAGTCAAGGCGGGCTCCACACAGCGCCAGCAGAAGCCTGTCCACGAAGCTCCTTCCGGGGAAGTCTGCCACCCAGACCTCACTCTGCACCCACAGCGGATCCTGGCACACGCATTCTGAGGCTGACGGCCTGGCAAGCAAACGTGCGAGAGGGTGACTGTGTACTGGATGCAGGAGGGCCCTGGAGGGCATGTGTGGGAGAGGGACAGAGCCAGAGAGACGAGGGGAGGGGAGGGAGAGACGCGGAGACTAACATGGAAATAAATTGCGGGCAAGAAGCTATGACTTGCCATTCGTGAAAGAGGATCCTCAAAGCCAGGTCCCTGCATGCTCTGAAAACACTTATTTTCCTTCTGGGTGGAGTCACTTGCGTGTCCTGTGTTGACAGTCCCGTCAGACCTGACATTACGTGCACAGCTGCCCCCTTCAGGCGTGTGAGCAGGATCTGCGGTCTGCATGGTGCTGGATGGGACCGGCCCCTGCATACAAAGGTAAGGGAGGACAGGGCAGTGGAGTGCGACCCCCTCTGCCTGGAGCCTGCCAGCTATCCAGGCCACAGGGAAAGCTGGGCGGGAGCGTGTGGACAGGAGCACGGGGCGTGCACGTCCGGATAACCCAGCCCGAGAGCCTTGCTTGAATGGACTGGCCTCCCCACAATGGCCTGCCCAGCTCTGTACAGCTGGGTTCCTCTTCGGGTCTTTCTACCTGCCAGGTTTATGACCTTGGGTCCCCGTCTGACGTCGGCAGTCACCCCTGCCCCGTAAACTCTTGAGGACGTCCCAAGGACCCCTCTGGATTCCAGGGCTGGCCCAGCCTCCCCTGCGTCCACAGGGCACAGACCCAAGTTGGAAGGAGGAGGACGAAGAATCACGTACTGCCCATCTGACCTTGCTTCTCTCCTGCGACATTGCTCTGAGTGCCCCCTGGGGGCAACGGACCTTTCTGTTTGCACAGCTCTGACCAGGACCGTCCCCCCCTGACCAAGACAGTCCTCCTGGGTCCCTCCACTTCTGGGACCACTCTACCTGTAGGCTCTGTTCTGTTTTCTGGGCCACACCCGGTCCTCAGAAGGGCGCCCCACATCCTGCAGGGCCCACCAGCATGGATATGCTGTCAGGAATGCACAGCGCAGTACGGAACCCAGCGGTGGCTGGGGGCAGCTGTGTTCAGAAGTGGGGTCAGCCCAGCAGGATGTACTGTGAGGGGAAAGGTGACAGAGGCATGGACGGGGCCGTGACGTTACTGAGGGCAGCAGAGGAAAGCAAGGCAGGAGAAGTCTGGGAAAGCCGGCACTCTGGAACAGAAATCGCTGGTGTAAAGGGCGCCTGGGTGGCTTAGTTGGTTAAGCAACTGCCTTCGGCTCAGGTCATGATCTTGGAGTCCTGGGATCGAGTCCCGCATCGGGCTCCCTGCTCGGCAGGGAGTCTGCTTCTCCCTCTGACCCTCCCCCCTCTCATGTGCTTGCTCTCTCTCATTCTCTCTCTCTCAAATAAATAAATAAAATCTTTAAAAAAAAAAAAAAAGAAATCGCTGGTGTAAATGTTCTCCTGCTTCCGTCCCCCATGATGTGTGCACCCTTTGAAGACACACGCGTGTGCGACCAGTTTCATCGAGAGAATGCTCTTAGAAAGCAGTTCAAAGAATTATTACTTTTTTAAATGCCATATTAGTGGAAGTGCCAGCAACGGTGAACAAGTTTCAGTGTCTGGGCTAAAAAGTAAAGTTACACATTTTATTCTTAATTGCCTCAAGGATCTTTAGATGGGGGCGGGGAGTGATGTCAACAGGTAGAAATGAAGAACCCTGAGGACGGGGAGTGGAGAGGCCCTGGGTGCTGCCCAGGACCCCATCCTGCAGGGGTGTGACCGTCCCGGGCGTGTAGCAAAGGTGTTCTCAGTCATGGGGGGCGAGGGGGGCGGGGGAGTTCTTGCAGGGAAACACTGAAGTCCTTTCTGACACCTTTGGAACGAAGTCAGATGATGTGTTCAAACATCCCATATGTTTTTCAGTTGTTATTTTGATTTATTTCTGCAAAACTAACTTTTAAAATAAAGTAAAAGAATAATACATCACAGCAATAGAGTTAAAATATAAAACTTGGGGAATTTCTGGCATTCTCCTTGGCCTTTCCAAGCCCTGCTTCTCTGTTCATCTTCACACTCTGCTGTGGGATAAGGTGGCATGCCATTGTAAGTAAGTCTCTTTTCTCAATGAACAGCCCCCCCGCCCCGTGGTCTCTTCCAGAAATACTGATTCACTGCAGCCACCCTTGGGCACAAGAGCTGCACATACATGAATGCAGCTAGAAATGAGCTGGTGTCACCAGTAAACTCCAGAATTTTCTAGCCAGGCATATTGCTTCACTGCCGATTGAACAACCTCTTTTGTCAAAAATGTCCTAAATTTATGCCAGATCACAAGTGGTTCGGTAAGGAAAAGCAATTCTAAGTACACAGCCAGAAGTATAGTTGTGTTTGCGATTCTCGAGATTTCTTGCAACCAGGCACCCATTACGAAATGCAAGGCAGGCTTACTTCCTTCCTGGTGGGAGCTACGTCCAGATCCAATCAGTGGACACAGAGGCCCTGCCAGCACGTTTAAACCATTTCAACCTCTAGAGGCAGAATTCGGGAAAGCACCACTGGCCCATCTCAGGTCCCTTGAGAAAAGCAACTCTCAGTCCTGCACTGGCCTCTGCTTCCACACAGCACACAGCAGGGCCACCCATGCCTCCGAAAAGACGGTCTTGGGATCACATCCCTTCTTCAGACAACTCCTAATCATTTTTGTGTGAAGTGCCGGGTACAACTCAGGAAAGCAAGTCAAGGGACAACGGGAAGGTCAGTGCGACAGCCCTGTGCAGGGGGGCTGACCGGGGGCTCACACGGCTCAGAATCCCAGAAAGCGCCTCTGCGAAACTCTAAAAACTGGCACAAATTTTAGCAACTAAATTGGCCTTTGCATACTTCTAAAGAGAGCCAGGGGTCATAGAAACCCGGGAGACCATAAAAGAAACATGCAAATTGACAAATGTGTTCTCTGATCACGACGTCAGCCGCTCGGTCATCCTGGCCCATTTGCAAGCCTCTAACACCAATTCGTGCCTCCTGTGTTTGTACGACTTGTTTTACTGACGGCTGCGCTTGAGAAAAATGGAGGAACCGCTGGGTTTCCAGCTCAGAGCACTCTGGGGGTTCTCCGGGTGCAGGGCACTGGGCATCGGGGAGGTCAGAGCAGAGGGAACAGAACTGCGTTCACGGACACGTGTGACTAGTAAAGACGGACGGGCACGTCCGCAGATGGGCTGGGCCGGCTCCTGTCCACACCAGCGTTCATGTGGCAAGTCAGTATGGAGTCCACCAGGAGGATTCCACATGGGTTGGCGCTGTCGGTCTCAGGCAGGCAGGGCTGCTGTGAGGGGCTGGGTCCCTGCCTGAGGAACACGGGCTCTCCTCGGACACTGACAAACGCAAGGCGCCCGAAGCACAAGGAGCAAGTGTGTGAAGAGAGGGTTCCGGCAGCTCCTCGGGAACCAGCGGTGCGCTGTCCACCTGTTTCCGGTCACTAGCCAGCAAGTGCATGTAACGCACCCAAGCAGTGAGAGGGGCTACAGCTCTGAGCCCGGGGGCCAGGGCGGCAGCACGGCGCGGACGCGGCACCCCTCCTCCCCCGGTGCCCGTCCGGTTGGCGGCCGTGAGGATTAAAGGCTGACAGCCCAGTGTCAGGGTCATTGTTTCAGTGTTTAGTAAAAATCTTACTTTCCCAGAAGACACGTTTTTATATACAGGGCCTGAATTATTTTGGCTCCTGAACCTGTGAGTTGGAATTAATTTGTGTGACTAATTCATGTCAGAAATTCACAAAAAGAATGTTTCAATTGCCACAAACCAAAGGGATTATTTAAGTATGCATCCTGGCTAGAACACCTGATTGACCCCATTGTGAAAACCTGCATGTGAGCTTGTTCTATTTTTCAATAACGGTCCCCTAAAAAGAAATGGGATGAAAAATAACAGGGAATATCCTGCCTGATGTAAGAGTGAGATAAGCAAACAGTCACTCAGAGAACACAAGTGTGTTTGAAACTGCCATCTCAGAGAGCGAGAGGCTGAGGAGTTAGTAAGCAGCTTAGGGGTTTCGTACTTTTGAGCCCATCAATCACTAGTGCCGGAGACCAGAACAATGCAAGGGAACTTTAGATCCCACAAACTCATTTGATGTGCACTCCCCAGCATCTGCAGTGTCCCTACACCAATTCCCACTCACTCTCCGCAGCATAACAGTGCATCTTAACCATGTGCTCAGGAAATGCTTACATTTGGCTTCTGCGACTTGAATACTAATCCACATGGATGAATCCCATAAACTAAACACTGGGCAGTGAGTGGATAAGAGGTTTAAAGGGAAGTAGAGTTACGGGATGAAAAAGGAATCAGACTATGATGAAACAATCTCTAGACAAAAATATTTATAATGCACACAGATAAACAATGAAAAATAATCAAATTGATTAGGTAATACTTTAAAATAGTAATATTTGATACCTTCAAAAGTATGGTAAGAAATAATAAGTATTATAAGAGAATACTATGAACAAGTGTATGCCAATTGGATAACCTAGATAAAATGCACAAATTCCTAGAAACACAAAACCTACCCAGGTTAAATCATGAAGAGACAGGAAATCTGAACAGACTTAGAACTAGCAAGGAGATTGAATCAGTCATCAAAAACCTCCAAACAAACAAAAAGCCCTGAATCAGACGGTTACATGAGTGAATTCTACAAACATTTAAAGCAGAATTAACATCAATCCTTCCCAAACTCTTCCAAAAAATTAAAAAGGAGGGAACACTTTCTAACTCATTCCTTGAGGCCAACACTGTCTTGATACCAAAGCCAGATAAAGACACTACAAGAAAAGAAAGCTATATATCAGTATCCTTTATGAATACTGATGTGAAATCCCTCAACAAAATACCAGCAAACAGAATTCAGCTGTTTATTAAAAGAACTATACATTATGACCAAGTGTGATTTGTTCTTGGCATTCAAGGACGGTCAACATATTAAAGTTGATCAGTGTACTACATCACTTTGACAAAATGAAGAGGGAAAAAAACTCAACATAATTATTTCAATTAATGCAGAAAAGGCATTCAACAAATTCAACACCTTTCATAATTAAAAAAAACTAAACAAGCTAGGAAGAGAAGGAGATTGCCACATACTACACTTCACATATTATAAAGGTCACATAGAAAAACCCACAGCAGACATCATACTCAATGGGGGAAGACTGAGAACTTTTCCTCTGAGGTCAGGAAAAAGACAAGAATGCCTGTGTTTGCCATTTCTATTCAACATTATATTGCAGTACTTACCAGAGAAATTAAGCAAGAAAAGAAAGAAAAGCCATCTGAATTGGAAAAGAAGAAGTAAAATTATCTGTTTGCAGATGACATGATCTTATACCTAAAAAACCCTAAAAATTCCACAAAAAGACTATTAGTTTTAATAATAATAATAATAATTCAATGAATGAATTCAGCAAACTTGTAAGATACAAAATTAACATGCAAAATGAGCTGTTTCTATACACTAACAATGAACAATTTGAAAAGGAAATTAAGAAAACTCCATTTACAATAGCATCAAAAGAATAAAATATTTAAGTAAATAAACTTAGCCAAAGAAGTGAAATACTTGTACACTGAAAACTACAAAACATTGCTGAAAGAATTAAAGAAGACCCAAATAAATGGAAAGACATCCCATGTTCATGGACTGTAACACTCAGTAGTGTTAAGATGTCAATACCACCCAAAGCAATCTACAGATTCAATGCAATCCCTATCAAATTCCCAATGATGTTTTTGCAGTTCCCTCACTTTTTGCAGTGTCCCACTTAGGAAAAATCCAACCTAAAATTCATATAAAATCTCAAAGGACCCTGCATATCCAAAATAATCTTGGAAAAGAAGAACAAAGTTGAAAATCTCACTTACTGATTTCAAAACTTACTACAAAGTAACATTAATCAAAGCAGTGAGGTATTGGCCTAAAGATAGACAAACAGAACAATGGACTATAATAGAGCTCAGAAATAAACTCTCACATATATGTCAAATGACTTTTGACAAGGCTGCCAAGACCACTCAATGGGGAAAGGACAGTCTCTTCAGCAAATGGTGCTGGGATAACTGGATACCCACAAATAAAAGAATAAATGTGGACCTGTATCTTGCACCATATTAAAAAATGAACCCCAAATGGATCAAAGACCCAAATGTAAGAAGTAAAAGTATAACTCTTAAAAGAAAACATAGGAGGAAAGCTTCATGACATGGGATTTGGCAATGATTCCTTGCATAGGACACCAAAAGCCATAGGTAACAAAAGAATAAATAAGTAAATCAGATTTCATCAAAATTAAAACCTTTTGTGTATAAAGGAACATTATCAAGAAAGTGAAAAGGCAACACTGGGAGAAAACATTTTCAAATAATGTGTCTTACAAAGGATTGATACACAGAATGTATATTCATACAGATGCAATAATAGCCACCAAAAAAAAAAAACCTCAATCAAAAAATGGGTAAAGGGTTTGAACAGATGTTTTTATAAAGAGGATATACAAATGGTCAATAAACACATGAAAAAATACTGAACATCAGCAGTCATTAGGGAAATGCAAATCATAACCACAGTGAGATAGCCCTATCAGCAGTCATTAGGGAAATGCAAATCATAACCACAGTGAGATAGCCCTCAGGAGAGATATTATTTTTTTAAAAATCCACAAAACCCAGAAAAAAACAAGTGTTGGCAAAGATGTGCAGAAACTGGACCCTTTGTGCATTGCTGGTGAGAATGCAAAATGGTGCAGCTACTGTGGAAAACAGGATGGCAGTTCCTCCCAAAAACTGAACTCATTGCCATATGATCCAGCAATTGTACTTGTGAGTATTTACTCAAAAGAATTGAAAGCATGGACTCAAAAAGATATTTGTACACACATGTTCATAGCAGCTTTATTCACAACAGTCAGGTGGTGGAAGCAATCCACGTGTTCATCATAGATGAGTGGATAAACAAAATGTGATATACACACAATGAAACACTCTTCAGCCTTAAAAAGAAAGGAGATCCTGACCCCTGCTGCAACGTGGATGAACCCTGAGGACGTTATACTGAGTGTAAGAGCCCAGACACCAAAGGACAACTACAGTATAAATATACTGATATGGGGGATCTAGAGTCCTCACATCCACAGAGGAGACCGTGGACTGGTGGGTACCAGGAACCAGAGGGAGGGGAATGGGGAACTAGTGTTGAATGGGACAGAGTTGCAGTTTTTCAAGATGAAAAATTCTGGGGATGGATGATGTTGATGGTTGCTGAGAAAGAAAAATTTTATTGTGACAACTGTAAAAATGGTAGGGTCTACTATGACAGTCGTCAAGACCACTGCATCTGGGGAGGACGGCCAGGCTAAACTCCGGATGTAGCCAAGACCGCTGGGGATTTACAGCTGAGGGCAGAGTGAGGGAGCAAATGGGTAGCAAATTACTGAGAAGAGACACCGAGGGTCGGGTGATTCTGGCTAAGTCAACTGGGTGGTCAGATCTTGACGGCGGAGGATTCCACCCAGAGGGGTCGCTAGCCTGCATCCTGTACACGCTGTCCTTTGCCAGGTTAATAGACTACGGACTACAGTGAGGAACGGTCACCCCAAGTACAAACCACTTGTAATTCTGCCCTCTTGCCTCATTCCTGACAAAGAGGCCCTCGGTGCCTTGCGGGCGCAGACACTGTGGTGGGATTCCAGAACCTTCAGCCTGCCCCATCGGGCACCTGACATACAGGAGGACTTTGTTAAGCAGTTTAAATAAATTAAGGAGAAAGAAGTGGATCATTTACTTAAAAAAAAAAAATCACAATATCTTCTATTTTTCTTGGTACTTGAGGGAGAAACAACATGTTTTAAAATTTGTTTGTGGATTAGCATAAACAACCAAAAATACTTGTGTGTTTTCTGGTTGTGACTGCAAATCATGGTGTAAGTAGGATGAGATCTGAATTTAAATTTACACATTGAATAATTCAGTCAGAGAAAGACAAATACCCTATGATTTCACTCATATGTGGAATGTAAGAAACAAAACAAACAAACAAAGGAAAAAAAGAGAGTGAGAGGCAAACCAAGAAAAGACTCTTAACTCCAGAGAACACGCTGCTGGTGACCAGAGGGGTGCGGGGTGGGGAACGGGGGAAACAGGCTGGGGATGAGCACCGGGTGGTGCATGGACGTGCTGAATCACTACATTGTACCCCTCATACTAACATCACTGTATGCTAACTATACTAGAATTAATTTTTTTTTAATTACACACATAAGAGTAGGGAAATTTTCCCTTCCAATTTCCAGTTCTTTGGTGTTGATTTTAATGCAGTAATGCTCGGGTGCACAGAGTAATGGTAAAATTTTTAAGCTCAGTCACTGGCAGGTTTATTTTCAACAATAAGTTTTGTTATTTGAAATTAGAGGACATACTGATGAAATACTGAAGCTCAGGGGTGTTTACTTCACATTTTGGGCAACATGTGGTATGTGGATCATTTCATATATGTCAAGACTAAGCTCCCTGAATTCAGAACCACGTGTTTTTATTGATCTCTACGTGTCTGGAGTCCGGCACCGCCTGCCCATAGTAGGCACTCAATAAGTATATGTTGACAGAGGGAAGGAAGAATCCTCTGGGAAGGGTTTCAAATGGCAACCTCTGGAGCGGTAATGACTCCCGACACCTGTCCTTTAACAGACGTCATGGGAAAAGTTCCAAGTGAAGGAAGCAGAGGAATATCAACCACAGCCCAGGAGGGTTAACAAGGGTTAACCCTGTAGGTCTGGCTTCGGGCAAACTTACTACCATCCAGCCTGGGGACCACATATTGCATGGACTGTGGAGTCACACTGACCGAGGACCACTCTTGGCCCCATGTCCCACTATTTGAACGACCTTGGGCAAATTAGCATTTGGCCCTTGACTGGTGACAAGCAGCCCTACTAGCCCAGTGATTCTGACACATATTTGAGTTGTCCCTTCTACGGTTTCCTGTCATGGGGCTACTCATAATGATGTCATAGGATGGCACTGGGATAGATGAATTAAGTACCAACCTCTCGGCACAGTGCTGAGCACACGTCACTCAATAAATACCCACCCTCACTGCCTGAAGCCTTGGGAATGTGTTGCTGTTCCCACCGCGGAGTCCAGTGGGGCCGCCAACAAGAGCAGAACCAGACAATTCTGTCATCTGGGAAAGCTAAGCTGGAGAATATTGGAACTAATGACAGATATAGGTGTTCTAGTGATCTGTGGATTTTCATCATTGAGAGCATAATTAAGAATTGATTCAGTTTTATTATTTCTTCTTAAGCAGAGAATGTGCTGTGGTTAAGACTCAGTTCTTAAAAAGAATTGCATGGGATATGTGTTATAGACATCAGTCCAGGTGCTAAATAGCCCATTAGCTCAGATTTAATTACTTAACGTTTTCTCTGAGAATGTGTTCCACAGACGTAAAGGATCCCCACGATACCCATGCAACCTTGACCGAAAATAGTTCCAACTTGGGGCAGAAGTCCCAGTGACTGAGACCCCATTCCCAAAGCACGTCGACCCTTCCTACACTTCAGAAGCATTTCACTCAGCACGAGCAGAGAGAGTCCACATTTAAGATGCCAAATCAGTATTGCTTCTGGTCACTAAGAGGTTTCCATTTGCTTTCCAGTCTGAATAGCAGTGACTGTTATACAGGCGAAACGTAATTCCTATTATTAAGCCCTATTTACATGTTACGTGCCCTGGTTAAGTTAAAACAATGTCTATTTTTAGATAAAGACGATGCCCGATAGATCTTATTCCTGACCCGTAAAGGCTGTTGAGGGATGATCTGTGGCCTACTGTCTCCGTGGGACTCAACCGTGTTCACCCCACACGCTGTGGGGGGCGCTGTGGAGTGATGCTGGGAGCTCTGGCGGGCTCCCCGGTGCCTGCGCTCCACCTCCTGGTCCCTCCACACCCTCCTATCTGTAAGGACGGACAGACAGGGGTCTTCCCTTGTGTGCACAGTTCTAGGGGTACAGAGCCAGGCCTCCCCTGCCTGGAGTCTGACTTACTAGTCGGGGGTGGCACCTGGATCTCAGCATTTAAAAAGTCCTCCCAGATAATTCCCAGGTGCAGCAAGAGATGGAACCTCTGGGTTGGGGGTTATTAAGATATGCAGACGGTTCTGGCCCCAACACTCTGACGCTCTGCCATTAGAACGAACAGAAGGGTCACTTGAATTAGTCAAGACGGTAAAACTTGAGGACAATTTGAGCTTGAGAGGAATTAATCAATTTGGATTTGAACTGATTAAATTTGAAGGCTTCCACTCTAATGGTCAGTTGAGTGGGTCGACCGGTCCTTCCCGGGGTCCTGTGCGGGGTGCAGGCGCGGGCCACGGAGGACGTCCTACACCGCTAGCGTCGGGGGCGGACCAGCCCCCACAAGTGTGCAGCATGAGCCCAGACCTGCAGCCATGCAGGCCCCCACCTCGCCCTCGTCCTCGAGGGGCTCCCAGTGCAACTCCCCGGTAACAACCGTGGTCTGCAGGTGCCCATCCTCCTCTTGCCCGAAGCCCAGCCACGCTGCGGGTGTGAGATTTGCTCTGCCGGCACTCTGTTCTCTGCAAGTGGGGCCACAATACAATGTACCTTCCAAAGAGGGAAACTCTGAGAGTGGACGCTTAGCAGCAGCCAGTGCTGTCCCGGGCAACCTGGGGCACACGGTCACCCCATTTGCGGGTGACATGTTTGCATTTAATAGGAAATGCCACATCCAGAAAGTGATCCACCGAGGGGATTTTAGAAAGGGTGAGCTGGCAGATTTGCACAAGAGAGGTGGGAAAGAGCTGGTCTTCTGTGCGTCCCCCCTTCATGCTAAATACTCATTTGTTCCTCACACGTGAGACAGGCAGTGCTACCTTTCATCAGTTCCAAGACACACGGCTTTTCACATCTTAGCATCTCTGAAATGAGGATGCAGGACAGCGTATGGCAGTTGGGGCGCTGTCTTTCCTGATGGTAAATAAAGTAAGGGTGGTCCTCACCACTGGCTGTGGCTCGGACTGGGTGGGCTGGCAAAGGTACAGCGAGGAACTGAAGAAACGGTGTCTGTGGCTTCCCCAAGGTCACGCAGCTGGAGCGCCGAAGCCAGCATTTGGATCAGCACCAGCGCTGACGGAAAGCTCTGGGTACTTCCCCACACACTCAACTCCCCCCACCCCTGGTTACCCGGCGGCCCAGCACAGTCAGAGGCCCTGGCTCTCCATCTCCCTCTTTCCCAGATTCCTGCCAGTCTCTGCTCACACCCACCCAGCATCCCGACGCCTAAATAACATACTGCCTTTTTTATGACTTTCTGAAGATCTTGTTGCTTTAAAAACAGCAGCCCCCCCCCCCCCGCACCCCGGGGTGCACGGGCGGCTCAGTCGGTGAAGCATCTGACTCTTGATTTCCACTCAGGTCATGATCTCAGGGTCGTGGCATCAAGCCCCACGTCAGGCTCTGCGCTGGGTGTGGAGTCTGCTTGAGATTCTCCCTCCCCCTCTGCCCTCCCACCCCATTCATGCACTCTCTCTCTCTCTCTCTTAAACACACACACACACACACACAACAACAGAAGCCCCCCAGTTACCAAAACGGTAAAAAGTATGTTTCCCAAACCATCTCCAAAGAAAGATTATGGTCCCTCCAGTAAGCCCCGAACACTCGTAGAACCACCGACTCTTCCCGTGTGCCCAGCACTGAGACCCGCAGGCGCCCCTCACAGCTGTTTTTAAGGCCTAACAACCAGAAGCACCCAGGCCTACTGAGGACCGGCAGCCAGCCGATGCGATGTGCGTGGACGCGGCACAGGGCCGGGGCGCAGCGGAGACCTCATCATGGGCCCCGCTCACCTCAGCGTTTCTTCTCCCGGCATGAGGAGCAGTCAGCGCACAGGGTGTTAGAGAGAGGCTGTTGAGAGTGTGGCGTGAGACCCAGCGCTCCCCCCACAGGTCGACGCACACGGGGCCGCTGGCTGCACGAAGCCGCCAACGCCTGGTCAAGAGCCCACCGCCCCGGGCTGTCTGTGAGGGCGGCCCCTGCGAGTCAGGATGACGGACAGCTGCGTGCATGCCGTGGTGGGCACGGTGCCCCTGCCCCCTCACTCCATCCAGTTCAACGGCGAGAAGAGGCAGTCTGGTCCCGTCCTCGTGAGAGCCCAGGACTTCCTTGAATGGCCCTCGTTCCACTTACTGCCCAGCATGCCCAGCGGGCATCTCGGCCACGCTCCAGAACGCCGACGGCTGATTTTCCAGCAGAACCAGTGAAAAGTGACACTGTGAGCAATGGGGAGACCGGGCGTGTTTGCTGCACAGACTGGGGGAAAGGTCTTGGTTTCCACAGACTGCTGGGGCTCAGGGCTGCCCATGAGGAAGCGGCGCCGGCACATCCCACTTTTCAGAGGCTTGTCTAAGACGCCTGGGACCTGAGGGCAGGCACGCGCAGAGCCCATAACTCTTCCCATTTCAGGAAGGGTGTCTTCCTCCACCATCTTTGTTTTCCCATTTCCCCGGCACATGGAGGCCAGCCCCTCCGGCCCCGGAATGCCAGCTCTCCGCTCGGCTTCTCTGGGGGCACCAGCAAAGTCAAGGAGCCAGCTCTGCCGACCCCATGACGTAGGCTAGAGGTTGTCTTGTGTTTTTGTAGGTGACATCCTGATGGCACTTTACTTCCACACACACAGTGGAGCAGGTAAAGAAGGAAAAGCAAAGTGAGAGGAAACCCTCAGGTGGATCCCTGTGATCTGGACACGTGGGAGAGAAGTTCACCTCCCAGGGAACTCTGATGAGCTGGAAGGGCAGTCTCCATGCGCTGAACCCTGCGGGGTCGCCCTGTGGGGATGGGCTCAGAGGAAGCTGTCAGAGACAGAGCAAGACGCCTGTCTGCCCCTCGAGTCACAGAAGATCGCCTCTTAAATCTGTGCTCGTTTGAGCTTCTGATCCAGGCTAAATTAGGAGCCTGCACTGCCCCCTGAGAAGCCGCATGTAAAGGCAAAAATACGCTCTCTTGGCCACCATGTCAGAATCCCCACCTTCCGGGTTTGTGCACAGGGTCCTCCTCTCTTCTAAATCCTGAGATGAAACTGCGATCAGAAAGGTCTGGACGGCGGGGCGGGAGAGCTGACAGGCCAGTGTGGGGAGGTCTGCATCCACCAGGCCGCAGGGGCAGGCCTCCAGGGACGGGCGGTAACCATGGCAACGCCGAGGCAGGGCCAGACTGGAGAGAGGCTGAGTGCACGTCTGAGTCGTGGGTGCGGAGGGAAGGGAGGGTTGACCTGGGGCTCCGGTCGCTGATGGAAATGGGTACCTGGGCAGCAGGCAAACGGGGCTGCATTTGGGAGGGAGGAATCCAAATAGACATATCCGTACAGGTCTGGAGGTTGTGGTTGTGGGGAGGCCGGGAGGGACAGACCTGGAGAGTCCCCGTGGACACCGGGGGAGCCCTGAGCTCCCCAGGGAGAGAGGAGAAGGCTGTGGGGGATGGGCTGGGGCAGAAGCCGCACTGCAGGGTCACAAGGCCCCCGGGCTGCCCCAGCCGTGCGGGCACGAGGAGGTGAACTGCAGCTGCAGAGCGGGGACAGGCCTGACCCAGGACGGCACAGGAATGACACGGATTAGTCTTCCATGGGGCGAAGGCCCACCCAGCTCAGCTGAGAACATGGGCGGCCAGGCTACGGGCAATCATGGTTGGAGGGCAGTTTCAAGGCCCCATGCCACCTCCCAGAGCTAAGTGCACGCACTTGGGAAGACTGGAGCGGGGGCAACAGGCTGTGCAAACGCTCGCTTGAGTCCTTTCATCAGGCAGACCCACTGGGCTCCAGGCCCTCTGCTCACAAGGACGAGGAAACCACAATGGCCCAGAGTGACAAATGCAGGGGCAGAAAAAGTGCAGGTCTCAACTCCCATCCAAGAAAGGAGCAAAGCCCCATGAACGTCGGGACAGCAGCTGATGCAAGAAAACAGAGGCCGACCATCTCCAACTGTGTCAACCTTGTGTTGCTCTGAACAGGCCTGAAGGGCCAGGAACCTATCAAGCCAAACGTCTGGAGGGCCATTATGCGAAGGGCGGGCTTCCTTTTCCCTTTTCAACTGACCCGGTTCCAGAGTCCAATTCAGGAAGGTGTCACCAGGACAACAGCTGAACAGCACCGGGTGCTTCTTCGGTGATCCCGGCAAACGGGGGGTCCACGGTGTCTGCAGGGCGGCTGTGAGGGGAGAAGCTGCGCAGACAGCGTGCGGCGTCCACGCCCCCTGCACCAGCACTGATGCTTCCGCCGCAAGGAAAGGAGCTCACAGCCGCCTCCACCGCTCGGAGCCCTCTCCGTCCCTGGGGCTCTCTGGTGGGGCTCTTCCTGGTCACGGCCGTCCCTGTGTGGCAGACACGCTCCAAGTCACCCTGTCCCTGATGCATTCAGCTACACACCTCCTTCAGCTCGCGTCCGTCTGGCCAACTCCTCACTTCCGGAGGCAGCTGAAACGGCACGCCCCGTGAAGCCCGCTGAGACAGTCCCACTCCGGCTCCAGGCCTGCCATGCCCCCGCGTGTCTCCATTACAGCTTTAGGAACACCTGACTGCAAACTATCTTTTCTGCGGGTGCTCCCTTGCCCGGTTCTTCAAGGAAAGGGGCCACACTCTGTTCATCTTTGGTCTCACCCTTGAATACATAAAAAAGGCCTTGTACATAATACATATTTGTATTTGTACTTATTATTTTTTGGAATGAGTAAATGAAGTCTTGAAGCATTAATCCCTCGGAAAAAAAAAAAAGATTGAAAAAAGTTTTTTAACCCATCACGAACCCAAATTTGAAAACCTCTGAAAGAAAAGTGGATTGGAAATCGAACGTCACTTGGCGAGTCTAGGGACCCACTGCACTCAGGCCACCATGTTCAACCCATCAGAGCAGAGAAACCAACGTTGGTGGATTTTCTTAAAGCTCCTGTAACGAGCAAAGATCTCTGAGTCTTCAGCACCACTTGGAAATAATGGCCTAATCATTATTAATTCCTTTGGTATTTCCTATGATAACATTAATCACAGCAAACTCATTTGATGTGAATGGAAAATCACGCGTTCTTCTGCAACTTTCCGCATTAATTAACTGGAGCGCCACGTAAGAGTGCCACCGTGTCTGACGATTAAGTGCATTTCTTGCACACTTTGATTAAGACACAAATCCCAAGCCAATAAAGAAAAAAGGTGGGAAAGGAAAAAAACAACACTTTATTGGAATGCAGTAATGAAAGCCTTGGGGAAGAGGCGGCCCCCGCTACCAGCAGCTCCGAGAGCTGCCTCTTGAACTGGAGAGGAAAGGAGCTCCCCAGGGAAGGTGTAAACCGAAAATACCTCTCTCTGTACTTTAACTTATTAACTGCGTATGTACAAAAGCAATTTTAAAATGTGTGTTAAACACTCTAGTGAAATAAAAGGATAAACCGCAAAGATACACACTCCATATACATGAATTTAGAAATAGGAAGGCAGAGATTTATATGCAAACTTCTATCAAGGTATAGAAAACACCTTTTTTTACCACTTAAGGTAAATGTTCAATTTCTAGAGGGTAAATTGCATGCTACCTCATTCAGTAGCATGATTTTCTTCCCGATGATTGGCATTTGGATATCAAGGTGGGAGAAAAGGAAGTGTATGGCAAGACTGCACAGCTTGCGAGGGTAAAAAGGCATTCATTAGAACAGGTTCTGCAGCAAATGGCATGCCGAAGTCTTGACAAAAATCATGTCAAAAGTCACGTCAATCGTGCTATTTTGTCCTCTGCCGGTTCAGACGCGCATCTTCCGAGGGATGACAGGCGCATGCAGAGACACCTGGAATGCAGCGACTAATGCCTCCGATCTTAGAGGCTGATGCTGGAGCACACGGGCGATGCATTAAATTGCTGACGGACAAATGCCCGGGACAAGAGAACACTGACACCATCCAAACAACAGAAGATGGTTGTGGTCCCTTTGGGGAGGAACCACTGGGGTTCCACAGCAGGAGGGCAGGGTAACCACCACGGGGGAGGTACCGCACGCATGCTGATCAGAGCCAGGGTGCTCGCCGTGGGCAGCAGAGCGAGGCTGCACCCAGGCCTGCAGGCCTCCAGGCCCCGGCGCGGGGGAGGTGGGGGACGTGGGGGAGAACGCTCACACCCACCGCTGCTTTCGGGCACGGGGGGGGGCAGCTCCAAGGAAGACAGTCCCGTGTTAAAGGATGAATATAGAGAGTCACAGAAACCTTCCACGTGTGAAACAACAAACAGCATTTGGGGGGGGGGGGAAGAGTGGAGAGAGCTGCAACACCAGGAGGAGACACTCATTTAACACGTGAAAATTGGACGTGTCTCCAGACTCCTTATGTCATTTTCCTAATTAGAGGGAAATCCATTTTCAATATTTATGCACATAATCCTTTAGAGTAACTTTACAAAATAATCAGAGGCTTTACAGAGAAGACTTGCATGGGGCCACACGAGCTGGTCCACGTCGGAGACTCAGCAGCTGCTGGGTGTGGTCTGTTCTGTAAGGACCGATGGTTTGTGGCAGCAGATGACGGGGAGGCAGCGCCCGGGACCATGACTTGGGGTGTTTGCCTTGGACGCCAAATGCCCAGTTCTTGGGCTATGGGCAAGGTGCAAATTTGTAAGATGACATAAAGTATTGTCAGATTTTAAAAATCTGTATGTAGTTGTTTTTTTTTTTAATGGCAATGTAAACTAACACAGAAAGAAACAAAGATAAAATAATCTATTTTGGGAAGACAATGGCGTCTGGATGTTGTGATCCTGCTGCAGGTACATTTCGGAGGGTTCACTTGGGAGCCACACGGAGAGGCACCGGCCAGCTTCTCCGCAGGTAACACTGGATGGTGCACGTGCAGGGAGACGTCTGACAACCAGTCTTCACCCTGGCGGGCAGCTCCGTGGACTGACATGGAGCCCGGCGCCAGGGTTCCGATCAAGAAGGCCCTCCCATGGGGCATTCTCCTCAACTCACACAGAGCAGGCCAGCATTTCAAACAGCGGGTTTCTGCTCGGCGTGGAATTCCCTAAGACAGCTTTGGAGGGGCAAGCCTCGGTGGCACAGCTCTGATGGTTCTGTGGGAGCTGCGGGGTCTGTTTTGAGAAGACAGAGACGGAGGGAAGCAGTGACGACGAAGCCCTTCATGAGCAGAGAGGAGCTCAGGGTCTCGCGGGCAGCGTGCGGCTTTGACCCTGCACCACCAGAGGGACGCCCTTCCATCCTCAGTGTGGACATCTCTGGATCCGCCCTCAGACTTAGCTTATTTGAGGAAGGCCTCAGACCTCGGTGGGTCAGGGACTGGGGCGGCATCTGGCGGGTGGAGAACAGGTGAGCACCTGGGAGGGCAGAGACTGGGAGTGTCCAGGAGGCAGAGGAGCTGGCCCCAGACTGGCCTCCCAGCAGTGCAGGGACCCCACTTCATTCGTTCCTTTGTTCCCTCGTAGGTATTCACCCCCTTGCAGACTCGTAGGCTCCGGGGGAGGAAAGAGGCAGGACAGACGGATCCATGGAGAAAATCCAGGGTGCACAGAACTGTGGTCTGAAAAGCTTCCTGGAAGGTGCCCTTCGGTCCTGGCACTCCTCATGTTCTCTGCGCTTACCCCCCACCCTCAGCATCTTGGCATCTGTCCCCAAGGTCTGTCCACGGCCTCCCCTTCTGCCTACACTGCTGTCCACACACAATTTCCAAGCATCCGCCCCCTTCCCCAAATTCCATTCCAAGTTCAGATGAGGCGCATCCGGCCTGACACTGGCTGAGGGGCCCAGAAGCAGAGCTGGGTGGTGATCCAGATCCTCACGACCCCGAGGCATGGGGGTCCTCCCTGATCTGAGGCTCACCACCCATGTCCTCGCCTGTCTGAGGTGGGGTGGGAAGCAGGGCCACCGCACAAACACTCACCCGACGTGACCCCAGTCCCACAAACCCTCAGCCAGGGACCAGCTCAGCCTGTGCGCAGACCTCCCCAAGCAGAGCCCTGATCCCAGCACTCTTTTGAGCAAGAGTGCTCCGCGGCTGCCCACCCGCCTGCCGTTTATTCACGAGCTGCGCGGCCTGGCCCCCGGGTTCCCACAGGACAGGCCTCTCCTATACTCCCTGCCTCCCCCGAAACGGACCGTTTCTTGTCCCCAAACACGCCGGGCTGCGGTCTCTGCCTCTGCCCTTCCATTCTTCCTGCCAGGAGCGTCTGTCCTCAGCATCCTCTGTCAGACTCCAGCCACGTGGCCTCTCCAGTGGCCACATTATCCTTCAGGGTCCGCCACACAGCCTCGGTCAGGCAGTCCAGGTCTGCCGCCAGCACTCTGTGGGCATCTCCATGGATGCCCACGTTCTGCCTCCCACGCCATCCGGGGCGCACTGACTCCTGCCCCTACCAGACCCTAAGGCCCCAGGCCACACACCACTTCGCTCCTCCCGGGTCTTGCAGAGCAGTGGGCGGTGGCTTGCACACACAAGGCTCAAGCACTCAACAGATAGGTGCTGAGCCAAGTCTCCTTAGAGCAGACAATTAAGATAAAATGTTCAAGGTACAATTAATACTAAAACTAAGTAATATTTCGCTTTTAATTGTTTCTAAACCTATTTTATCTTGTTTAGATTAAACTGTGTGAACAGGGGGGAGCATCTTACAGTCATTAGAGCATAGAAAGACCTTTGTTTAAGCCCCGGAATCATCAAAGCCAGGTTTAGGAAAAGCTCGTTGAATCAAATCAGAGGTCTTTAACAAAGGTAACATACATTGTGAATGGTTACAGATTTCACCAAATTTCAAAGGCATATGTAATTATGAACAGAGTAACAAATACAGTAGTTTTATTCAAAAACCATTAGTAGATAAGGAAAATAAAGTAGATGTAAGGATCTGAACCACATTAATAGTCCTTGCACCTAATCAATCGGTGGGCTAATTAATGAACTG